>NC_079508.1:43886607-44494019 GCF_030052815.1 Hevea brasiliensis | reverse complement strand
AAAAGGTCCCATGAAATCAATGCCCCACACATCAAATAATTCCACTTCCAATATATTTTGGAGGGGCATTTCATCTCTCTTTTAGATATTACCCATCCTTTTACACCTATCACATGCATTTACAAACTTCCTCACATCCTTAAACATGTGTGGCCAAAAGAACCTTGCTAGAAGAACTTTTACTGCGTCTTTGTCACACTCATATGACCCCCATAAAGTGAAGAATGGCAATCTTTGATAACATTCCCTATCTCCTCATCAGCTAAACATCTTCTAATCAGCCCATCTCCACATCTCTTGAACAAAAATGGTTCCTCCCAATCATAATCCTTCACATCAAAAGAAATTTCTTCTTTGTCGCCATGTTAAATCGTGGAAGGATTCCACACACTAGATAGTTCACAAAATCTGCATACCAAGGTGTTTTTGCATTCATGATTACTATGATTGCTCATCAGGAAAATAATCATCTATTGGGGGCTCTTTTCCCAAATTGTCTCCTTGTTCTTGCCTCAATCTAGATAGATGATCCGCTATCACATTTTCTACTCCTTTCTTATCTTTAATTTCCAAGTCAAACTCTTGAAGGAGTAACACCCACCTTATCAATCTAGGTTTAGCCTCTTTTTTCTGAAGGAGATACTTGATAGCTGCATGATCTGTGTATACTATGACCTTAGATCCCACAAGATAGGACCTGAATTTGTCTACTGCAAATACTACTGCCAAAAACTCTTTCTCTGTAGTAGAGTAATTTATTTGAGCATCATTTAAGGTCCTACTTGCATAGTATATTGCATACACTTTCTTATCTTTCCTTTGTCCCAAAACAGCCCCAATGGCTTAATCACTAGCATCGCACATTAACTCAAAAGGTAATGACCAATCGGGTGGCTGCATAATAGGAGCAGATATCAAAGCTTCCTTTATCCTGCAAAAAGCATTCATACAATTAGTATCAAAATTAAATTCCACATCTTTACTCAATAAATTGATAAGAGGTTTAGAAATCTTAGAGAAATCCTTGATAAATCTCCTGTAAAATCCAGCATGCCCCAAGAAACTCCTCACTCCCTTCACAGATGTTGGGGGTGGCATTTTCTCAATAATTTCTACCTTTGCTTTGTCCACCTCAATACCCCTGTTTGACACAAGATGTTCCAAAACAATTCCTTCTTGCACCATAAAATGGCACTTTTCCCAATTCAAAACTAAATTGAACTCTTCACATCTCTGCAAAACCTTAGACAAATTAGATAAGCATTCATCAAAAGATTTACCATACATAGAAAAATCATCCATGAACACTTCCATAATACCCTCAATCATGTCGTAAAATATGGACATCATACATCGTTGAATCAGAGTGGGCATTACATAGTCCAAATGGCATCCTTCGGTATGCAAAGGTACCATAAGGACATGTGAAGGTAGTTTTATCCTGATCATCTGGGTGAATAGGGATCTGAAAGAACCCTGAATAGCCATCCAAATAGCAAAAATAAGAATGATGAGCTAGTCTCTCAAGCATTTGATCTATAAATGGTAATGGAAAATGGTCCTTTCTAGTTGCCTTATTCAATTTTCTATAGTCTATACACATTCTCCATCCAGTTACAGTTCTTGTAGGTATTAGTTCATCATTTTCATTTTTCACTACTGTGATGCCCCCTTTCTTAGGTACAACATGAATGGACTTACCCAATTCTCGCCGTAAATGTGGTAAATGATACCTGCATCAAGCAATTTCAAGATCTCCTTTTTCACAACCTCTTTCATGTTTGGATTCAATCTCCTTTGTGATTCTCGAGAGGTTTTATGGTCATTTTCCAACAAAATTCTATGCATGCACATAGAAGGATGTATTCCTTTAATATCATCAATGGTATAACCAATTATCCTTCTATGCTTCCTAAGAACTCTCAATAATTTTTCAACTTCACAATTAGTCAATTTAGCACTAACAATCACAGGATATGTAGAATTTTGACCTAGAAAAGCATACCTGAGATTTGTTGGAAGAGGTTTCAACTCTACCTTTGGTGCTTCACTTTTCTCAAGCTTTGATGATGAAGTTGTTTCTTGCTTCAAGTCCCCAATTTTTTCAATATCAACCATAGGCAATGGTGGATTTCCTTCCAAAATTGTAGCATATTCTGCAGCTTCCTCAATCTCATCCCCTTTTTTTGATGTTATGAACCAAACAAGCTTCTAAGGGATCTTTAGGATGTTGCTTTTTAAGCACTTCTCTAACCTCTTCATCTATCACATCAACTCTCAAGCATGAGTTTGAATCATCTTTCTTTTTCATTGCTTGAAACAAATTAAATTCAACTTTATTCCCCAACTTCTAATGTAAGTCTCCCATTTTTACATCAATCACACTCCAAAGATAGAGCAAGGAAAGGTCTACCAAGAACAATAGGAATGTGTACATCCTCCTCCATCTCCAATACCACAAAATCCACTGGTATGAAAAATTTTCCAACTTTCAGAGGAACATTCTCAACTACCCCAATTGGAAATTTAATAGACCTATCTGCTAACTGTAGTGATATGGTAGTAGACTTCATTTCTCCAATCTTCATTTTCTCATAGATAGACAATGGCATCAGACTAACACTGGCTCCAAGATCGCATAAAGCCTTATCTATACTGATATCCCCAATGTGACATGGTATGGAGAAACTTCCAGGATCCTTCAGTTTGGGTGGAAGCTTATTTTGCAAAATAACACTGCTTTCTTCTGTGAGAGCTACAGTATCAAATTCCTCCAATTTCTTCTTGTTAGATAAAATTTCCTTCAAAAATTTGGCATATGAAGGAATTTATGCTAAGGCATCAGTGAAAGGAATAGTCACATGCAAAGACTTCAATACCTCCAAAAACTTCCCAAATTGTTTATCCAATTTCGCTTTCTGAAACCTTTGTGGGAATGGTAAAGGTGGCATGTAGGCTTTAGGTGCAACATATTTAGGTTCTTCCTCTTTGCTCTTGCTCTCCTTACTTCCTTTTTCTTCCACTGAATTTTCTTTTTCAGCTTCAATTCTAACTTCAACTTCAGTTTGTTCATCTCCTTCTCTGCTTTTCTTTTCTTCAACTTCCTCTTCAATCTTTTTATCTCCATTCTTCAATATTTTTCCACTTCTCAATGTAATAGCCTAGCAATGCTCCCTTGAATTTTCTGGTTGGCTAGGAAGCTTCCCAAATGCTTTGTTACTTGAAGAGCTAGCTTGTTGAGCTATTTGATTCTCTAACATCTTGTTGTGTGTTGCCATTTGATCCACTTAAGATGCTAATTGAGAAATCATTTCTTGTTGACTTTGATGGCTCACAAGTAGAGTTTCAATCATAGATTCCAATCTAGCTGTCTTGTCTAGTTGTGCTTGTTGTGGTAGAGGTGGAGCAGGTGCATTTTAAGGTTTAGAAATTCCAGGAGGGGGGCCCCTATTCTGCTGAAAATTCTGATTTTGTTGATATCCAGAAGGTTGCTGAAAATTCTGATTTTGCCCTTGTCTACCTCCCCAAGAGAAATTGGGGTGGTTTCTCCATGCTGGATCATAAGTCGCAGAAAATGGGTTACCACCTGGCCTTTGATTGTAGTTCCCACATAATCCACTTGCTCCTTGAAAAATCTTGATTAAGTGCAGAAAATCACGTGCACAATTGACATTTGCAGCTCCAACTTCTACTGAATTACTAGAACCTCCGGCTGAAGAATCTACTTTCATGCTCAGCTTGTCCATCTTCCTTGTCAAAGCATCAAACTTAGCATTAATCATATTCATGGCATCAAGCTCAAACATACCAGCTGGTTTCTTGATCTCATTCCTCTCACAACTCCATTGGTAGTTGTTATAAGCAATTTTATCAAGAGCGGAAAAAGCTTCATCTTCAGATTTCTCCATAAGGTCACCTCCAGAAGATGCATCAATTGTACTTCTAATAGCTGGTGAAACTCCATTGTAAAAGTGTTGAACAAGCATCCACTTAGGAATCCCATGATGTGGACATCTCCTTTGCAAATCCTTGTACCTCTCCCATGCTTCATACAAGCACTCATCATCTTTAGGTTTAAAAGAAGTCAGCTCATTTCTCAGCTTAGCTGTCTTGCTTGGTGGAAAATATTGAGCTAAAAATGCTTAAGAAAGTTCATCCCATGTTGTGATAGAACCCGGTGGCAAAGAATGTAACCACTCTCTAGCTCGGTCCTTCAGAGAAAAAGGAAATAATCTGAGTCGAATTGCATCATCAGAAACTCCATTTATCTTCAACATATCACTGATCTCAAGAAAGTGTGCTAGATGCACATGTGGACTTTCACTTGGATTTCCTCCAAATTGTGCTTGTTGTACCATTTGACAGAGTGCAGGCTTCAGTTCAAAATTATTGGCTTCTACTCTTGGTCTTGTGATACTTGGCATGAAATCTCCAATGTTAGGATAGGCATGATCCTTCACAGAGCGGTTGTTATTGTTATTGTTGTTGTTGTTAGCCATTTCTTCTTGTAATTCCTCTTGCTCTTGTGCTCTTTCTTGTTGTTGTTGAGCCTTAATTTCAGCTTTTCTCCTCTTAGATTCTGCTCTTAAAGTTTTTGCTGTCTTCTCTATTTCTGGGTCAAAGAAAAAAATGAATTCTTAACTTTTGTCCTTCTCATAAAATAAAGCACCAAAACAAAAATAAACAAATTCTCAAAGTAAAATGGTAAAAGAAATAAAATAAAATGCCCAAATTAACCAAACAAACAATTGTTTAATATCAAACAAAAATCAAATCCCCAAGAACGCGCCTAAAAACTTGATGTGACTTATCCGCAAGTATACGGGTCGTCTCAAGTAATAAAGTGATGAATCAAGTATCGTTCTCACGAGGATTTGCTGTTTGATTACTAAACTATGAATGAAGCGATTATTTGGGCTAATGATTAATGAATAAATGGTAAATGTAAATGAGCAAGGTAAATTGATTAATCCAATTGAAATGGGTAAAGAGCAAACAAATAAATTCTAATTCTAGTTCGCAATTAAACTAAAATTAACAATGGGTAATTTAAGCAAAAGTCTAATTATGGTAAAAGTGATTCCAGAGTTGGGGGTTTATGCATAAATTAGTTGGGATTTGTCTTGGGCATTCCAATTTTTAGGGAAAAATAGAGTTTGAAGGAAATTGATTCTAAATCCCTTTGATATCTTTTTCAAGCAAATCAAAGCGTATTCTAAAATAACCAAACCTACTTTCGTATGTATTTGATTATTTTAAAACCCATTAAGTTTTGTAACCAATAATTAATTCCTCTTAAAGTCCTAGTTTATTTCTAAATCTAGGTGATTTTAAGTTCCAATCCATGATTACCCATCAATGACTTTCACCTTTCGGTCCTTCAATCAAAGATTAACACAATACCCAATGGGTACCAACATTAGGCAAGTAAATCAAGCACACAAGGAAGGAATCAAAACTCATATTCATATAAAATAAGGAAATACCCAGTCCAAATCCACAAATTAATCTAAGACATATTTCCCAACTCTGAAATCTAAAGAAATTACTCACTCATGATGGTATTTATAAGAAATATTGATGGAAGAATATAGAAAAACATGATAAAAGGATTGAAATGGGAAAACCCAGGTGGAAGAACCAAGGTCTCTGGTTTCTGGAGCTCCAAACTCGTGCAGCAGCTCCTCTTCCTAGAGAGAATGGCGTCTTCTCTCCCTCTTTCTATATAATTTTCTTTCCTTTTTTTTTTCCTTTCCCTTCCTCTTGTGGCAAAAATAAGGAAATGATGAATTTATATGGTCCCTAAAAGTTGCCCTAAAAGTAAATAAAAGACAAGGAGTGGATAGGAAATGAGGTGTAAAATTATCCAAGTCACAAAGACTATTCACGTTAGGCTTTAGGATAGATTCGCTTAACCCTAAGCGCCTTTTAGCAGATTTCACTTCGGTCGACTTTGTCGATTAAGGTTAAGCGGACCTTCAGCAAATTTCGCACTTAGAGTAAAATGGACTTTTCTGCTCATGCTTGACTTGTGCTGCACCTTAAGCACTGCCGCTTTACCCTAAGCATGATCTTAAGCAAAGCCTCAAGCAAATTTCGGCTGGTTTGCTTTTTCAAGGTTTGATTTCTTTAACTTTCCTCCATGCTTAAAGAACTCCAAATTTCTTCAAATCACTTCCTATTGCACTCATTGATCTTCGATTTGCCACAAAATCCTATCAAAAACAACAAAATTACAAAAATCACATATAAAGTATTTAAATTTAACAAATAAGCTAAAATAAAGCTAAAAACATAAAATATACTAAAATATAAGGGCAAAATGGATGCAAAACTACCCTAAAATGCCTATTTGAAATGAGTGTAACAGTACCCAGTGCTAGTTTACCCATTTATCCAGTCCGGTCAATTTGTATAGGTTACTTGGGCATGGAAAAGTATAAATGTAATTGAATTGATTATTAAAGGAAGTAAGGAAATTAAATATCAAGATAAAGAACAAGAATGATTACAATAAAAAGAAGCTCAAAATCATCAAGAAAACGATTAAGAAAATGTTAGAAAGATTTAATATCATAAGATATAATTAGCCTTCGACTAAACAATAAGTTAGTAATTATTTATTTCTTATAAGCACAATAACTAGGAAATTTTTACTTTTATTTGCATATTATATTTCCTTTTATTGTTGGCACCACTAAGCTTTATGCTTAGCGCGTCGCTTTTGCAACGCGTAGGTACTGAAGATTTGGACAAAGAGCTTAGTAGACCATAGACTGGGTGAGGCCGTTCACAGTTCTGCATAGTGTCCATATCTCTTCACAGACTACAGTGCATTGGTAGGATACTAGGTCCTATTTTGGTATTTTGGTACTGTTTGTATTTTGTAATTAAACTTTTATTTTCTCATATATAAATTGAAACTCATGTAATATATTTTAGTATTAATGCAAATATTTGTAATTTGTGTTATAAATGAAATTTTAGTATTCATTGATGATTTGAATATGATTATCATGTGAAATGAATGAATGTCAAATAGAAGAAGTTGTGAGAATATTGGGATTATGTTGATACAAATGGAGTTTGAGAATGATTGAAAATGTATTAGAAGTGTTTTTCACAGGTTCCGAAGAACTGTTTTCTCCATTTTTAGCCGGTATTCTACCGGATTTTCTATAAATATTTCAGAACCTCAAATGAATTTATAATTTCAATAAATGACTTAACTGAAATCAGTTTCATAAATTTCACTTAATAATTATAGATAAATAGATCAAGAATGGACAACAATAAATGAGATAAAAGATGGTGTTCTAGCACATTGTGTAGCATATCTTGCTCGGTTACACTTAGACGAGTAAGGGGTGTCACATCATGGCTATATATATATATATATATATATATATATATATATATATATATATATATATATATATATATATTGGTTTTCGAAACAGTACATAATATATTCATATAGTGATTATGATTGAATTTCGTAGCCCATATGAAAACTGCATACTATCGCATGTAAGTAATTTAACAAAAGCCAAGAGCATAAAATATTTATAATTCTGTTTGGTTATGTGTTTATTAATTATGATAATATTATGTGTTTATTAATAGTTATTGATTTTGTTAGACTAATTATATTCAGGCATATTGAGAACATATTCATGAGTAGCAACATTATTACTATGTTCATAATATGGTGTCCACGGAAATTCTAATTATGGTAAACACTTTTATGATTATGAGCTCACCTATCGTAGGACTAGTCATAAAATTATTTTGTTAGTTTGTTTAAAAATTTATTCCATGGATTTCAAGAGTTATTTGGATTATATTAATAGTAGATATACCCATCGGTATAACTTTATTAATATAATATGTTATTGTTGGTTGTAATATTATTTATTGATTGTCTTAATATTTTTTAATACCCTATCGGTATAAAAATATTAAAGATGTTGGTTTATATATATATATATATATATATATATATATATATATATATATATATATATATATATATTGATGAGTTTAATGAGTTTTTTTGATTTTATTGTAATCCAGGACCTTTAGGCGGAATTATAATAAATAATAGTTTTGTACATAATTGCTTTCTTAGCTAGATCTAAAAGGAAACTTTAGTTTTGTGATTATGTTACATACATAATTCAGGTTTTCTGTGTTGTTTTATTTCAGCTGTAGTTTTTATGCAATTATTTGCTGTGAAAACCCTGAATGGCTCCAATTTTGATGATTGGAAAGAGTCTCTGAGGATGTGCCTAGCAATAGCCCACCTGGATTTAGCCTTAAGGGTTGATGCACCTGCTGAACTTACTAATGAATCTACTATTGCCGAAAAGACTTATCATGAGAAGTGGCAAAATTCTAATAGGGTTTGCTTAATAGCGATGAAGTATACTATAGATAAAGCCATAAGACAGGGTATTCCTGATAAGGAGATCAAGTATGAATTTCTGCAGGCTGTTGCTAAAAAGTTTAAAAAGTTCGACAAGGCTCAAAAGAGTCATTATCTTTCTTTGCTGGAGCACACCCAATATGATGGTGTTAATGGTGTACGGGAATATATCATAACACTTATAAGTTATTTCAACAAGCTCAAGTCTTTTGATCTTGATTTGGGAGAGAATTTTCTAGTTTAGCGCCTTCCTGAATCTCTTCCACCTCAATTAAAAATTCTCAAGACTTCTTACAACTCTCAACAAGGGGAGTGGACAGTTGATCAGTTGATAGCTATTGTATGCCAAGAAGAGGAATCTATGAGGAAAGGGAATACTCCTTCTGTTAATTATGTTTTTCAAGGGTCTAGTAGCAAGACTAATGAGAAATTTCAGAAGGATAAGAAGCCTAAAGCTAAATTTGAGAACAAGAATGGTGGTAAGCATGACCATAATTTAACAGTTAAGAAGAAGCCCTTCAAAGGCAAGTGCAACTATTGCAAGAAGTTTGGCCATAAGTTAGAGGACTGTTTTAAGCTTAAAAAGAAGCATGAGAAGGAAGGTAATAGTCCAGAACTTGCCCCTCTAGCTCTAGTATGTTTTGAATCAAATGTTGTTGATGTTCCTTCAAATTCTTAGTGGTTGGATTTTGGTGCTACCATTCATGTTTCAAATTCCTTGCAGGGGTTCAAAAATGTGAGGAAGCCAAGTGAAAAGGAAAATATTGTTTTAGGAGTAAATGGAGTTGCAGTAGTAGAACTCATAGGAACTGTTTCTTTGAATTTATCTTCTGGACATGTGTTAAAATTAAATGATATTGTTATGTTCCTTCTTCAAGGGGAAATTTAATTTCCAGTTCTATTTTAGATAAGTGTGGTTATGTGTTTCTTTAAGGTAATGGAAAAATTATTATTTATTTTAAATCTGATATTATTGGTTCTGTTATTTTATGCAATGGTTTATATATGTTGAATTTAAATTCTGTTCCTTTTCAATCTATTGATGTTCTTATCAATGTTGTTATTAGGCACAAACATTAAAGAGTTAATGAGAACTCTTCAATATTATGGCATAGACGATTGGGTCACATTTCTAGGGAATTATTAGAAAGGATGGTTAAACAAGGTGTCTTGCATAGTCTGGATTTCTTTGATTTTGATATATGTGTTGATTGCATTAAGGGAAAATTTCCTGCTAGAGTTAGAAACAAAGGGGCAATTAGGAGTGAATGTCTTTTGAATTTGATTCATACAGATATCTGTGGACCCATTTCTTCTGTTGCTATGGGAGGTTTTAAATACTACATCACTTTTATTGATGACTATATTAGATATGTTTGGATTGATCTTCTTTATGAGAAGTCTTGTTCCTTAGATGCTTTAAAGCATTTAAGGCTGTAGTTGAACTGAAAACTGGGAAGAAGATTAAATGTGTAAGGTCAGATAGAGAGGGGGGGGGGGTTGAGTATTATGATAGGTATATTGAGACTGATAGAAATCCTTGTCCTTTTACTTTTTATTTACAAGAATGTGGGATTGAGGCACAGTACACCATGCCTGGGACCCCACAACAAAATGGGGTTGCAGAGAGGCTAAATAGTACTTTGATGGACATGGTGAGATGTATGCTTAGTCATTCTTCTTTACCATAATTTTTATGGGGTGATGCCTTGAAAATTGCTGTGTAAATTCTCAATCAGGTTCCTAGTAAATCAGCGCCTAAGACTCCCTATGAGTTAATGTTTGGTAAGAAGCCCAATTTGAAAAATTTTCATGTATTGGGTTGTAAGGCAGAGGTGAGGCCATATAACCCTCAGATCAGAAAGCTAGATGCTAAATCTGTTAGCAGTTTCTTTATTGGCTATTGTACAAGTTCTAGAAGTAGTAGATTTTACTGTCCAACTCATTCTACTAGAGTGATTGAATCAGATCATGCTGTTTATTTTGAGAATGAGATGGATAGTGGGAGTCAAATACCTCGAGTTGTCTATCTTAGAGATGAGACTGTTGTATTTCCTGTGCCTTTGCTGCCTTCCTCAGTAGATTTTAATCCTCCTAAGGGCAATGATGAAGTTTAAAATCCTATTGATGTCAATTTAAAACTATCGGTTGTAGATGCTAAGGGGCCTGATACAGTTGATGAAGTTGTACCTTTGAGGAGATCTCAAAGGATTCGTAGACCTGCAATATCAAATGATTATATGGTCTATTTACAGGAACACGAGTTTGATGGTGCTGATATTTCTGATCCTATTTCTTATCAGGAGGCTATATATGGTCCTAATTCTTTAGAATGAATGAGATCCATGCAAGATGAACTATCTTCTATGTATTATAATTAAGTCTAGGATCTTATTGAATTACCAGATGGTTGTAAAGCTATGGGTTGTAAATGGGTATTGAAGACCAAACGTGGAGTCAAAGGTGAAATAGAAAGGTGTAAGGCTAGACTAGTAGCAAAAGGTTATAATCAGAGGGAATGTATAAATTATACAGAAACTTTTTCCCTAGTGTCCACTAAAGATGCCTTTCATATGTTTATGGCTTTAGTTGCTCATTATGACTTAAAACTCCACGGATGGATGTTAAAACAAATTTTCTTAAATGGAGACTAGTATAAAGATGTGTATATGGTTCAACCCAATGGTTTTATAAAAGCTGGTAAAGAACACTTAGTGTGCAAGTTGAAAAGATCCATTTACGAGTTAAAACAAGCTTCTAGACAATGGTATCTGAAGTTTGATCAAGTTATGACTTCTCTTGGTTTTGAGGAGAGTGATTCAAATCAATGCATCTTTCAGAAGGTGAGTGGGAGCCATTTCATTATTCTAGTATTGTATGTTGATGACATTCTTCTTGCCAGTAATAGCATTAATCTTTTGAACAAGAAAAAATACATGCTTTCTAGTCACTTTGACATGAAAGATCTTGGTGAGGCCACATATGTTCTAGGTATTCAGATTCACCATGACAGGTCTTGAGGCATATTGGGTTTGTCTCAAGGAACTTATATTGATTAAGTTCTTAAGAGATTTAACATGCACACTTGCTCATCTTCTGTTGCACCTGTTCTTTTAAGTGAGAAACTCTCTAAAGCTTAGTGTCCTTAGGATGACAAGGAAAGGACTGAAATGGAAAAAATTCTACATAGTTGTGCTATTGGGAGCTTGATGTATGCCCAAGTATGCAGTCGTCCTGATATAATATTTTCTATTAGTATACTTGGTAGATACTTGAGTAATTCTGGATGAAGTCACTAGAAATTTGCAAAGAAAGTTATGAGATATTTGCAGGGTACTAAGAATTATATGTTGACTTATAAAAGATCTAGTAATCTGAAAGTTATTGGGTACTCTGATTCTGACTTTACAGGCTGTGTAGATGATAAAAAATCTACTTTTGGTTACATCTTTATGATGTCTGGAGGAGTTATTTCTTGGAAAAGTGCTAAATAGACACTTACCGCTACCTCCACTGTGGAAGCAGAGTATGTTGCTTGTTATGAGGCCACTTGTCAAGCTATTTGGTTAAAGAAATTGATTTCTGGTATGCTTGTTATTGAGAGCATCTCAAGGCCCTTGACCATTTATTGCGATAATGCTCTTGCTATTTGCTTCTCTCAAAATCATAGGAATTTTAGTTGAACTAAACATTTTGATGTCAAATTCCTGTTTGTTCGAGAGAAGATTCATGAATCACATACTCGAATTAAACATATTACTACGGACCGACTGATTGCAGATCCGTTAATCAAAGCTTTGCCAATTAGTGTTTTTCAGAAGCATGTTGCGCATATGGGTGTAGTGAAAACTTTTGATGATGATTTGGCTTAGTGGGTGTAACACCCTAGGCAAATCTCACATCGACAAAACACAGGAGAGATGGCAAATGTAACAGCCTGGCCCACTAGTGATATTGTCCGCTCTAGGCCGAAGCCCTCACGGTTTTAAAACTCGTCACTAGGGGTTACGAACCACTAACTTATAAACCCAGCATCTCTCCCGTGTTTTGTCGATGTGGGATTTGCCTAGGGTGTTACAATCCACCCCCCTTATGGGACTCAGCGTCCTAGCTGAGGTTTGCCCCACCATCGTTCAAGGTTGCACGCGGAGTGGCTCTGATACCACAAATGTAATGGCCCGGCCCACTAGTGATATTGTCCGCTCTGGGCCGAAGCTCTCACGGTTTTAAAACGCGTCACTAGGGGCTACGAACCACCAACTTATAAACCCAGCATCTCTCCCGTGTTTTGTAGATGTGGGATTTGCCTAGGGTGTTACAATCCACCCCCCTTATGGGACTCAGCGTCCTCGCCGAGGTTTGCCCCACCATCGTTCAAGGTTGCACGCGGAGCGACTCTGATACCACAAATGTAATGGCCCGGCCCACTAGTGATATTGTCCGCTCTGGGCCGAAACCCTCACGGTTTTAAAACGCGTCATTAGGGGTTACGAACCACCAACTTATAAACCCAGCATCTCTCCCGTTTTTTACCGATGTGGGATTTGCCTAGGGTGTTACAGTGGGAGTCTGTTTTATGTTACATTTGGGTTAGCATTTGTATGGAATACTTAGAACATTGTTTTTGGACATATCTTGTAACATATTCCATTTAAATTCAGTTTTTAGTTTTGAGATTTTGTTGGCACATATATATAATATTATTTTCCCTATCGGATTCAATGTTATTTTGTTTGCTGTTTCATTAACTGGATTTTATAGGTTAAATTACATACTTGTTATTGGATATTGTTTGTATTTTATTAATCTGTTCTTTTACTTTAATAAAATGATTACTGCTATCCAAGTGGAGATTGTTGGATTATTTATTTATATCGAGTTATGGATTAACAATAATCAATTGTTAGACTTATTGATAGATTAAATAATGATATCAAATAATACATTTAGTAATTGACAATATCTAAATAGATTAAGCCATATGATTAGGCAAGCCTGCAATGGATTAGGCTGTCCATAAGCCCACTAAGGAAGAGGCTCCAACTTTCTCTCTCTCTCTCTCTCTCTCTCTCTCTCTCTCTCTCTCTCTCTATATATATATATATATATATATATATATATATATATATATATATATATATTCTGATAACACCATTTAATATCAGATATAATTCAGATAGAACTTGAAAGCTGTGAATTTTGGGAGTTGTGAAACTAACCTTTCGCTTCATTTTCTCTATTCTTCATTGTTTATAGAAAATAATAGATATAAGTTTATTTTCAGGTACACATATTCTCTAATCATGTAATCTATCATGATTTAATTTTTATATATAACACTTCTCTATTGATACGCAATGTTCATTCATGTAGCAATCTACATTGGAAGGACCATCTTTCTTCTTCTTTTCATCCTTCAAATTAATGTTGAAGATCACATATAATGTAGTTTAGCACTTAATTAAACATAGAGATACGTTCAATTAGGATATACATATAAGTCAGCCTATCATGCAATCAACATGGTTAATTAAATAAAATGAAACCTAATGAGCTTTAATTTAGCTTATAGAGTTGTCTTTGAGACTTTGAATTCTCGAGTTTCGATTTGAATAAAAGTTATCTTTTATTATATTAATTTTTAATTTACCAGTTATCACATTTACTTTTCAAGACTTATATTTAATTTTCAGAGTCTTATACTCACTTTGCAATCAATCAATCAATCAAAGTATTCTTTCTATTCTTTTGGCATTTTGTTATTCGACATTTCGATATAGTACGTGGGACTCCACAATCATTTTATAGGCAATTGTACCACGAAAATAAGCACAATCATAGGAAATTGGGTAAGACTCATGAGTGCTCTTTGGATTCTGATTATCCACCACAACAAACAAACGACTAATTATTATTTTTTCTAAACCTTCTAAATAAAACTCAATATTGGGACCACGAAAATCATCTTATTCCAATTATTGTACCCAAAAAATATTTAAAGTCATTTAACTATATATATTTTAATTAATATATTAAAATTTTCATAATTTTATAAAATTTTTAATTTTTATTTTTTTAAAATATAATATATAAAAATTATAAATATTATTTTACAAAAAATATATATATTTTATATTTAATTAATTATTTATATAAATTAGTTTGAACAATGATATGTAACATATAAAATTTAAATCCAATCTAAATCCATCATAATCATTATTTTTCAAACTCAAACCTGTCACAAATATAATTAATATACTATTTAAATTCATCTCATTTCAAGCACGGGCATCAAATAGTTTGAAAGATGTAACAAGTTTATTTATATATAAATATAAAATTAAATATTATATTTAATTACCTAATTTAAAATATTATAATAATTAATATTAAAATTTAATTAGTTTAGTATAACATATAAATATTTAAAAAGTTTTGATGCCTAATATTATTATTGCTCTAGATAAATTATTCCACATTTTCAAATGTTGTAAAATTGCAAAACAAAATTTCTCTATGTATGATAATTTTTTTTATAATTATATACTAAATATTAACTCAAAATTTTACACATTTTAATATATTTAATATCATATAATTTTATTATATATATATATCATTAGTGATGGTATAAGTCTTTCATTTCTAAAAGAAGATTTTATAATTTTTTTTCGTCACGACTAATATTTTAGTTCCCTAAATAATATTATAAAATGTTAGTAAAAATATAATTAAATCAAATTTTTAGTTATTTATATTATATTATTTACTTGTTATGTTGATCAAAATTCTTTTTCATGTTTTTTTTTTCATATATTTGGTACACGATTTTATGTAATATTTTCAAAATACAATTATTTTAATGTTTCAACTTTTTTAAGTGTTTGAAGTGAATCTATTAGAGTAATTAATTTGGTATTTTTCCTTCATATTAACTTTGAAAAAAAAAAGGATAAAGAAAAAAAATGTAAATTGGAAAAAGACATGAATTAAAAATTTTCAGTGCTATATAATATTAAATTAATAAAAATAATTAAAAAAATACAAAAGTGAAAAAAACCCTTGTTGAATCAATTATTGATGAAATTTGATTTTTATGCTATAAATATAAAGACGATGGAGAAAATGATGATAGAAAAATTTATGCAAAATTCCTTTTCTAAAATATATATTAGATAACATTAATTGAATTAAAATTAAAATATGGTATGACATAATTAATTCAAATAAAATTTAAAAAATAAGAATTCTTGTGCTTTTGTAATTCTTATGCTAACCTCTATCGCCTTTTATAACATAATGGAAGTGGGCAATGTCTAAAAAGTTGCAATTTAATTTAAATTACTTTTGAAATATAATTTATAATAAATTTTAAATTTTAATTTATATTAATAAGTTAATATTTAAAAACCTTTTTAACATATAGTACTAATCAATAAGTAATAAAAATATTAAATAAACACAATTGCAACAATAGTGTCATTTACATATTGAATAAATAGCTGCTAGTTTATCTCAAATTGAATGACTATAACAAATAAAAATAATTGAAGGCTGAAATTGCACAACTTGTAACACGTACGTGTTTTGAGGGATGCTGGTCGTTTCGAGTTGCTTTCACGCGATATGAGGCTTACATGTCAGGGATGACAACGAGTAGGATATTAACGAAAATCGTTCATTAACCTCTCTTCACTATTACTTTATTGATTAGTTTCCTTTCTTTCTCTTTTTTCTTAGGTTTTAATTATTTTATACATGTCTTTTATATTGTTGTAATTGGGCTATAGAATTTTGATTGAAATTGTGAAATTTATTTATATATTTCTTTATTGAAATTTTACAATTTCTTAAAAAAGTTGTTTATTACAACTAGAACACGCTCTCTCTCGTTTCCATTGAGATTTTTTTGAGCAATATAATTTCAATTTTGGATTTTTGCATGTATATATATTTTATGAGATTGGACTATCGAAACTTTTAGAATTTCTTTGAGATTATTGTTCTAATATTAGAATTAGAGGTAAGAAATGTGATTTTGTCCTTTTCAAAAAAGAAGAACAAGAAAACAGAAAGAAAGATAAGATATATGAAGAGAGAGAGAGAGAAAGAGAGAGAGAGAGAGAAAGAGAGATAACAATACTATTTTGCATGAAAGGTTGAGATAATAATTGAGAAGATTACTTGGCATTAAACCCACTATCCATTCTAGAGTGAAAATGAAAAAATATAAGAAAGGAGTTAGCATACATTTAGCGAAGAGAGCAATTAAAAGAGGTTATTTACAGACAGTAAAAGTAAATTCTATCAACTATAGAATCGTGATCTTTTTTATCCTTTTAAGATAAGAAAAACTATAAATATCAGATGAATAGTAACAAAAAAGCCCAACAAATCAATCAAGTCAAATTCTAATAATCAATTTATTTTTTACTATATTAATTTTTAATTTATTAGTTATCACATTTACTTTTCAAGACTTATATTTTATTTTTATAATCTTGTAATCACTTTGTAATCAATCAAGCAATCAAAGTTTTCAAGACTTAATGTTTCAACTTTTTTATGTGTTTGAAGGGAATCTATTAGATTAATTAATTTGGTATTTTTCCTTCAGATTAACATATTAACTTTGAAAAAAATGTGAAATAGGAAAAAGACATGGATTAAAAAATTTCACAGTGCTGTATAATATTAATTTAATAAAAATAATTTGAAAAATTAAAAAAAAAAACTTGTTGAATCAATTATTGATGAAATTTGATTTTTATGCTATAAGTTTAAAGACGATGGAGAAAATGATGATAGAAAAATTTATGTAAAATTCCGTTTCTAAAATAAACATTAGATAACATTAATTGAATTAAAATTAAAATGTGGTGTGACATAATTAATTCAAATAAAATTTAAAAAATAAGAATTCTTGTGCTTTTGTAGTTCTTATGCTAATCTCTATTGCCATTTATAACATAATAGAAGTGGGCAATGTCTAAAAAGTTGCAATTTAATTTAAATTACTTTTGAAATATAATTTATAATAAAATTTAAAATTTAATTTATGTTAATAAGTTAATATTTAAAAACCTTTTTAACATATAGTACTAATCAACAAGTAATAAAAATATTAAATAAACACAATTGCAACAATAGTGTCATTTACATATTGAATAAATAGCTGCTAGTTTATCTCAAATTGAATGACTATAACAAATAAAAATAATTGAGGGGTGAGATTGCACAGCTTGTAACACATACGTGTTTTGAGGGATGCTGGTCGTTTCGAATTGCTTTCAAGCGATATGAGGCTTACATATCAGGGATGACAACGGTAGGATATTAACGAAAATCGTTCATTAGCCTCTCTTCACTGTTACTTTATTAATTAGTTTCTTTTCTTTCTCTTTTTTCTTAGGTTTTAATTATTTTATACATGTCTTTTATATTGTTGTAATTGGGCTATAGAATTTTGATTGAAATTGTGAAATTTATTAATATATTTCTTTATTGAAATTTTACAATTTCTTAAAAAAGTTGTTTATTACAATTAGAACTCTCTCTCTCTCTCTCTCGTTTCCATTGAAATTTTTTTCAGCAAAATAATTTCTATTTTGGATTTTTATATGTATATATATTTTATGAGATTGGACTATCGAAATTTGGAGAATTTTTTTGAGATTATTGTTCAAATATTGGAATTAGAGGTAATTGTGATTTTGTCCTTTTGAAAAAAAGAAGAACAAGAAAACAGAAAGAGAGATAAGATATGTGAAGAGAGAGAGAGAGAGAGAGAGAGAGAGAGAGAGAGAGATAACACTATTGTGCATGAAAGGTTGAGATAATACTTGAGAAGAGTACTTGGCAATCCAGTGGGCTTCAAGCAATCCTCAGTTTGTGAGGGCTGCTAAGTCATTTTCCTGGCGAGAAATTAACCCACAAGCATTGACAATTTTTGCTTCATTTCTATCCACTCGAGCTCCATGATCATCCCTACAACATTTTCCATTCCGAAGAAGGATGTTGCCAGAAAGCTCCATAACCGTCGGTACTCATCAAATACTGATATATGTCCATCATTACATCACTGTACCCCAAAGAAGTTCTTTGAACTAATAATACAAAAAAATAAATTTATTAAATTTATAAAATAGATAATCAATTATAATTATGATAGTAGTATTGTCTTTAATTTTTAAAATTAATTTCTTTTTAATAATATATTTATTTATTTTAAAAATATTTTTTATTAAAAAAATATCACCACAAAATTAGGATCCAAGGGGACAAAATAGGAGACTATTCATTTTGTTGGTCCCTATCAAATAATAGTAAATGAAATAAGAGACAAAATAAATTATTGTCCCCAATCAAGTTTTAATTTTTGACGAAATCACTGTGATTTTTTAGATAAATATCAACATCAAAAGATGCTTTCACAGTAAAGCAAAATGATATCCACAATTTTATTGTGATAGCATGCATGTGTGATTATTTATTGGAAATTGATATAAAGTTTAATTTGGACTTATAATTTACAGTAAATTATAAATTAATTTTTGAAGTATGTTAAAAATTATAAGTTAGATATTATATTTTTATGAGAAAAAATTATTCTCTAAAGTTTGATTCCATTAATAAATTAATTATTGTCATTTAAATTAATTTAATTTGAAATGATTTAATTCCTTAAATTTTATTTTATTAATAAAATGTATAAATAAATAATTATATTTTTTATAAAGTATTTAAATTTTTTATAGTTATAATTATTTAATAGAAAATAAAGTTTATAATTATTTAACTAAAGCTTTAATCTTTTAAATATAATTATTTTATTTTATTGCATTTAAGTTAATAATTAAATTAATATTACATGTATCATAAGTAGATTAATTATAATATATAACTTTCCATAAAACCATTACTTAATTAAAGATATAAAATATGCATGAAAAAATACACAAAGTACATAATTAATATTATTAATACAATAAAGCATTAATAATGACTATAATATCTTTCCAAAAATAAAAATTTAATATTATAAAAAAAACACTCATTATCTCAGTTGGAGCCAATAATACAAAAGGACTTTTCTAGTAAAAAACTCATTATCTTAGTTGGAGCCAATAATACAAAAGGATTTTTTTAGTATAGAGCCGATCCACTATATATCTAAAACACAAGATATATAGTGGGACTTACGAGTCTTACATGTTTATGTCTTGAGTGTATAGTAGATTGAGTCTAGACAAGAAATTTTCAATTGAAATAAAAAAAAAAACCTATTTTCTTAAGTCGAATCCATAACATGATCAAATACATAAGTTGAATCCATTTTCTTAGAGAGGCGTTTGGTCTAGGAACAATGATGCGATGTCATCTTTCAAACATAAAGCATAGGTGAAGTGATCAGCATTCGTATAAACAAATTGTATTGTGCGTGCAAGGATGAGATAATATCTCAGTTGGAGCCAATAATATACAAGGATTTTCTTAGTATAGACTTGGTCCATTATAGATTTAAACATAAGATGTATAGTGAGACAAGAATTTGTTAGAATTATGACTCAAAATCCTAATGGGATTTGGAGAGAGATCTTTTCCTAATTTGAGTGAGAGAAATATTCTTCAATAGGATGGAGGAATATTTCCTATAATGAGTAGAACTCTTATTTTAGTATTATTCATAAATTAAGTGGGACTCCTAATCAGATAAGGATTGAGGGAATTAACACTATAAATAGAAGAATGATGGAAAAGGTTATTTGGCTTTTGCACATTGAAGAGAATGGCTTTCAGCCCATGGAGTGAGGCTATCACCCATTGTAGAGAGGGACTTTGCCAAATGCTGAGGATTTGGCTCTGCTCATTGATGAGGGGCACTTGCCTATTGCAGTGGAGAGAGGCTTCAACCTAAAGTGGACTAAGGACATAGAATTCAAGAGGAAGGGATTCTTGTCCGTTGATGAAAGGGTTCTTGCCCATATAGTTGAAGACACTCTTTGTGGTGTAGTGTTGTAATAGTAAATATATTGGGTTATATCTAGAGGAGACTGAGAGGGACTAACTAATATATTTACTATGAGCAGTTTGATATTGTATGGGTTCTCTTGGGTGTAATTGGATTGGTAGGTAGTATAGTTTGAGCTTGTAATTGATGATTTATTATTGATGATAGTAGAAGATGGTATGCCCATGGATATAGCCCTATGTTGAGAGGGTGAACCATGTAAATATTTGTATTTTGTCTGTTTATTTTATTTCTTTACAGTTGTGGAGCTGTTACGACAACTAGAAAATCGCACATGTAATAATGGTGGTGGTGGAGAGTTGAAATTGAGGCGGAGCTCTTGATGTAAAATCACGATGGATGATGAAATGGAGATTTTTTGAAGAACAAAGCAAGTTACACCCAAGATGAACATTGAAGAATTGATGATTTGAAGGGTTCAAGCTCAAGCATAGAGATTTGATGATTTGATGACACCCAAAAATTTGAGGTATGCAATGGTTGATGGATTTTGAGTCAAAGTGGAGATTGTTAGAATTATGACTCAAAATGCTAATGGGATTTGGAGAGATATCTTTTTCTAATTTGAGTGGAAGAAATATTCCTCAATAGGATGGAGGAATATTTCTTATAATGAGTAGAACTCTTATTTTAGTGTTATTCTTAAATTGAGTGAGACTCCTAATTAGATAATGATTGAGGGAATTAACACAACAAATAGGAGAATGATGGGAAAGGTTATTTGGCTTTTGTCCATTGAAGAGAATGGCTTTCAGTCCATGGAGTGAGGCTGTCACCCATTGTAGAGAAGGGGTTTACCAATTGCTGAGGATTTGGCTCTGCCCATTAATGAGGGGCACTTGCCCATTGCAGTGGAGAGAGGCTTCAGCCAATAGTGGACTAAGGACATAGAATTCAAGAGAAAGGGATTCTTGTCCATTGGTGAAAGGGCTCTTGCCCATATAGTTGAAGACACCCTTTGTGGTGTAGTGTTGTAATAGTAAATATATTGGGTTATGTCTAGAGAAGACTGAGGGGGACTGACTAATATATTTACTATGAGCAGTTTGATGTTGTATGGGTTCTCTTGGGTGTAATTGGGTTGATAGGTAGTATAGTTTGAGCTTGTAATTGATGATTTATTATTGATGATAGTGAAAGATGGCATGCCCATGGATATAGCCCTATGTTGAGAGGGTGAACCACATAAATATTGATATTTTATATGTTTATTTTATTTCTTTACAGTTTACACGCTTTCACGATGCATAACAAAATGGTATCAGAGCATGGGGATGATCTTGGTGAGTTTGGTTGAAGGTGAAGTTGTCATGACAAGTAGAAAATCGCACATGCAATAATGGTGGTGGTGGAGAGTTGAAATTGAGGCGGAGATCTTGATGCAAAATCACGATGGTTGATGAAGTGAAGATTTTTTGAAGACCAAAGCAAGTTACACCCAAGATGAACATTGAAGAATTGATGATTTGAATGGTTCAAGCTCAAGCATGGAGATTTGATGATTTGATGACACCCAAGAATTTGAGGTATGCAATGGTTGATGGATTTTGAGTCAAAGTGGAGATTGTTAGAATTATGACTCAAAATCCTAATGGGATTTGGAGAGATATCTTTTTCTAATTTGAGTGGAAGAAATATTCCTCAATAGGATGGAGGAATATTTCTTATAATGAGTATAACTTTGATTTTAGTGTTATTCTTAAATTGAGTGGGACTCCTAATTAGATAATGATTGAGAGAATTAACACTATAAATAGGAGAATGATGAAAAAGGTTAATTGGCTTTTCCCATTGAAGAGAATGGCTTTCAGTCCATGGAGTCAGGCTGTCACTCATTGTAGAGAGGGGCTTTGCCAATTGCTGAGGATTTTGCTCTTCCCATTGATGAATGGCACTTGCCCATTACAATGGAGAGAGGCTTCGACTTAAAGTGGAGTAAGGACATAGAATTCAAGAGGAAGGGATTCTTGTCTGTTAGTGAGAGGGCTTTCGCCCATATAGTTGAAGACACCCTTTGTGGTGTAGTATTGTAATAGTAAATATATTGGGTTATGTCTAGAGGAGACTGAGAGGGACTAACTAATATATTTACTATGAGCAGTTTGATGTTGTATGGGTTCTCTTGGGTGTAATTGGGTTGATAGGTAGTATAGTTTAAGCTTGTAATTGATGATTTATTATTTATGATAGTGGAAGATGGCATGCCCATGGATGTAGCCCTATGTTGAGAGGGTAAAGCACGTAAATATTAGTATTTTGTATGTTTATTTTATTGCTTTACAGTTTACACGCTTTCAGGATGCACAACAAATTGGTATCAGGGCATGGGGATGATCTTGGTGAGTTTGGTTAAAGGTGGAGCAGTTACGACAAGTAGAAAATCGCACATGCAATAATGGTGGTGGTAGAGAGTTGAAATTGAGGCAGAGCTCTTGATGCAAAATCAATATGGTTGATGAAGTGAAGATTTTTTGAAGAACAAAGCAAGTTACACCCAAGATGAAGATTGAAGAATTGATGATTTGAAGGGTTCAAGCTCAAGCGTGGAGATTTTATGATTTGATGACACCCAAGAATTTGAGGTATGCAATGGTTGATGGATTTTGAGTCAAAGTAGTGATTGTTAAAATTATGACTCAAAATCCTAATGGAATTTGAAGAGATATATTTTTCTAATTTGAGTGGAAGAAATATTCCTCAATAGGATGGAGGAATATTTCCTATAATGAGTAGAACTCTTATTTTAGTGTTATTCCTAAATTGAGTGGGACTCCTAATTAGATAATGATTGAGAGAATTAACACTATAAATAGGAGAATGATGAAAAAGGTTATTTGGCTTTTCCCATTAAAGAGAATGGCTTTCAGTCCAATGAGTGAGGTCACACCATTGTAGAGAGGGCTTATTGCTGAGGATTTGGCTCTGCCCATTGATGAGGGGCACTTGCCCATTGCAGTGGAGAGAGGCTTCAACCTAAAGTGGACTAAGGACATAGAATTCAAGAGGAAGGGATTCTTGTCCGTTGGTGAAAGGGCTATTGCCCATATAGTTGAAGACACCCTTTGTGGTGTAGTGTTATAATAGTAAATATATTGGGTTATGTCTAGAGGAGACTGAGAGGGACTAACTAGTATATTTACTATGAGCAGTTTGATTTTGTATGGGTTCTCTTGGGTGTAATTGGGTTGATAGGTAATATAGTTTGAGCTTGTAATTAATGATTTATTATTGATGATAGTGGAAGATGGCATGCCCATGGATATAGCCCTATGTTGAGAGGGTGAACCACGTAAATATTGGTATTTTGTATGTTTGTTTTATTTCTTTACAGTATACACGCTTCTAGGATGCACAACAAATTGGTATCAGAGCATGGGTATGATCTTAGTGAGTTTGGTTGAAGGTGGAGCTGTTACGACAAGTAGAAAATCGCACATGCAATAATTGTGGTGGTGGAGAGTTGAAATTGAGGTGGAGCTCTTGATGCAAAATCAAGATTGTTGATGAAGTGAAGATTTTTTGAAGAACAAAGCAAGTTACACCCAAGATGAACATTGAAGAATTGATGATTTGAATGGTTCAAGCTCAAGCATGGAGATTTGATGATTTGATGACACCCAAGAATTTGAGGTATGCAATGGTTGATGGATTTTGAGTCAAAGTGGAGATTATTAGAATTATGACTCAAAATCCTACTGGGATTTGGAGAGATATCTTTTTCTAATTTGAGTGGAAGAAATATTCCTCAATAGGATGGAGGAATATTTCCTATAATGAGTAGAACTCTTATTTTAGTGTTATTCCTAAATTGAGTGGGACTCCTAATTAGATAATGATTGAGAGAATTAACACTATAAATAGGAGAATGATGAAAAAGGTTAATTGGCTTTTCCCATTGAAGAGAATGGCTTTCAGTCCATGGAGTCAGGCTGTCACTCATTGTAGAGAGGGGCTTTGCCAATTGCTGAGGATTTGGCTCTTCCCATTGATGAATGGCACTTGCCCATTACAATGGAGAGAGGCTTCGACTTAAAGCGGAGTAAGGACATAGAATTCAAGAGGAAGGGATTCTTGTCTGTTTGTGAGAGGGCTCTTGCCCATATAGTTGAAAACACTCTTTGTGGTGTAGTATTGTAATAGTAAATATATTGGGTTATGTCTAGAGGAGACTGAGAGGGACTAACTAATATATTTACTATGAGCAATTTAATGTTGTATGCATTCTCTTAGGTATAATTGGGTTGATGGGTAGTATAGTTTGAGCTTGTAATTGGTGATTTATTATTGATGATAGTAGAAGATGGCATGCCCATGGATGTAGCCCTATGTTGAGAAGGTGAACTACGTAAATATTGGTGTTTTGTATGTTTATTTTATTTCTTTGCAGTTTACACGCTTTCGTGATGAACAACAGAATCTATAGCAAAAGAATTTTCCAATAAAAAAATAACCCTATTTTCTTATGTTGAATCCATAACATGATCAAATACATAAGTTGAATCCATTTTCTTAGAGAGGCAGTTATTCCAGGAACAATGATGCGCTGTCATCTTTCAAACATAAAGCATAGGTGAAGTGATCACCATTCATATAAACAAATTGTATTGCGCGTGCAAGGATGAGATAGTATTTGAGCAGAATCCTTGACATAGCAGTTGGCTTCAAGCAATCTTCATTCATGTCTTTCCATGCATTTTCACACATTTTTTTAATTTCTCCAATCGCCTTCTTGTTGGATTATTTATTTGTATCGGGTTGTAGATTAGCAATAATCAATTGTTAGGCTTATTGATAGATTAAATAATGATATCAAATAATAAGTTTAGAAATTGACTATCTAAATGGATTGGGTCATGTGATTAGACAAACCTGTAATGGGTCAAGCTGTCCATAAGCCCACTAAGGAAGAGGCTCCAACTCTCAATCCTATATATATATATATATATATATATATATATATATATATATATATATATATATATATATATATTCTAATAACCCCGTTTAATATCAGATAGAATTTGAAAGTTGTGGATATTGGGAGTTGTGAACCTACTCTTTCGCTTCTTTTTCTCTATTCTTGATTGTTTATAGAAAATCATGGATACAAGTGAATTTTCAAGTACACATATTCTCTAATCATGTAATTTATAATGATTTAATTTTTATATATAACAATTGGTATCAGAGCCTGGTTAGGGATTACATTTTTTTTTTTTTGTTAATTTTGTTATTGTATGTTTGAATATTAGTCTTTCATGGTTTGATAAATAGTTTTTTTTTTTACGTTATATATAAATATATATCTGTATGTTGGTTTTCGAAACAGTACATAATATATTCATATAGTGATTATGATTGAATTTTGCAGCCCATATGAAAACTCCACATTGTCACATGTAAGTAATTTAACAAAAGCCAAGAGCATAAAATATTTACAATTCTGTTTGGTTATGTGTTTATTAATTATAGTAATATTATGTGTTTATTAATAGTTATTGGTTTTGTTAGACTAATTATATTCAGGCATATTGAGAACATATTCATAAGTAGACACATTATTACTATGTTCATAATATAGTGTCCATGAAAATTCTAATTATGGTAAACACTTTTATGATTATAAGCTCACCTATCGTAGGACTAGTCATAAAATTATTTTGTTAGTTTGTTTAAAAATTTATTCCATGGATTTCAAGAGTTATTTGGATTATATTAATAGTGGATATACCCATCGATATAAATCTATTAATATAATATGTTATTGTTGGTTATAATGTTATTTGTTTATTGCCTTAATATTTTTTAATACCCTATCGGTATAAAAGTGTTAAAGATGTTGGTTTATATATATATATATATATATATATATATATATATATATATATATATATATATATATATATATATATATATATTGATGAGTTCAATGAGTTTTCTTGATTTTATTGTAATTCAGGACCTTTAGGCAGGATTATAATAAATAACAGTTTTGTTCATAATTGCTTTCTTAGCTAGATCTAAAAGAAAACTTTAGTTTTGTGATTATGTTACATACATAATTCACGTTTCCTGTGTTGTTTTATTTCAGCTGTTGTTTCTATGCAATTATCTGCTATGAAAACTCTTAATGGCTCCAATTTTAATGATTGGAAAGAGTCTCTGAGGATGTACCTAGCAATAGCCCAAGTGGTTTTAGCCTTAAGGGTTGATGCACCTGCTGAACTTACTAATGAATCCACTATTGCAGAAAAGACTTATCATGAGAAGTGGCAAAATTCTAATAAGGCTTGCTTAATGGTGATGAAGTATACTATAGATAAAGCCACATGACAGGGTATTCCTGATAAGGAGACTGTTAAGGAATTTTTGCTGGCTGTTGCTGAAAAGTTTAAAACTTCGACAAGGCTCAAAAGAGTTATTATCTTTCTTTGTTGGAGCACACCCAATATGATGGTGTTAGTGGTGTACAAGAATATATCATGACAATTATAAGTTATTTCAACAAGCTCAAGTCTTTTGATCTTGATTTGGGAGAGAGTTTTCTAGTTTGGCGCCTTCCTGAATCTCTTCCACCTCAATTCAAAATTCTCAAGACTTCTTACAACTCTCAACAAGGGGAGTGGACAGTTGATCAGTTGATAGCTATTGTATGCCAAGAAGAGGAATCTAAGAGGAAAGGGAATACTCCTTCTGTTAATTACGTTTTTCAAGGGTCTAGTAGCAAGACTAATGAGAAATTTCAGAAGGATAAGAAGCCTAAAGCTAAATTTGAGAACAAGAATGGTGGTAAGCATGATCATAATTTAACAGTTAAGAAGAAGCCCTTCAAAGGCAAGTGCAACTATTGCAAGAAGTTTGGCCATAAGTTAGAGGACTGTTTAAGCTTAAGAAGAAGCATGAGAAGGAAGGTAATAGTCCAGAACTTGACCCTCTAGCTCTAGTATGTTTTGAATCAAATGTTGTTGATGTTTCTTCAAATTCTTAGTGGTTCGATTTTGGTGCTACCATTCATGTTTCAAATTCCTTATAAGGGTTCAAAAACGTGAGGAAGCCAAGTGAAAAGGAGAATACTGTTTTAGGAGTAAATGGAGTTGTAGTAGTAGAACTCATAGGGTTTGTTTCTTTGAATTTATCTTCTGGACATGTGTTGAAATTAAATGATATTGTTTTGTTCCTTCTTCAAGGGGAAATTTAATTTCCAGTTCTATTTTAGATAAGTGTGGTTTTGTGTTTCTTCAGGGTAATGGAAAAATTATTATTTATTTTAAATCTGATATTGTTGGTTCTATTGTTTTATGCAATGGTTTATATATGTTGGATTTAAATTCTGATCCTTTTCAATCTGTTGATGTTCTTATCAATGTTGTTATTAGGCACAAACATCAAAGAGTTAATGAGAACTCTTCAATATTATGGCATAGACGATTGGGTCACATTTTGAGGGAATTATTAGAAAGGATGGTTAAAGAAGGTGTCTTGCATAGTCTGGATTTCTTTGATTTTAATATGTAACCCCTAGGCAAATCCCACATCGGCAAAACACAGGAGAGATGCTGGGTTTATAAGTTGTTGGTTCATAATCCCTAGTGACGCGTTTTAAAACCGTGAGGGTTTCGGCCCAAAGCGGACAATATCACTAGTGGGCCGGGCGATTACATTTGTGGTATTAGAGACGCTCCGCGTGTAACCTTGAACGATGGTGGGGCAAACCTCAGCGAGGACGCTGAGTTCCATAAGGGGGGTGGATTGTAACACCCTAGGCAAATCCCACATCGACAAAACACAGGAGAGATGCTGGGTTTATAAGTTGGCGATTCGTAACCCCTAGTGACACGTTTTAAAATCGTGAGGGCTTTGGCCCAGAGCGGACAATATCACTAGTGGGCCGGGCCATTACATTTGTGGTATCAGAGCCGCTCCGCGTGCAACCTTGTGCGATGGTGGGGCAAACCTCAGCGAGGACGCTGAGTCCCATAAGGGGGGTGGATTGTAACACCCTAGGCAAATCCCACATCGGCAAAACACCGGAAAGATGCTGGGTTTATAAGTTGGTGGTTCGTAACTCATAGTGACGCGTTTTAAAACCGTGAGGGCTTCAGTCTAGAGTAACGGCCCGGCCCACTAGTGATATTATCCGCTCTGAGCCGAAGCCCTCACGGTTTTAAAACGCATCACTAGGAGTTACGAACCGCCAACTTATAAACCCAGCATCTCTCCCGTGTTTTGCCGATGTGGGATTTGCCTAGGGTGTTACAATCCACCCCCTTATGGGACTCGGCGTCCTCGAGGTTTGCCCCACCATCGCTCAAGGTTGCACGCGGAGTGGCTCTGATACCACAAATGTAATGGCCCGGCCCACTAGTGATATTGTCCGCTCTGAGCCAAAGCCCTCACGATTTTAAAACGCGTCACTAGGAGTTATGAACTGCCAACTTATAAACCCAGCATCTCTCCCGTGTTTTGCCGATGTGGGATTTGCCTAGGGTGTTACATAATATATGTGTTGATTGTATTAAGGGAAAATTTCCTGCTAGGGCTAGAAACAAAGGGGCAATTAGGAGTGAATGTGTGTTAAATTTGATTCATACAGATATCTGTGGACCCATTTCTCTTGTTGTTATGGGAGGTTTTAAATACTACATCACTTTTATTGATGACTATTCTAGATATGGTTGGATTGATCTTCTTTATGAGAAGTCTTGTTCCTTGGATGCCTTTAAAGCATTTAAGGCTGTAGTTGAACTAAAAACTAGGAAGAAGATTAAATGTGTAAGGTTAGATAGGGGAGGTGAGTATCATGATAGGTATATTGAGACTGGTAAAAATCCTGGTCCTTTTACTTTGTATTTACAAGAATGTGGGATTGAGGCACAAGACACCATGGGTGGCCTTCTTGCATACCCTTCTAGAGGGACTGCGACTCACAAATGCATCGCTTTGTGGAATTAAATCCCTTCACCCTGCAGAGCTAGGATTCGAACCCTTATCACTCACGGATTTGCTTCGCCTCTCACCAATTGAGCTGCAGCTCAATTGGTGAGAGGCGAAGCAAATCCGTGAGTGATAAGGGTTCGAATCCTAGCTCTGCAGGGCGAAGGGATTTAATTCCACAAAGCGGAAGCACTGTGAGTCGCAGTCCGGCTCTAGTATTGGCAAGAAGGCCACCCATAGAGGGGCTTGAGTCAGCCTAAGACACCTGGGACCCCATAACAAAATGGGGTTACAGAGAGGCGAAATCGTACTTTCATGGACATGGTGAGATGTATGCTTAGTCATTCTTCTTTACCATAATTTTTGTGGGGTGATGCCTTGAAAACTGCTGTGTACATTCTCAATCAGGTTTCTAGTAAATCGGTGCCTAAGACTCCCTATGAGTTAATGTTTGGTAAGAAGCCCAGTTTGGAACATTTTCATGAATGCGGTTGTAAGGCAGAGGTGAGGCCATATAACCCTCAGATCAGAAAGCTAAATGCTAAATCTGTCAGCAGTTTCTTTATTGGCTATTGTACAAGTTCTAGAGGTAGTAGATTTTACTATCCAACTCATTCTACTAGAGTGATTGAATCAAATCATGCTGTTTATTTTGAGGATGAGATGGATAGTGGGAGTCAAATACCTCGAGTTGTCGAACTTAGAGATGAGACTTTTGTCTTTCCTTTGCCTTTGCTGCCCTCCTCAGTAGATTTTAATCCTCCTGAGGGCAATGATGAAGCTCAAAATCCTATTGATGTCAAATTAAAACCACCGGTTGTAGATGCTAAGGGGCCTGATACAGTTGATGAAGTTGTACCTTTGAGGAGATCTCAAAGGATTCGTAGACCTATAATATCAAATGATTATATGGTCTATTTACAGGAACACGAGTTTGATGGTGTTGATATTTCTAATCCTATTTCTTATCAAGAGGCTATATCTGGTCCTAATTCTTTAGAATGGATGAGATCCATGCAGGATGAACTATCTTCTATGTATCATAATTAAGTCTAAGATCTTGTTGAATTACCAGATGGTTGTAAAGCTTTGGGTTGTAAATGGGTCTTTAAGACCAAACGTGGAGTCAAAGGTGAAATAGAAAGGTATAAGGCTAGACTAATAGCAAAATGTTATAATCAGACGAAATGTATAAATTATACAAAAAATTTTTCCCTAGTGTCCACTAAAGATGCCTTTCATATGGTTATGGCTTTAATTGCTCATTATGACTTAAAACTCCACCAGATGAATGTTAAAACAGCTTTCTTAAATGTAGACTTGTATAAAGATGTGTATATGGTTCAACCTAATGGTTTCATAGAAGCTGGTAAAGAACACTTACTGTGCAAGTTGAAAAGATCCATTTACGGGTTGAAAAGATCCATTTACGGGTTAAAAAAGGCTTCTAGACAATGGTATCTGAAGTTTGATCAAGTTATGACTTCTCTTGGTTTTGAGGAGAGTGCTTCAGATCAATGCATCTTTCAGAAGGTGAGTGGGAGCCATTTCATTATTCTAGTATTGTATGTTGATGACTTGAGCCATTTCATTATTCTAGTATTGTATGTTGATGACATTCTTCTTGCCAGTAATAGCATCAATCTCTTGAATGAGACAAAATACATGCTTTCTAGTCACTTTGACATGAAAGATCTTGGTGAGGCCACATATGTTGTAGGTATTTAGATTCACCATGATAGGTCTCAAGGCATATTGGGTTTGTCTCAAGGAACTTATATTGATTGAGTTCTTAAGAGATTTAAAATGTACACTTGCTCATCTTCTGTTGCACCTGTTCTTTCAAGTGAGAAACTCTCTAAAGCTTAGTGTCCTCAGGATAACAAGGAAAGGACTGAAATGGAAAAGATTCTATATAGTTGTGCTATTGGGAGCTTGATATATGCCCAAGTATGCAGTCGCCCTGATATAGCATTTTTTATTAGTGTCCTTGGTAGATACTTGAGTAATTCTGGATGGAGTCACTGGAAATATGTAAAGAAAGTTATGAGATATTTGTAGGGTACTAAGAATTATATGTTGACTTACAAAAGATCTGGCAATCTGAAAGTTATTGGGTACTGTAATTCTGACTTTACAGGCTGTGTAGATGATAAAAAAAATCTACTTTTGATTACATCTTTATGACGCCTGGAGGAGCTGTTTCTTGGAAGAGTGCTAAAGAGACACTTACTGCTATCTCCACTGTGGAACCAGAGTATGTTGCTTGTTATGAGGCCACTTGTCAAGCTATTTGGTTAAAGAAATTGATTTCTGGTATGCTTGTTATTGAGACCATCTCAAGGGCCTTGACCATTTATTGCGATAATGCTCTTGCTGTTTACTTCTCTCAAAATCATAGGAATTTTAGTTGAACTAAACATTTTGATGTCAAATTCCTATTTGTTCGAGAGAAGATTCATGAATCACATACTCGAATTAAACATATTACTACGGACCGAATGATTGCAGATCTGTTAACCAAAACTTTGCCCATTAGTGTTTTTCAGAAGCATGTTGCGCCTATGGGTGCAGTGAAAACTTTTGATAATGCTTTGGTTTAGTGGGAGTCTATTTTATATTACATTTGGGTTAGCATTTGTATATAATACTTAGAACATTGTTTTTGGACATATCTTGTCACATATTCCATTTAAATTTAGTTTTTGGTTTTGAGATTTTGTTGGTACATATATATAATATTATTTTCCCTATCGGATTCAATGTTATTTTGTTTGCTGTTTCATTAATTGGATTTTATAGGTTAAATTACATACTTGTTATTGGATATTGTTTTGTATTTTATTAACCTGTTCTTTTAGTTTAATAAAATGATTACTGCTATCCAAGTGGGAGATTGTTGAATTATTTATTTTAATCGAGGTGTGGATTAACAATAATCAATTGTTAGACTTATTGACAGATTAAATAATGATATCAAATAATAAGTTTAGTAATTGACAATATCTAAATAGATTAAGCCATATGATTGGGCAAGCCTGCAATGGATTAGGCTGTCCATAAGCCCACTAAGGAAGAGGCTCCAACTCTCAGTCCTCTCTCTTTCTCTCTCTCTCTCTCTCTATATATATATATATATATTCTGATAACACCATTTAATATCAGATATAATTCAGATAGAACTTGAATGCTGTGAATTTTGGGAGTTGTGAACCTAACATTTCGCTTCATTTTCTCTATTCTTGATTGTTTATAGAAAATCATAGATACAAGCGTATTTTCAGGTACACATATTCTCTAATCATGTAATCTATAATGATTTAATTTTTATATATAACACTTCTCTCTTGATACGCAATGTTCATTCATGTAGCAATCTACGCTGGAAAGACCATCTTTCTTCTTCTTTTCATCCTTCAAATTAATGTTAAAGATCACATATAATGTAGTTTAGCACTTAATTAAACATAGAGATACGTTCAATTAGGATATACATATAAGTCAGCCTATCAGGCAATCAACATGGTTAATTAAATAAAATGAAACCTAATGAGCTTTAATTTAGCTTGTAGAGTTGTCTATGAGACTTTGAATTCTCGAGTTTCAGTTTGAATAAAAATTATCTTTTATTATATTAATTTTTAATTTACCAGTTATCACATTTACTTTTCAAGACTCATATTTAATTTTCATAGTCTTATACTCACATTGCAATTAATCAATCAATCAATAAAAGTTTTCTTTCTATTCATTTGGTATTTTGTTATTCGACATTTCGATATAGTACGTGGGACTCCACAACCATTTTATAGGCAATTGTACCACGAAAACAAGCACATCATAGGAAATTGGGTAAGACTTATGAGTGCTCTTTGGATTCTGATTATCCACCACAGCAAACAAACTGCTAATTATTATTTTTTTCTAAACCTGCTAAATAAAACTCAATAATGGGACCATGAAAATCATCTTATTCCAATTATTGTACCTAAAAAATATTTAAACTCATTTAAATATATATATTTTAATTAATAATTAATATATTAAAATTTTCATAATTTTATAAAATTTTTAAATTTTATTTTTTAAAAATATAATATATAAAAATTATAAATATTATTTTACAAATATATATATATATATATATTATATTTAATTAATTATTTATATAAATGAATTTAAATAATGATATGTAACATATAAAATTTGAATCCAATCTAAATCCATCATAACCATTATTTTTTAAACCTAAACCTCTCAGAAATATGATTAATATACTATTTAAATTCATATTATTTCAAGCACAAGTATCAAATAGTTTGCGAGATGTAACTAGTTTATTTATATATAAATATAAAATTAAATATTATATTTAATTACCTAATTTAAAATATTAAAATATTATAATAATTAATATTAAAATTTAATTAGTTTAGTATAACATATAAATATTTAAAAAATTTTGATACCTAATATTATTATTGCTCTAGATAAATTATTCCACATTTTCAAATGTTGTAAAATTGCAAAATAAAATTTCTCTATGTATGATAATTTTTTTATAATTATATACTAAATATTAACTCAAAATTTTATACATTTTAATATATTTAATATCATATAATTTTATTATATATATATATATATATATATATATATATATATATATATATATATATATATATATATATATATATATATATATATATATATATATATCATTAGTGATGGTATAAGTCTTTATAATTTTTTTTTCATCACGACTAATATTTTAGTTCCCTAAATAATATTATAAAATGTTAGTAAAAATATAATTAAATCAAATTTTTAGTTATTTATATTATATTATTTACTTGTTATGTTGATCAAAATTCTTTTTCATGTTTTTTTTTTCATATATTTGGTACACGATTGTATGTAATATTTTCAAAATACCATTATTTTAATGTTTCAACTTTTTTAAGTGTTTGAAGTGAATCTATTAGAGTAATTAATTTGGTATTTTTCCTTCATATTAACTTTGAAAAAAAAAAGGATAAAGAAAAAAAAAAATGTAAATTGGAAAAATACATGAATAAAAATTTTACCCAGGCCAATATAATATTAATTTAATAAAATAAATTTAAAAAAAATCCATGGGAAAAAAACCCTTGTTGAATCAATTATTGATGAAATTTGATTTTTATGCTATAAATATAAAGACGATGGAGAAAATGATGATAGAAAAATTTATGCAAAATTCCTTTTCTAAAATATATATTAGATAACATTAATTGAATTAAAATTAAAATATGGTATGACATAATTAATTCAAATAAAATTTAAAAAATAAGAATTCTTGTGCTTTTGCAATTCTTATGCTAACCTCTATCGCCTTTTATAACATAATGGAAGTGGGCAATGTCTAAAAAGTTGCAATTTAATTTAAATTATTTATAATAAATTTTAAATTTTAATTTATATTAATAAGTTAATATTTAAAAACCTTTTTAACATATAGTACTAATCAATAAGTAATAAAAATATTAAATAAACACAATTGCAACAATAGTGTCATTTACATATTGAATAAATAGCTGCTAGTTTATCTCAAATTGAATGACTATAACAAATAAAAATAATTGAAGGCTGAGATTGCACAGCTTGTAACACGTACGCGTTTTGAGGGATGCTGATCGTTTCGAGTTGCTTTCACGCGATATGAGGCTCACATGTCAGGGACGACAACGGGATGACAACGAGTAGGATATTAACGAAAATCGTTCATTAACCTCTCTTCACTATTACTTTATTAATTAGTTTCCTTTCTTTCTCTTTTTTCTTAGGTTTTAATTATTTTATACATGTCTTTTATATTATTGTAATTGGGCTATAGAATTTTGATTGAAATTATGAAATTTATTTATATATTTCTTTATTGAAATTTTACAATTTCTTAAAAAAGTTGTTTATTACAACTAGAACATGCTCTCTCTCATTTCCATTGAGATTTTTTTGAGCAATATAATTTCAATTTTGGATTTTTGAATGTATATATATTTTATGAGATTGGACTATCGAAACTTTTAGAATTTCTTTGAGATTATTGTTCTAATATTAGAATTAGAGGTAAGATATGTGATTTTGTCCTTTTGAAAAAAGAAGAACAAGAAAACAGAAAGAGAGATAAGATATGTGAAGAGAGAGAGAGAGAGAAAGAGAGATAACAATACTATTTTGCATGAAAGGTTGAGATAATACTTGAGAAGATTACTTGGCACTCCAGTAGGCTTCAAGCAATCCTCAGCTTCTGAGGGTTGCCAAGTCATTTTCCTGGGGAGAAATTAACCCACAAGCATTGACAATTTTTGCTTCATTTCTATCCACTCAAGCTCCATGATCATCCCTACAATATTTTCCATTCTAAAGAAGGATGTTGCCGGAAAGCTCCGTAACCGCCGGTACTCATCAAATACTGATATATGTCCATCGTTACATCACTGTAACCCAAAGAAGTTCTTTGAACTAATAATACAAAAAAATAAATTTATTAAATTTATAAAATAGATAATCAATCATAATTATGATAGTAGTATTGTCTTTAATTTTTAAATTTAATTTCTTTTTAATAATATGTTCATTTATTTTAAAAATATTTTTTTATTAAAAAAATATCACCACAAAATTAGGATCCAAGGGAACAAATGAAATAATAGTAAATGAAATAAGAGACAAAATAAATTATTGTCCCTAATCAAGTTTTAATTTTTGATGAAATCACTGGGTGATTTTTTAGATAAATATCAACATCAAAAGATGCTTTCACAGTAAAGCAAAATGATATCCACATTTTTATTGTGATAGCACGCACGTGTGATGACTTATTGGAAGTTGATATAAAGTTTAACTTGGACTTATGTGTTGGAGTAAATTATATATTAATTTTTGAAGTATTTTAAAAATTATAAGTTAGATTTTATATTTTTATGAGAAAAAATTATTCTCTAAAGTTTGATTCCATTAATAAATTAATTATTTTCATTTAAATTAATTTAATTTGAAATGATTTAATTTCTTAAATTTTATTTTATTAATAAAATATAGAAGTAAATGATTATATATTTTATAATGTATATAAATTTTTTATAATTATTTAATAGAAAATAAATTTTATAATTATTTAACTAAAGCTTTAATCTTTTAAATATAATTGTTTTATTTTATTGCATTTAAGTTAATAATTAAATTAATATTACATGTAAATAATTAAATTAATGATAATATATAACTTTTCATAAAACCATTAATTAATTAAAGATATAAAATATGCATAAAAAAACAAAGCACATAATTAATATTATTAATACAATAAAGCATTAATAATGACTATAATATCTTTCCAAAAGTAAAAATATAATATTATAAAAAAAAAACTCATTACCTCAGTTGGAGCCAATAATATAAAATGATGTTTCTAGTATAGACCCGGTTCACTATATATCTAAACACAAGATGTACAGTGGGACCTATGAATTTTACATGTTTATGTCTTGAGTATACAGTATATTGAGTCTAGACAAAAATTTTCCAATTGAAAAAAAAAACCTATTTTCTTAAGTCTAATCCATAATACGATCAAATACATAAGTTCAATCCATTTTCTTAGAGAGGCATTTGGTCCGGGAACAATGATGCGATGTCATCTTTCAAACATAAAGCATAGGTGAAGTGATCACCATTCGTATAAACAAATTGTATTGTGCGTGCAAGGTTGAGATAGTATTTGAGCAGAATCCTTGACACTGCAGTTGGCTTCAAGCAAACTTTATTCATGTCTTTCCATGCATTTACACATATTTTTTTAATTTCTTCTATCGCCTTCTCTCTTGATACACAATGTTCATTTATGTAGCAATCTACACTTGAAGGACCATCTTTCTTCTTCTTTTCATCCTTCAAATTAATGTTGAAGATCATATATAATGTCATTTAGCACTTAATTAAACATAGAGATACGTTCAATTAGGATATACATATAAGTCAGCCTATCATGCAATCAACATGGCTAATTAAATAAAATGATACCTAATGAGCTTTAATTTAGCTCATAGAGTTGTCTCTAAGACTTTGAATTCTCAATCTTAATAAAAGTCAATTATTAAAATAAATAAATAAATAAAACAATAGTGAAAAGTATATTTTATTACATTATGATTTGCGTGTTTTATTAATAAGGATATGAGTATTTTTTTATTATTATTATTTTACATTTAAAAGCCTATGTTACTATGATTTTAACACTTAAGGACAAAGTTACTAAACAGTATCAATGTATGTTGTTGTGACAAGCCTCCGAATACTCTTATAAGCTAGTGTTATATACTAGTCTGTCCATTGATTCTCTCACAATAGGGAGCAAATGTTAATATGTTTGTTTTTTTTCTCATTTTTCTTAAATTTAGCACTAAATAGATGATATGACTATATACAACTAAATATGTGAGATCTACTTGCCAGGCTAATTTTATAGCATTAAGAGACTTGCTACGTCAATAGAAATTGAAACTCTTTAGTAATTGTCCTTAAGTATAAACAATATAATAATACAAGCCCTTAAATATAAAAAAAAAAAATTCTTAGACCCCTCTTAATAAAACACGCAAATCATAGGTACTAAAATATATATTTTCCAAAACAATATCATACCTCGCGAGTTACTCTATCATTTCTTAAGCGAGAAATTAACCTGGCAGCTTGGACAATTTTGGGATTGATTTCCACCCACTGGAGTTCCTTAGTTCCTACAGTACTTTCCATTCCAATGAAGGTTAATGCTGGAATTGCTCTATACCCACTTGTCACTAATCCATTATGCATATACTCATCTAATGTTGGCATATACCATCGTTAAACCACTGTGCCTCAACGCAGTAGGACCTCACCATTTATTTCAACTACTATCACGAAAAATTTTTGTGCTTAAATTCAACAACTAATTAAAATTCAAATAAATTTTAATCTAAAGGAAGCCTTGGGAAAAGTCTTACCATTTCCTTCACATAGCAAGTATTGCAGCCATCATTTTCTATCTCATAATAAAAGCTGAAGGTAAACTTGTAAAGAGCTTCCATGTATTCTGGCAATCATCAATGGCACCAATATTTAACCTTAAAATTTAGAGTAGAAGGAAAAAAAGAGTGTTAAGAGATACACGTTAATATTTATTTATTTTTAGCAGATAAGGGTTCTCATTAAACACTGGCTAGACTGCTAGAGATAGCCTAACAAACTCTTATCATATTATCAGTTGTATGTGTATTTAAGCGCTCATCTTGTAACAACAAGCTAAGCAAATTACAGAAACTATTGAGCCTTTACATAAGCCATTGGCAGTTAATTTGCTTTCTTGATGATAACTATCCTGAATTTAATTCTATTTAGCCAACCTCTCAATTGCAGCAGTAAAAAGTTGAAGTTCATCGATTGTAGCATATCCATCGTATGTGTCATCTATTATTGTTATGATTCGCCACCAGCATCCGAGAAAGAGAATACTAAGGCTCAAAATGATATCCAACTGCCCATATATAGGCCTCCACAATTCTATCCCTTGAGTAATCAAGATTTTCTGCTACATCCGAGTTCTTCTACCCTCTGAAACATATGTTATGAAGAGGTTATGAAGAGATTCCAAAGTCTGTAAGTACACAATATGAGATAAAAGCTGAAAAAATTGCTTTAAGAAACAAAATATTAAAATATATACCATGAGAGTGAGGCTAGCTCTTGTCTGTATAATAATTGCAGTCGATTGTAATCCAACTTTGCAAACCTGAGCAGATTTTCATCCCGAGACTCCTCTCCTTCATAGAAGGCTATGTACTTCTTAGCCCCTACTCTTTCTATGCTATGGTGGAATGGTTGCTGCAAAGCATTTCTTATATAATTTGCACGGGGAGGGCTTGATTGTGCGACTAAGGTTTCTAAATACTGCCTAGTAAAAACAAGAGCTTCATCTAAAATATATTCTCCATGAGCACTAAAAAAGTTAGCTTCGTATAAGCTAAGGAGGCCTTTCACATCACTGGTGATGGTTTTTTTGAACTCTCCATCAGTGTCTTTGAATTTTTGAACATAACTGATTCATGACCATAATAATTAAGTGTCAACCTTCTTTTACTTGACTACTATACATGTATTTAATTTAAAGGAGCAAAGTAATAAGTTTTTATGCATGCAAAAACTCACCAGAAGACATTTTGTATCCATATTGTCTTAAAACTTGAAAGAGAGTTGCCACGGTATGGAGGTCATTGTCATTATTATCATGAAGAAGCTTAGGAAAAGTGATGAAAATTTGATTAAGTTGTTCGTCAATTTCGTTCTCAAAATGATATGATACACCAAATCGGCATAATAAATTGATGAATTCAATTTCTTTGTTAGCTCATGGGTTGATTGCATTAAAATATCTTCCACCTTTTCTTTAAGTGTTTCTATCTGTTTAGTGTATGATTCAAATTCCTGCACATATTTGACCGATGTTAAATTAAAATCACAATGGAATATATCATTTACATACCAAATCTTGAGAGACTAGCTACTCACCGAAGCTTGAGGAGAAAGTGAAGCAAAGCTGCAGTCCCACACGGTTTGGGGATAGTTTACCAATAGGCGAGTAGTGCCTTGCTCGTATCTCTCTTCCACAGCCATTTTCGAATGCAGCTTATTATATTAAAGCAATTGATCACTTGTTTTGGTTAGCAAACTCCCCAAGAACGTGTCCATATTTATATATATAGTATATACAAATTATATTCAAATATACAAGAGCGAAATAAATGTCTTGACTTGGGACAAGAGAATATTGTGCTAAAAGCAAGAGAGGTAAGGGCAAAATACATCACTCTGTAGCCAATATTTTCCACGGATATATGAGCTATCACCTTCACCTATATACGTATTTTTCTTGCATGCGCCACTCTGTAGTCGTTATTCTGCGCAAGAACACAAGAAGTGTACAAGTGGCTGCCCACTTCTATGCTTGCAAGTTTCAGTTTTATTCCTCCTCATTTATATGAATCTTATTAGGATATCAAGGATCTCTTTATCTTTTTGTATCTCATCTTTGAATTTTTCAAACTGTTACCATGACGTGCTTCTTGTATTGTTTATGTTGTAATTTTCATATTCAAGTACCCTTTCATACTTAATTGAAAGATTCATTATTTACCTATTTGAAGTATGCTCGAGTTCATTATATATATTTTACAGTGAGGTTAAGTTTTATGTAAATTAATTAGTTAATTGTACTAATTTTTAATATATATATAAATATATGTGTGTTTATATGTAATGTCACATGTTAATTTTTCATTTTTATATTGTTTAAGTTAAAATAATACTAAAGATATAAAAAAATATTATAATCTTTCTTTAAAATAAATTTTATGGAAAAAATGAAGAATAATTTTATTTTTTAACTAAGCTAATTTCCAGGATGAAAGATAAGGTTATGGACAGGAATAGCATCCTCTCAACAAATATTATATTACATTACATTATATTATGGGCTAAATAATAAAAAAAATTAAATTATTATATTTTTTTCTATTTTAGTCAAAATTTTTGTATAATTTTATTAATTTAATTCTAAACATTTCATAGTATTTTCAATTTTAGCAAAATGTTAATTAAAACAATTAAATTGATGAAAATAATTTAAATCTTTTCATTCATTATCAATTTTAGTCAATTTTTTTTTAATTTTATTAATTTTTAAATAATTTTTAATATTTTTATTAATTTTAACAAATTTTATATTGATAAAAAAATATTTAATATTATTATTTTAAATTTTAAATTTAATTATAACTTTCAAAACGATTAAAAATCACATTAAATATTAATAAAACTTTACAAAATATTTAATTAATGTTTTGAGTAATTATATAAATTGTATAGTGTTTTTGTGCTAATTATTTGTTTTATTGATTTTACTCAACTGAACTCAATTAAACCTTTATCCCAAAAATTTGGGGTTGGTTATATTAACTCTTCTTCTCCACTCTAAACGATTTTGGGTTAAGTTTTCGGAAATGTGTAATGCTTTTAAGTCATGTTGTACTACTTTCATCTAAGTCAGTTTAGGTCTACCCTACTTTTCTTTCTATCTTTTAACTTAATGTGCTCTACTTGTCTAACTGGAGCCTCTGTATATCTACACTTCACATGACCAAACCACCTCAATCTCCCTTCTCTCAACTTATCCTTAATTGACACAATTCCTATCTTTTCTCTAATATTCTCATTATAGACTTTATCTAGTCTAGCATGACCACTCATCTACCTTAACATTCTCATTATGCAACTCTTATCTTAGACACATACGATTCCTTCAGTGCCCAACACTCACTACCATATAACATGTCTGGTTGTATGGCTGTACGATAAAATTTTTCTTTCAACTTACTGTGAATTTTGCGATCACATAAAACTCTCGTGGCACGTCTCCACTTCAGCCATCCAGCTTTAATCCTATGACTAACATCCTCCTTATATTTACCATCTACTTGAAAGATTGAGCCGAGATATTTAAAATAATTACTTTGAGGTAGTACTACTCCATCTTAACTAACTCTTTCCCTATCACTAGTTCGGCCTTCACAAAATTTGTAATGCATGTATTCTGTCTTCGTTCTATTTAATTTAAAACCCTTTGACTCTAGAGTGCTTTTCTAAAACTCTAGCTTTCTATTGATTTTAACAAGTTTTTAATAATTTTAATAAATCTTACTTTTATTTACTAAAAAAATAAATTTTACTTTGTTAATTTAAATAAATAAAATTTACTTTTGTTATTTGATGTTGTTTTTGTCTTTATATGTTTCTTATATACTCATTTTTTGCTTCATTGAATTTTGGCCATGAATTTGCCTTTCTCCAACTTGTGTAATTTTCATGGGAATCAATCTTTGGCCGGTGCTTCATGTGTCAGGCAGGGACCTGAAATTGCAGGCTGAGGTTGCACTGCATGTAACACGTTCGTGTTTTTAGTATTGCTTGGTCGTGTTTCGAATTGCTTTGCCGCGTTGTGAGGCCCACATGCCTACTTGCAGATCAGGCCATGTAATTTCATTAAATCCGTGCCTTGAGCTTATGATGGCGTGTAATCCCAGTCCATCCCATGCAGCAGCTTTAGGTGTGCTCTTGATTGTTTGGGCCGTGTTTTGTGAAAGTGAAGCGTCCAGCCCCATGTTGGTCTCTTGCGGCCACAGAGTTGGGCCTAATCACGAGAAATTTTATGAGGAAATCATCGGGGCTTTGGGGACGGCTTTGCGTGCGTATTTGGGGACGACAAATACACAACCTAGCCGACGGCACAAAATTGAAAGACAAGAACTCCTGAAGAATTGAAAGTGGGGAAAGGAATCACCAGCTTCTATTGGAGGACTCAGAGTTGTTTTTATTCTTTCCCTTGCTCATTTTGGTTTCAATTTCTAAGCTATATTGTTACAATAATATTTTTTAGATTTTGGATCCATTAAGAATGTGGTTGATTTCTTCATTAATTAATATTTTTGATATATCTAGGGTGAAAATATCAAATAATTTAAGATTATTCTTCATTGGATTAGATATTTCAAAATGGACTGTCAGTCAAGTAAATTAAATTGAGATTGCTAAGGTGAACTCAATATTACCCTAGTGCTCATTATTATTGGTTAACTGACAGAGGGAAGAGAGGGGAAAGGCAGATGGGTGGAAGAGAGGGAGAGGAGCTAGTTAGGGGGAGGAATTAGTTATGAACATTTATTAACAGAATAACAGTAAGAATCAACTGTTAGGGATGTACTAATGAATTTCTCAAAATAGAAGGGACTAATAAATAAATAATCGCAATATCTAAGAAAATGAGAGTAATTCACAATTTTTTTTTTAATTATAGCTAGCAATATATTAGAAATGAAAAATGTCTATTGTTGAAATTTTCGTTTCTAATCCGCAGAGTTTAGTTCGTCGCTAATGCCTTGACTTCTTCCCTCCCCCATTGCTTTATTAATTTTATGGGTTCGTTAGTTTCTTTTCTTTTCTTCTTTCTTAATTCTTAGTTAATTTTATATATGTCTTTCATTTTGTTGCAATTGGGCTTTAAAATTTTAAAAAGGGTCTTCATTGAAATTGTAGAATTTATTTATGTATTTCTTAATTAAAATTTTACGATTACTTAAAAAACTTTATTTATTATATATGGGTAGAACATGCTCTCTCTCATTTGCATTGAAATTTCTTTTAGCAATTTATATTTTGTGTTTTTATTTGTATATTTTATGAGATTGGACAATGGAATTTCTTTTAGAAACATAAAGCTAAAAGAGATTGTTAAAATATTAGAATTGGAAGCACAAAGAGTAAAGTCTTCCAAAACATGAAATTGATTAGAGATAATAATCTCCATCTTATTGACACATGCGAAAGCCTAAAATACACAGAAAACAAAATCGTGATCTAACACGATCAAAACAAGTATATATGATAAAGCATCTCGAAATACCACAAGCCAAACCTGACAAAGAACCTCTAATTCTTACATTTGCATTTGTTGGAGGATCAATGATGTGATGTCATCTTTCAAACTTGAAGAGTAGGTGTAGCAATCAACATGCCTATAAAGCAATTATATTGTGCGTGAAAGGTTGAGATAATACTTGACAAGAGTCCTTGACACTGCGGTTGGCTTCAAGCAATCCTCATTCATGTCCTTCCATGCATTTTCGCACATTTTTTCAATCTCTTCAATCGCCTCCTCTCGCGATACACCATGTTCATTCATGTAACAATCCACACTTGAAGGACCGTCTCTCTTCCTTTTCTCATCCTTCAAATATTTATGACAATAACGATATTTATATATAGTTTAGCTCTTAATTAGTTAGAAAGATGTTTCAGGTAACAAAACTACAAAAATATATAAATTTTAAAAATCAAATTATGATAAAGTAAAAATATTCTTGGATTCAGTCATTAAATATTAAAAAAAAAATTACCCATAAATTTTAAGAAGTGTATCATGTTACATGTACAAAACTATTTTTAGAATCTTCAACTATACGTTTAAGTTTTTAGGTTAAGTAGTTTCTTAATATGGTATCAGAGTCTCACAAAGCCAAAAGATATCACTATAAGAAAAACACAAATATAAAAAATAAATTTAGCGACGGATCAAAAGTCTATCGTAAAAATATTGATTAGCAATGTATTAGCGACGAATCAGTGATGGATCTGTCGTCACTGATACTTCACTGATCCATTATTGATACTTTAGCGACAAGAGCTTTAGCAACAGACTAATATCCATCACTAAGAGTCAATTATTTGAATTAGTGATAAATTATAGTCGTTACTAAAGATTTCATCACTAATAGGTTTCAGCGACGGAATTACGATGGATGAGTGATGGATCCATTACTAACCTATATTGTTGCGACGGATTTGCAACACATTTTGCAACAGATGCATTAATCCATTGCTCATACTGTATTCTTTTTGTAATGTGTAGAGTTCAAATCTTGACAATCCCTATTTACTAATTAAATATTTTAATACAAAGACAAAATAACATGTTTTTATTCATGCTTCAAATCCATTAAACATCACGTGTATTGGAGCACTCATCTACAAGTTTAATCTTTTAAGTTGAGTGATTTCTTGATACATTCAATTAGCATGATTAAATAATAACTAATTTATCAATAAATTTTAACTCGATTGTTTGCAAAGTTTAAAATTTGAATCCCAATCAAAATTAGTTGTATAATAATAATAATTAACGTGATATTATACCTCGCGGGTTGCTAAGTGATGGGGCGAATCCGCAAGTAGGTTGATGCATACATTTTGCATAGTCATTTAGGTCTAATTTCATAGCCATTTTATTTGATTATTAGTCATTTTTAGCTAATTTCATTAGTTAATTAGTTATTTTTTCATAATTGTCAATTATAGATTAATTTGTAAATTTTACTTTGTTTTGTAGGAAAAATGATGTTTTTGAAGGACTGAAGAGAAATTTTGCCATTGATGAGTGACTTCTACAGCCAAAGATGTCAAAAACAAGTTTTCAAGTTGAAATATGCATTGACCAAATTGCGCATAACTTGCCGCATAAGCTATGCAGATCTGCATAAGGAGAAGAAACACTGTTCCAACACCTGCCGAATTGTGCATAAGGGGAGTGCATAGCTTATGCAGATTCACGCCTCCCTTATGCAAGTCTCACGGAATTGTGCATAACCTATGCGCCAAGTCATGCAGTTTCGCATAAGTGAACCAGAATGAAAGCGCATAAGGGATTTGCATAACTTATGCAGTCCACTTATGCAGTCCCACAAAGGTTTCATTAATGAGCTGGCAGAAGATTCCCTCAGAAAATTCCTCCTAAAACACACCATTTTAGGGCTCCATGTCAGAAAATGCTATAAATAGCCTCATTTCCCATTTTAGGGGGACAATAAGAGCAGAAGAAAGGGAAAGGAAGAGGAGAAAGAGGAGCAGCTGAAGAGACACAATCATTTTCCACACCATTTCCAACCAGATTTGGAGATTTCTTTCTTTTCTTACACTTTTCCTATATTTCTAGTGTTGAGCTTTTTGTTTCTTAGCTTAGATTAAAGCTTTATTTCCATTTAAACTTAGAATATCTTGTAAGCATTATGGGTAGTGAGTAGTTTAATTTGATTCTGGAGTAAGGGTTGTAATGTTTGAGATATTTTGTGGATTTTGATTGGGTAATCCATATTTTGTGGTCTTAATGAGTTTTATTCATTTCTTGTGTGCTTAATGACATGCTTAGTGTAGGATCCCATTAAGTGATGTTCTTAATCCATGGTTGAGGCACCGAAAGGAGAAGGCCTTGTGATAGATAATCAAGAAATTGGACTTAATTAACTTAGATCTAGAAATAGACTAAGGATTAAGAGGATTCACAGATTAATTAAAGAACTTAATGGGTCTTAATTAATTCTAACTCCACGAAAGTAGGATTAGATTGATTAAGTCACTCTTTGTCTCACTCGAAAGGGTATTCAAAGGATTTAAGAATTAATCTCCTTAAAACCCGTAAGCTCCACAAGATTGGATAACCAATTTAAAAATCCCGAAATAGCTCGAATATGAAATCCCAAACTCCGGAATCGCCTTTTTAGCATTGTTAATTTCAAATTGAATTTAATTGCTTGCCATTTTAAATTTTGCCATATTTCAACTTGCTTATTTTAATTTGATGCAATGTTAGTTCAATCATTATATAGTTGAATAGATTATTAATTTTGCACATATAGATTTCATACTTAAATACCCATCAATTTATTGCTTTAATTTCAGAAATAGTTCAATTTAGTCAACTTTTTATATCAAAAATTCAATCATAACACAACTCCTCGTGGGAGCGATATCTTTTCTATATTACTTGTACGACCCGTGCACTTGCGGTTGGGCCACATCAAGTTTTTGGCGCCGTTGCCGGGGAGTTGTTTGTTTAAGATTGAATTCTTGATTATTTTAGTTGTTTTTAGTTTTATCTTTGTTATCTTTTCATTTTTGTGTTTGTTTGTTCTTTTTCAGGTACTTTTAATCTTTTATGAGAAGAGCTAGAAGTACAAGTGACACATCCTTATTGTTCAATCCTGAAATTGAGAAATTTTGTAAAGCCAATAAGAAAGAAGCCAGAAAAAGAAAAGAAGCTTTGAGAGAAACTGAATTAGAAGCAGACATGGCTGACGAAAGAATCAAAATTGGTGGCGGTAATGCTGGAAATGGTCGAAACAATGAAAATGCAGCCCAAGGTGAAGAGGTTGTAAATGCTAATGTGCCTAGGAGAAGTATGATGGATCATGCTTTTCCTCGTTTTGATGACTTGAGAGAAAGTATAGCAATACCAAGAATTGATGCAAATAGCTACAAGATGGATTTTGGAGTTCTTCAAATGATTCAAAATTCTCAATTCGGAGGACATCCTTCTGAAAATCCACACACACATCTGAAGAAGTTTGCTATGATTTGTGACATGCAAAAACAACCTGGAGGGTCTGATGATGCAGCAAGATTGAAGCTATTCCCATTCTCTTTGAAAGATAGAGCATTGGATTGGCTTGATTCTTTACCTCATAACTCCATCACAAATTGGGAGCAACTCACTGATGCATTTCTTGCACAATATTTTCCACCTGGAAAAACTCAAGAATTGAGGAATCAAATGACAGCTTTCAGACCAAGAGAAGATGAAACTCTCTATGAGTCATGGATGAGATGGAAGGAATTAGAGAGACAATGCCCACGTCATGCCATTCCAAAATGGATGATAAACCAGAATTTCTACACCAATGTTACTCCTGCAATTAGAGGGATTATTTATTCTCAAACAGGAGGAGAATTTATTATGAAGCATGAAGATGAAGCTTATGAGCTATTGGAGAAAATTGCAAAGAATACTCATCTTTGGAGTAGTCCAAGAGGACCAGTTCCAACTCAAAAGAGGCAAGCTGCTGGAATGTATGACCTTGATCCATTCAATATGATTAATGCAAAGTTTGATGCACTTACAAATGTTTTGGCTAAGAAGATGGAAGATTTGAGTATGTTGGTTAGTTCATCATCATCATCTGGAAGTTCACAACAAGTTGCTTATGCAGAAGGAACTACCAGCTGTGGAGTAGATTATGGAGAGCAAGCTGCATATGTTCGTAATTATGGAAACAAACAAATGGGGAATCCTTACTCTCAAACTTATAATCCAACTTGGAGGAATCATCCCAACTTTTCATGGGGAAATCAGCAAAGTCAAGTTCCAAACCAGAATTTTCAACCACAACAGCAACAAGGAATTCCATATCAGCAAAATAGGCAACCATTGCCTAATTTTCAGCAGAAAAATATGAATCCTCCTCCAAAACAGCAAGAACAAAGTTCCACCACAGAAGCTTTATTACAACAGATTCTTGCTAACCAAAATAAGCATGATGAAGAGATGAGAGAGATGAAAGCAAGGCTAGAACAGATGCAAACACACAACAGAATGCTGGAAAATTAGATTGCACAACAAGCATCTTCCTCAAGTACCAAGTCTTTTGGAAAACTTCCAAGTCAACCAGAAAACCCAAGAGAGCAGTGTCAAGCTATTACTTTAAGAAGTGGGAAAGTTGTAAATAATGAGAAGAGTGAAAAAAATGAGAAAAGTGAAAATAGTGAGAGGAGAGAAAGTGAGAAAGAAACTGATGAGAGTGAAAAACAAGAGAGTGCAGAAAAATGTAAAGAGAAAATTGAAGAGAAGGAAGAAAAGTATATACCTCCAGAGCCTTACAAGCCACAGCTTCCCTTTCCACAGAGATTTCAAAAAGCCAAGCTTGATAAGCATTTTGGGAAGTTCTTAGAGGTTTTGAAGAAGCTATACCTAAATGTGCCTTTTATTGATGCTCTTTCACAAATGCCCTCTTATGCAAAATTCTTAAAAGAAATTCTCTCAAATAAGAGGAAACTTGAAGACCATGAAACTGTAGCTTTGACAGAAGAATGCAGTGTTATCCTCCAAAGGAAACTTCCTCCAAAGCTCAAGGACCCAGGGAGTTTTTCAATTCCATGCCACATTGGGGAATCATGTTCTACAAAAGCTTTATGTGATTTAGGGGCTAGTGTTAGCCTCATGCCCCTCTCCATTTATGAGAAGCTCAATATAGGAGATCTTAAGCCAACCCACATTTCTCTTCAGTTAGCTGACAGATCAATTAAGTATCCTGAAGGGATTTTGGAGAATGTGCCTCTGAAGGTTGGGAAGTTCTATATACCTGTTGACTTTGTCATTTTGGACATGGAGGAGGATTCTAATATCCCAATTATCTTGGGAAGAGCCTTTCTAGCTACAGCAGGAGCATTGATTGATGTTAAGGGAGAAAAATTGACTCTTAGAGTTGGTGAAGATCAATTGGTTTTCAATATTAATAACACTATGAAGAAGCATCATTCTGAAGCTGATACTTGCTTGAGAGTTGATATCATTGATGAGCTGGTTGAAGAACACTTCAGAAAGAAATATCCAGAAGATCCACTTGAAAATTGCTTGGTTCATGGAGGAGGCATAGACTATGACAACCCTCATGTGGCTGCATATGCTCAACATCTAGAGGGTAGTCCACCACTCATTTCTGCTCCAGTTTTTCAACTCACACAAAAGGAAAAAGTCGAATCTAAGCAACCATCATTCAAGGAAGAAGATGCACCTAAGGTACAACTTAAGCAACTTCCTTCTCAGCTCAGGTATGAATTTCTTGGCACTAATAACACTTATCCAGTAATTGTAAATGCAAATTTAAGTACCTTAGAGGCTGATAAGTTGTTAAGAGTGTTGAGGCAATTCAGGAAAGTTTTAGGATATACCATAGATGACATTAAGGGAATAAGCCCACACTTTTACATGCATAGAATTGTTTTGGAAGAAAATTGCAAGCCATCTATTGAACATCAGAGGAGGTTGAACCCAAATATGAAAGAAGTTGTTAAAAAGGAAATTTTGAAGTTACTTGATGCAGGGATCATATATCCTATCTCAGACAGTACTTGGGTGAGCCCAGTTGATGCATACATTTTGCATAGTCATTTAGGTCTAATTTTATAACCATTTTTATTTGATTATTAACCATTTTTAGCTAATTTCATTAGTTAATTAGTTAGTTTTTCATAGTTGTCAATTTTGCATTAATTTGTAATTTTTACTTTGTTTTGTAGGAAAAATGGTGTTTTTGAAGGACTAAAGAGAATTTTTGCCATTGAGGAGTGTCTTCTACAAAGAAAGAGGTCAAAACAAGTTTTCAAGTGAAATATGCATTGACCAAACTGCATAACTTGCCGCATAAGCTATGCAGATCTGCATAAGGAGGAAGATCACTGTTCCAGAACCAAATTAAATGTGCATAAGGAGATCGCATAGCTTATGCACATTCTCACCTCCCTTATGCACATTCACGAAATTGTGCATAACCTATGCACAAGTCATGCGACCGCATAAGTGACCTGAACCAGAAAAGCGCATAAGGGATCGCATAACTTATGCGATCCACTTATGCGATCCCATAAAGAGTTCATTAATGAGTCGGGCAGAGATTCCCTCAAATAATTCCTCCTAGAACATACCATTTTAGGGCTCCATGTCGAAAAAATGCTATAAATAGTCCCATTTTCCCATTTTAGAGGGGAGAGGCAAGGAGCAAAGAAGAGGAGGAGAAGAAAGCAGAATTTGAGGAGTCATTTTCACCTTCCACACCATTTTCAACCAAGATTTGCAGATTTCTTCCTTCCTTTACATTTTTCTACATTTCTAGTGTTTAATTTCTTACTTCTTAGTTTAGATTAAAGCTTTATTTCCATCTAAACTCATCATATCTTGTAAGCATTATGGATAGTGAGTAGTTTACTTTTGATTCTGGAGTAAGGGATGTAATATTTTAGTTATTTTTGTGGATTTGAACTGGTTAGTCCCAATTTAATGAATTTATGAGGTTTAATCCATTTCTTGTGTGCTTATTTACATGCTTAATGAAGGGCCCCATTAAGTTATGTTCTTAATCCTTGGTTGAAGCACCGAAAGGAGAAAACCAAGTGATAGTTAATCAAGAAATTGGACTTAATTAACTTAGATCTAGAAATAGACTAAGGGTTAAGAGGGTTTTAATAGATTGATTAAAGAACCTAATGGGTCTTGGTTAATTTTAACTCCACGAAAGTAGGATTAAGTAAATTAAGGCACTCTTTGTCTCACTCGAAAGAGTTTTCAAAGGATTTTAGAATTAATCTCCTTTAAACCCATAAATTTCATGGATTGGGCTAGCTAGGGAAAATCCCAAAATAGCTTGAATATGAAATCCCGAACTCCGGAATCGCCTTTTTATCATTGTTAATTTCTAATCGAATTTAATTACTTGCCATTTTGAATATTGCCATATTTGAATTTGCTTTATTTTAATTTGATGCAAATTTAGTTAAATCATTACATAGTTGAATAGATTATTAAATTTGCACATTTAGATTTCATACTCCATTACCCATTAAGTCATTATTTTAATTTCATAAATACTTCAATTTAGTCAACTTTTATATCGAAAATTCAATCATTAACACAACTCCTCGTGGGATCGATATTTTTCTATACTACTTGTACGACCCGTGCACTTGCGGTTGGGACGCATCAAGTTTTTGGCGCCGTTGCCGGGGAGTTGTTTGTTTAAGATTGAGTTTTTGATTATTTTAGTTGTTTATAGTCTTATCTTTGTTATCTTTTCATTTTTTGTGTTTGTTTGTTCTTTTTCAGGTACTTTTAACCTTTTATGAGAAGAGCTAGAAGCTCAAGTGACACAACCTTATTGTTCAATCCTGAAATTGAGAAATTTTGTAAGGCCAACAAGAAAGAAATCAGAAAAAGAAAGGAAGCTTTGAGAGAAACCGAAATTGAAGCAGACATGGCTGATGAAAGAGTTAGAATTGGTGTTGGGAATGCTGGAAATGGTCAAAACAATGAAAATGAAGCCCAAGGGGAAGAAGTTGTTAATGCAAACGTGCCTAGGGGAAGTATGATGGATCATGCTTTTCCACGTTTTGATGACTTGAGAGAGAGCATAGCAAGACCAAGGATTGATGCAAATAGCTACAAGATGGATTTTGGAGTTTTTCAAATGATTCAGAATTCTCAATTTGGAGGACATCCTTCTGAAAATCCACACACACATCTGAAGAAGTTTGCTATGATTTGTGACATGCAAAAACAACCTGGAGTATCTGATGATGCAGCAAGGCTAAAATTGTTTCCATTCTCTTTGAAAGATAGAGCATTGGATTGGCTTGATTCTTTACCTCACAACTCAATTACAAATTGGGAGCAGCTCACTGATGCATTTCTTGCCCAATACTTTCCACCTGGAAAAACTCAAGAGTTGAGGAATCAAATGATTGCTTTTAGACCAAGAGAAGATGAGACTCTTTATGAGTCATGGATGAGATGGAAGGAGTTGGAGAGACAATGTCCACATCATGCCATTCCTAAATGGATGATAAACCAGAATTTTTACACAAACGTCACTCCTGCTATCAGAGGAATCATTGATGCTCAAACTGGAGGGGAATTCATCATTAAGCATGAAGATGAAGCTTATGAGTTATTAGAGAAAATAGCAAAGAACAGTCATCTATGGAGTAGTCCAAGAGGGTCAACTCCAACTCAAAAAGGCAAGTTCTTTGGAATGTATGAGCTTGATCCATTCAACATGATCAATGCCAAATTTGATGCACTCACTAATGTCCTTGCTAAGAAAATGGAGGATTTAAGTATGCTAGTCGTTCATCATCATGCTCGGAAGTTCTCAACAAGTTACTTATGCGTATGAACAATGAGCTGTGGAGTAGATTATCCTTCATATGCTTGGAGGAATCATCCCAATTTTTCATGGGAGAATCAGCAAAATCAAGCTTCAACTCAGAACTTTCCATCACAACAACAAGAGCATCAATACCAACAACCTAGGCAACCACCGCCTAGTTTTCAGCAAAAGAATGCAAATACTGCACCTTTACCAAGACAGCAAGAACAAAGTTCCACCACAGAGGCTTTATTACAACAAATTCTTGCTAATCAAATTAAGCGTGATGAAGAGTTGAGAGAGATGAAAGCAAGGCTGGAACAAATGCAAACACACAATAGGATGCTGGAAAATCAGATTGCACAACAAGCATGCTCATCAAGTACCAAGTCTTTTGGAAAGCTTCCAAGTCAACCAGAAAATCCAAGAGAGCAGTGTCAAGCTATTACTTTAAGAAGTGGAAAAGTTATAAATGATGAGAAGAGTGAAAACAGTGAGAAGAGAGAAAATGAGAAAGGGACTGATGAGAGTGAAAAACAAGAGAGTGCAGAAAAATGTAAGGAGAAATTTGAAGAAAAAGAAGAGAAATATATACCTCCCGAACCCTACAAGCCACAGCTTCCCTTTCCACAAAGATTTCACAAAGCCAAGCTTGATAGGCAATTTGGAAAGTTCTTAGAGGTTTTGAAGAAACTTTACATAAATGTGCCTTTTGTTGATGCTCTTTCACAAATGCCCTCTTATGCAAAATTCTTGAAAGAAATTCTCTCAAACAAAAGGAAACTTGAAGATGATGAAACTGTAGCTTTGACAGAGGAATGCAGTGCTATCCTCCAAAGGAAACTTCCTCCAAAGCTCAAGGATCCAGGGAGTTTTTCAATTCCATGCCACATTGGGGAGTCATGTTCTATAAAAGCTTTATGTGATTTAGGGGCTAGTGTAAGCCTTATGCCCCTCTCCATCTATGAGAAGCTCAACATGGGAGATCTTAAGCCAACCCACATTTCTCTTCAGTTAGCTGATAGATCAATTAAGTATCCTGAAGGGATTTTAGAGAATGTGCCTCTGAAGGTTGGGAAATTCTATATACCTGTTGACTTTGTCATCTTGGACATGGAAGAGGATTCTAATATCCCAATCATTTTGGGGAGGCCTTTCCTAGCTACAGCTGGTGCTTTGATTGACGTGAAAGGTGAAAAGCTTACTCTTAGATTCGGAGAGGATCATTTAGTCTTCAACATTGGCAATGATAAGAAGAAGCAACATGAAGATGTAGACTCTTGTTTGAGAATTGATATAGTTGATGAGTTAGTAAAAGAGCACTTTAGAAAGAGCTATCCGAAGGCTTCTCTTGAAAGTTGTCTTATCCATGAAGGGAGTATCAATGATGAAAATCCAAAAGAGGCTGCATTTGCACAACATTTAAAGGGTAATCCATCTTGTCCTATGGCACCAATCTTTCAAGTTGAGCAAGTGGAGAAAAGTGAAGTAAAACAACCATCTCTCAAAGAAAAAGATGCACCAAAGGTTGTCAAGAAAGAAATGGTGGGATTTTTAGACAAAGCAACAAGGATCTTCTCATGTGATGGAAAGAAAATGAAGTATAGATTCATTGAAGCACCTATTGGAAACAGAGGCAATAAATTCCAATTTCAGCCACCATGAAACATGAAAAGAGTCCAGCTAAGGACTATAAATTAGCGCTCTTGGGAGGCATCCCAAGTCCTTTTATTTTACTTTTGCTGATTTACTTTTACTTTCATTGCTTTTGTTTTTATCTTGAATCTCCCCAAATTCAATTTTTGACATTGTTGAATTTTGTCCCTTGTAGATGTATTTCAATGGAGGAAGGTTGGTGAACTGCTGGGGAGTGATTCTTAACTTGAAAATTTTGTCCTTCAAACTCTCCCAAAAACTGATTGGTTTTTGCTGCATAACCTATGCAGGAGCTGCTACCTGGTTTATGCAGAGGAAAAATGACATTCTGCAGCAAAGAGGGTGTCTGCAGTAGATGGCTTATGTTCTTGGTGAGGTTGGGTGTATAACTTTTAAGTAAATGTGCTTTTAATGTTAATATGGTGGTAAGTGAGCCATTTTTGTAGTTATGAGCTTATTTGGGTTGTGGGATTTAAGGTGGAAATGCTGCATTTTTCTTGGCATGACTTGGAGAGTTCATCATTTGTGAATAGATACAACTTTATGCAGATTTTATTGAGTTTTAATGTGCTAAATGTTGATTTGCAGATTTTGAGTCAAAATGGCATGGGTCACAAATGCCTTTTATGCAGGATCCATCTTCTACAAGATTGTGTGATGCATTTTTGATGAACTTTGTATATATTGATGTGTTTTTGGTGAAAATTTCTCATGGTTTATGCTTCATGGAATTATATTTCTTCATTCTAGGGTATTTTTCACACTTGCAAATCATGTTCCATTGCAATCTTAATCTTGTTGAATTGTGCATAAGCAACTGCATAGCTTATGCAATCCTGCATAACCACAATTCTTGCCATTTTCCACCTTTATTGCAAGTGCATAAGCAGAGTGCATAGCTTATGCAACTCTGCATAACCTCATTTTGTCAAATTTCATATCTGTCAAAACTTGCATAAGGTGAGTGCATGACTTATGCACATTTGCACAACTTCAAATTCTGCATTTTCTCTCTCTGCCGAAGTCTGCATAAGCAGAGTGCATAACCTATGCACTTCTGCATAACCAAAAACTCTGAACTTCCAATTCTGCCGAGGGGTGCATAAGGAAGGTGCATAACTTATGCACTTCCGCATGACCAGAAACTCCAAAAATTCAAACTTGCCGAGGGGTGCATAAGCAGAGTGCATAACCTATGCACTTCTGCATGACCAGAAACCCAGAAAAACCAAAATTGCCGAAGACTGCATAAGCAGAGTGCATGACCTATGCACTTCTGCATGACCCAAATTTCTGAAAAACCAATTCTGCCGAGAGGTGCATAAGGGGAGTGCATAACTTATGCACTCCCGCATGACTTCGCTCCTCAAAATTTTAAGGGTCACCGAAACATGCATAAGGAAGGTGCATGACTTATGCACTTCCGCATAACCACCAACTCTGAATTCCAAGACCAGCCGAGACTTGCATAAGGAGGGTGCATAACTTATGCACTTCCGCATGACCACAAAAAAAAAAAAAAAAAAAAAAAAAAAAAAAAAATATATATATTTTTATAGCCTATGCAACCCTTATTGCCACTTATGCAGCACTGCATGGCTTATGCACCCTACTTATGCACAAAAAAAAAAAAAAAAAAAAAAAAAAATATTTATGCAAATATTTTACATAGCCTATGCAACCCTTATTGCCACTTATGCAGCACCGCATGGCTTATGCACCCTACTTATGCACAAAAAAAAAAAAAAAAAAAAAAAAAAATTTTATGCAAATATTTTACATAGCCTATGCAACCCTTATTGCCACTTATGCAGCACCGCATGGCTTATGCACCTTACCTATGCACATGCTCTGGACAGCACTTAACTCTGCATAACCTGTGCAGCTTCTTATGCATTCCTTTATCTTGAATTCTCATACCAGGTAACTCTTTCTTTTTGCTCTTCATTTTTTACAATTCCTGGTCAATATTATTTGCTTTGAGTTTTGGTTATCTGCTGCTTGAGACATTGAGGACAATGTCCAATTTTGAGTTTGGGGGTGCACATTTTGATTTTTGGCTTTACTTTTCACATTTTGAGTATAGGAGCATCTCATTCCATTCCATTTACATATATTGTAAATATTTTACATATACATCCATACACACACACACATTACACATTTACACACACATTATACATTACATTGCACACAAACATACAAATAGACTTCCTCCATTTAGTTAATACATTACTCATCTTATGAATCATACACCATGCATTAAAATCTTTTGCCAAATCCCTTGAGTATTGAAAATGTGCCTATGAGAGTGATTTGACTCACCCTTTAGCTGGGTTTGTGGATTGAAAGTTTCCTAAGAGGTGCAAGGTTTTGAAGTGTCTATCCCTTGCCCATATCTTCTTAGCCAAAAAGCCACCCAACTAGTCATTTGGAGATGGAAGTGTTTAGAGGGAATTATTGGATATAAGGTAGTCAAATGATGTCTCACCAATCCTAGAACAAATTTTCTAAACCTTTCAAGGCGAAATACCAGCTTGTACTTGAAAAGAGAGATGATTAGGCATTCTTTGATTTAAACCTTCTCATTTTAAACCTTTGGCCCTTTTCCTAATTAAAATTGACCCTTGTAAACCCCTTTGAGCCTTTTTACCCCTAATTTTTCTTGAAATCCTTATTGTTACCTAGCCAATGAACCAAACACTCCAACCCTTTTCATGAGAATAATTATTTACAATATTAGGTACATAAAAAAAAAAAAAAAAGAGAAAAAGAAAAGAAAAGAAAAAAAATACAATAAAAGGGAGAAGAAATACTTGTCACCTTGTAAAAGTGCTAGTATATGTGCTTTTCACTATTGCCATTCAAAATGAAAGAAATCCACCCAAAGTATTAAAAGAAATGAGTTTGGGGGTGGCAATTTTAGGGATAATCATCAAAAGAAAATGCAAAATACAAGTTAAAGTATCAAAATGTCCCTCCATTTTTATCTGTTTTGTAAACTATGCTAGCACTTGACAATCCTCATTGTGTATTTCTCTCTCCCATATATATAAAAAAAGAGAAAAAGAAAAAATATATAATAAAGTGTACCTTATGTTTCAAAATTGAAAATATTCTCATGCTTTGAATCCTTTTTACCCATCTTTCTTCTTAGCCTCATTTTTGAACCCCATGGCCCCATTACATCCCTAAAAAGACCTTTGATCTCTTGATAGTATTTGCTACATTAGTGGAGATAGGAGTAGGGAATTTGCCTATGGGATTGGAAAATTATCCATTCATTCATTTAATTCCATCATTCTATATAGAGACACTTTGACTATTGATTGTTCTAGAATTCCTTTTGAGCATGACCCTCTCTTTTGATTGGTTGGTTTGGGGATTTTGAATGATAATTGACTTGATGGCTAAGCGGTGAAAGCTTGGATAAGCATTAAATTCCTTGCATTTTGAAGGATGGGTATATGGATTGCTGGTATGGCTGAAGGTGTGTTAAGTTACTTCAATTGGTAATTTTCATAGCTCTTTGGATAAGGCACCCCTAAAAACTTTGCATCACATTCTAAGGTTTGCTTGAGGACAAGCAAAAGCTTGAGTTTGGGGGTATTTGATGCATACATTTTGCATAGTCATTTAGGTCTAATTTTATAACCATTTTTATTTGATTATTAACCATTTTTAGCTAATTTCATTAGTTAATTAGTTAGTTTTTCATAGTTGTCAATTTTGCATTAATTTGTAATTTTTACTTTGTTTTGTAGGAAAAATGGTGTTTTTGAAGGACTAAAGAGAATTTTTGCCATTGAGGAGTGTCTTCTACAGCAAAAAGAGGTCAAAAACAAGTTTTCAAGCTGAAATATGCATTGACCAAACTGTGCATAACTTGCCGCATAAGCTATGCAGATCTGCATAAGGAGGAAGATCACTGTTCAGAACCGGCGAAATGTGCATAAGGAGATCGCATAGCTTATGCACATTCTCACCTCCCTTATGCACATTCACGAAATTGTGCATAACCTATGCACCAAGTCATGCGACCGCATAAGTGACCCAGAACCAGAAAGCGCATAAGGGTGCATAACTTATGCGATCCACTTATGCAGTCCCATAAAGAGTTCATTAATGAGCTGGCAGGAGATTCCCTCAAATAATTCCTCCTAGAACATACCATTTTAGGGCTCCATGTCAGAAAAATGCTATAAATAGTCCCATTTTCCCATTTTAGAGGGGAGAGGCAAGGAGCAAAGAAGAGGAGGAGAAGAAAGGCAGAATTTGAGGAGTCATTTTCACCTTCCACACCATTTTCAACCAAGATTTGCAGATTTCTTCCTTCCTTTACATTTTTCTACATTTCTAGTGTTTAATTTCTTACTTCTTAGTTTAGATTAAAGCTTTATTTCCATCTAAACTCATCATATCTTGTAAGCATTATGGATAGTGAGTAGTTTACTTTTGATTCTGGAGTAAGGGATGTAATATTTTAGTTATTTTTGTGGATTTGAAGGTTAGTCCCAATTTAATGAATTTATGAGGTTTAATCCATTTCTTGTGTGCTTATTTACATGCTTAATGAAGGGCCCCATTAAGTTATGTTCTTAATCCTTGGTTGAAGCACCGAAAGGAGAAAACCAAGTGATAGTTAATCAAGAAATTGGACTTAATTAACTTAGATCTAGAAATAGACTAAGGGTTAAGAGGGTTTTAATAGATTGATTAAAGAACCTAATGGGTCTTGGTTAATTTTAACTCCACGAAAGTAGGATTAAGTAAATTAAGGCACTCTTTGTCTCACTCGAAAGAGTTTTCAAAGGATTTTAGAATTAATCTCCTTTAAACCCATAAATTTCATGGATTGGGCTAGCTAGGGAAAATCCCAAAATAGCTTGAATATGAAATCCCGAACTCCGGAATCGCCTTTTTATCATTGTTAATTTCTAATCGAATTTAATTACTTGCCATTTTGAATATTGCCATATTTGAATTTGCTTTATTTTAATTTGATGCAAATTTAGTTAAATCATTACATAGTTGAATAGATTATTAAATTTGCACATTTAGATTTCATACTCCATTACCCATTAAGTCATTATTTTAATTTCATAAATACTTCAATTTAGTCAACTTTTATATCGAAAATTCAATCATTAACACAACTCCTCGTGGGATCGATATTTTTCTATACTACTTGTACGACCCGTGCACTTGCGGTTGGGACGCATCACCAGTACATGTTGTCCCAAAAAAGGGTGGAATGACAGTTGTCAAAAATGAAAATAATGAATTAATTCCTACCAGAACAGTGACTAGTTGGCGAATGTGCATAGATTACAGAAAATTAAATATAGCCACTAGAAAAGATCATTTTCCACTTCCCTTCATTGATCAGATGTTAGAAAGACTGGCTAGGCATTCTTATTTTTGCTATTTAGATGGGTACTCAGGTTTTTTTCAAATCCCTATCCATCCAAATGATCAAGAGAAAACCACTTTTACTTTTCCATATGGAACCTTTGCTTATAGGAGGATGCCATTTGGGTTGTGTAATGCACCAGCCACTTTTCAAAGGTGCATGATGGCAATCTTTTCAGATTTCATTGAAGATATAATGGAGGTTTTTATGGATGACTTTTCTATTTATGGATCTTCATTTGACATATGCTTGGCTAACCTTTCTAAAGTTTTGCAGCGATGTGCAGATACTGACCTTGTGTTAAACTGGGAAAAGTGTCATTTCATGGTTCAGGAAGGGATAGTGCTTGGACATTTGGTATCTAACAGAGGAATAGAGGTTGATAAAGCCAAAGTTGAAGTGATAGAGAAGATGGCTCCTCCTACCAATGTCAAAGGAATTCGAAGTTTTCTAGGACATGCCGGGTTCTATAGATGCTTTATCAAGGATTTTTCTAAAATAGCCAAACCTTTGTCTAATTTGTTAAGTAATGACATACCATTTGTATTTGACCAAGAGTGTTTGGATGCCTTTTGCAGGTTGAAGCAAGCTCTTATCACTGCACCAATCATGCAACCACCTGATTGGAGCCTACCTTTTGAAATTATGTGTGATGCTAGCAACTATGCAATTGGAGCTGTTCTTGGTCAAAGAAAGGACAAAAAGGCTTATGCTATTTATTATGATAGTAGAACACTGGATGAGGCCCAAACAAATTATGCAACAACTGAAAAGGAATTTTTAGCAATTTTCTTTGCATTGGAAAAAATCAGACCTTACATTATTGACTCAAAGGTGGTTATATTTTCAGATCATGCAGCCATCAGGTATTTACTCCGTAAAAAGGAGGCTAAACCTAGGCTCATTAGGTGGATTCTGATGCTACAAGAGTTTGACTTGGAGATTAGAGATAAGAAGGGAGCTGAAAATGTAGTTGCAGATAATCTTAGTAGGTTGAAATTGGATGATGAAGAAATGGATGAAGTCCCTATTGATGAGTTTTTCTTGGATGAACAACTTTTCTCTCTTGTTGCTAAACTACCTTGGTATGCAGACTTGGTGAATTATTTATCTTGTGGAGTTTTACCTCTAGGAATGACATGGCAACAAAAGAAAAAGTTTTTACATGAGGCAAAATTCTATAGATGGGATGATCCTTTACTCTTTAGGAGATGTTGTAATGGTTTAATAAGAAGATGTATTCCTGATGAGGAGACACAGAGTATTATGCATCATTGCCATGCTTCTGATTATGGAGGACATTTTGGAATCTCTAAAACAGCTAGTAAAATTTTGCAAGCTGGTTTCTTTTGGCCAAATCTTTTTAAGGATGTGAGGAAATTTGTGCTAGAATGTGATAAATGTCAAAGGAGTGGAAATTTGTCAAAAAGAGATCAAATGCCCCTAAATGATATTCTTGAAGTGGAATTATTTGATGTTTGGGGAATAGATTTTATGGGGCCATTTCCCCCTTCATATGGTAATAAATACATTTTAGTTGGGGTTGACTATGTGTCAAAGTGGGTGGAAGCTATTGCAACTCCAACTAATGATGCTAGAGTGGCAGTGAAATTCTTGAAGAAATTTGTCTTGAGTAGATTTGGAGCTCCTAGGGTTGTAATTAGTGATGGGGGTTCACATTTTTATAATAAGCAATTTGAGAGCTTAATGAGGAAGTATGGTGTAGTGCACAAGATAGCTACCCCATACTGTAAGGGGGACAGCCAGTTACCCCACAAGGATTGGCCAAACCCGGCCAAGCCGTAGGCCTATGAAATGGTATAAGGGCACAGTTGAAGAGAATGAGAAGTTTGGCGGACACTTTTATAAATATGGAATAGTCCAGGGGGGTGTGATGGGTGAGACATACTGATGTCTCCTCCTGCCAGAGGTCACTATGTTCCTAATGCTCTTTAGGGGGGTGTGACTAGTTGGCCATCGGTGAGCACGGTCGGGCACGATCGGGCCAGCTAGTCTCCGAATTTGGTGTCAAGCTCTCCACCATCCCCGGAGTCACTGGCGCAAGGGCGTGACTCTAAGTGAGCTCCCTACGTACTCATTGTACTAGGCGGCGGGCATCGGGCTCTCGAGAGATAGGGACTCGGTGTCTCCATGAAGAAGGAGCTTCATGGACACTACAAGGCCGAGGGGCTTGTAGTGCGCGTCTCTCCTAGGCCCGAGGTTTCGGTATAAGGCCGACGATGCTGCTCGGTATACGGGCCAATGATGCTACTCGGTATAGGGGAACAAATATTCCATATTGGCTTTGGGTTCAGCCATACGGTCGGATGGTGCTTATTACCTTGCTTTCGGACGATGCTTGTTGCTAGGCTTTCGGTAGATGCTGGAAGCTGTACACGATGAAGGGCGACATCGTGCTACAAGGAATATCAATGCTCGATGATCGGGCTAGATACTTGAAAGACCCTCGATAAGAACACTTGAGACCCTTTACAAGGGGGAAAGACCCCTGAATACGAGTAAGGCTGGCCTAGATTGGGTGGAAGTCTAGGCGCCGCACGGGACTACTGTCCGAGCTAGGAAGTGGCCCCGTGACAGTTGGTATCAGAGCAAGGTCAGTGCTCGTGATGGATAATAATCCATACCTTCCTTGAGAAACCTTCGATTGTGTGATGCACACGAGATGCGAAAATAATGAGAAACGATGGAATGCGATGGTTGTTAAATAAAGCGATGAAAGCTAACCGTGTGTTCACCTCGTGAAAGGGTGAGTGGTGTATACAACCCCAAAAATGGGGGAAGGGCATGATGTCCTTATCATAAACATATTGTGGCATGCACAACGTATAAGGGATATGTTGGGCAAATGAGTATTCTTGATGTTGTTGAGCCCTGAAGAGGTGGTATGCGAGTGCAGTACACCAATTGGGGCTCCTCAATGCAAAGGATGCTAACGTGGGCAAAACGGTGTGCGAAGTTGGCAAATGACATTTGCCAAGCAAGTAACATCATTTGAGACTTTGGTCGGATAAAAATGAGGCGATCGATATTGAGAAAACACTAGAAAATATGGGGCAACTGGTAGCCCTAAAGCCATTGAGATGGTGAATGACCCTTGTCGGGTGATGAGATCCAATACTCGGGATTGCTTAAAAGACTATGAAAGTCTTCGAGATGTGTGGGGACGAGTAAGCCCCAAGGATCGATAAGACGATTGCGAATGGTTAATAGACTGTGGAAGTCTTTCGACATATGGGGTGTGCTATCCCCAAGAGTTGCGAAATTGTTGGCTTATCTCTTCTATGAGATGGTGTCTTACCCTAGTTGGGGTAAGAGTTGGAATTCGAGAGTTACGTATTGGCTATGAAAGCCTTCAAAATACCTTAACGTATTTTGTGCGGGTAAAGAGATGGGAACTTTGAGATAGCTTAATGGTTATGTGAACCTTCGGAATTATGGGTTGGAATACCCTAATCGGTACGGGGACGGTTATTGTCTCCTTGGAGAATGCCATTGCGGTTGGCTGCTATAACCTTCAAATGAAGGATGAGAAATATATTGAGTCCCTTGAAATATGAATGTTGCTATCCTATGGATAACATAGAAAGCGAGACTGTTGCTAGAGTGCAACTTGTGGCGAGTCGGTCCTTGAATGCCATCGACGGCAAGTTCGGATTATGCGTGGATTCTATTGAATCCCCTTGAGTTACGAGGCGATAGATGCTAAGAGTGGCTGAAGTAAAATCAGCTATGAGATAAATTCGGAAAAGGGACAGGTGGATCCCAAATCACGTTGCGTGAAAATTGAATTGGCTTGCGATAAGCCTAGAAAGGGTATAAAACCCAAGACCCAATTTCGGAGATAATGTGTTGGCTAGTGGTAACACGAGAAAGGGCAGAGGCCCAAGTGTGCATGCAAGCACTATAAAGTTGCATTGGCGAACAGTAGCCTGAACATTCATACAAAACTCAAAAGTTTCGGATACCTAGTACTGGTAACTAGGTCATAATGCTGATGGTGGTAGCTTATATGAGAAAAGCTCACCAAAACAATCGTAAAATACGAGATGGTGCTATTCAGAGCCACATGGTGATAAAAGTGGTGATACCACGTGTGGGAGGGCTGCACGCCTCATTAGATGTAATCTTTTGAGGAGAGGGTAATGACTCCCCGATGAATTGGGTGTGCCAATAGAGCTTGAGGCCACCTTGAATACCTATGAAGTGAGAATACATAGAGATGATGAAACACTTATCAAGTGACATTGAGTTATGGGCAAATGAATGATCTTGGGATCACAATTGTGATGATAGTGGTGTCAAAGAGGGTTCTGAACATCTGTGGGAAATTTAAGCAATTGTGATGGCCAAGCATTTAGATTGCGATAACGAGATGAGGTTGATGACTGTGGCAGTCATGTATATGTGTTTTTCACCGAGGAAACAAAAACGAGAAGCATACGGGATAAGAGAAGTCCCTCGAGGCAGTCTTGTGGAAATTCTGCAGGTGGAGAGTGCAATCATGAGCCATATGGTATCCCATTGAGATGTCAACCACATTGCAAATGGAAGATGCAAAGTAGCAAAAGGTGGAGACCTCAAGAGAACCTGAATGCCAAAACTCACTTTGTGGTGCCCAAGAGGAATTAAAACCAAACAGGAAGAGAATGAGGAGAGCGGAAGCAATTGGTAGCCGAGAATTATTGATCGTTGATAAGCCATAGCCTCAAGAGAAGGACATACAAACAATGGGTGTGCAGTAAGAAAGGAAGGCAAGCCTAACATGCAATGAGTCCCACGAGCATAATTTGAGTTCCCGAGAGGAACGTGGCAATACATGAAATCGGTAATGTGTCAGTTTCTCTATTCATTTACATGATGAATTTGTTGTTCATTATTGGCAACTACAATATGATAGCATAGCTCCGAAATGGAATACTATTGCTTCCTTATACTTGAGTTCATGTATAACACTACTATTTTGTATTGTGATTATTTTGCGAGGTACTCACGATGGTGTCACTATAAGGCAAAGCCACAAGAATAACTTAATGAAGGCTAAGGATATTCATGCGGAGGCATGTTGATCACAATGCAGAGAATTGAAGCATCAGAGGAACCAACTCAAAATGAGACATAAAGAATTAAGTGGGGGAGTATGCAGAAGATTGAACAGATCCATCAAGTGAGTACTCGTCAGAATGCAATGTCTTGGCAACCCCAGCGGTAGTCGACAGGGTCATCGACTATCTAAGCAAGGGAGAATATCACAAGGAAGAAAATGGCAATGTCATTATTAATCAAGCGGGGCAAGCCATTCTATCAGTGATCGAGTGGGGCAACCATGCCACAGTCCTAACATGGCGATGATATGAAGATGGTGTATCGAGACACACGCAAGTTCATATAAGTGTATGTCACACCCCGGCTTAGGGGGCCCCAGCTCAAGCCCCTCTATGGGTGGCCTTCTTGCCAGCGTACCCTTCTAGAGGCCGGACCTGCGACTCACAGAGTCATCGCTTTGTGGAATTAAATCCCTTCGCCTGCGAGCTAGATTCGAACCCTTATCACTCACGGGGTTGCTTAGCCTCTCACCAATTGAGTGCGGCTCAATTGGTGAGAGGCCAGCAAACCCGTGATAAGGGTTCGAATCCTAGCTGCAGGCGAAGGGATTTAATTTCCACAAAGCGGACGATCTTGTTGAGTTGCGTGCCGGCCTCTAGGCAAGAAGGCCACCCATAGAGGGGCTTGAGCTGGGGCCCCCAAAGCCGGGGTGTGACAGTGTACATAAGGGAATCACGAGATCAATATGTGGGAAGCAGACATGATGAGAAATTGAAGAGGCATAAGATGTTTGGGGAGAGCTTTGTCCAACATGGTGACTGACATGGAGAGGCAGAAGATGTTCAGGAGAACTTTATTCAATAGGAGGTGCTCCTGGCAAATCGATGAGGACATCGATTGCTTAAGTGGGGGAGAATGTAAGGGGGACAGCCAGTTACCCCACAAGGATTGGCCAAACCCGGCCAAGCCGTAGGCCTATGAAATGATATAAGGGCACGATTGATGAGAATGAGAAGTTTGCTGGACACTTTTATAAATATGAGAAAGTCCAGGGGGGTGTGATGGGTGAGACATACTGATGTCTCCTCCTGCCAGAGGTCACTATGTTCCTAATGCTCTTTAGGGGGGTGTGACTAGTTGGCCACCGGTGAACACGGTCGGGCACGGCCGGGCCCAGCTAGTCTCCGAATTTGGTGTCAAGCTCTCCACCATCCCCGGGGTCACTGGCGCAAGGGCGTGACTCTAAGTGAGCTCCCTACGTACTCATTGTACTAGGCGGCGGGCATCGGGCTCTCGAGAGATTGGGACTCGGTGTCTCCATGAAGAAGGAGCTTCATGGACACTACAAGGCCGAGGGGCTTGTAGTGCGCGTCACTCCTAGGCCCGAGGTTTCGGTATAAGGCCGACGATGCTGCTCGGTATACGGGCCAATGATGCTACTCGGTATAGGGGAACAAATATTCTATATTGGCTTTGGGTTCAGCCATACGGTCGGATGTTGCTTATTACCTTGCTTTCGGACGATGCTTGTTGCTAGGCTTTCGGTAGATGCTGGAAGCTGTACACGATGAAGGGCGACATCGTGCTACAAGGAATATCAATGCTCGATGATCGGGCTAGATACTTGAAAGACCCTCGATAAGAACACTTGAGACCCTTTACAAGGGGGAAAGACCCCTGAATACGAGTAAGGCTGGCCTAGATTGGGTGGAAGTCTAGGCGCCGCACGGGACTACTGTCCGAGCTAGGAAGTGGCCCCGTGACACATACCACCCTCAAACTTCAGGATAAGTTGAAATTTCTAACAGAAAACTCAAACATATTTTGGAGAAAACAGTGAGCAATTCTCGGAAAGATTGGTCTGTCAAACTAGATGATGCTTTATGGGCATATAGGACTGCTTACAAAACCCCTATAGGAGCTACTCCCTTTAGGTTGGTGTATGGTAAGTCTTGTCATTTACCTGTGGAGCTAGAACATAGAGCATATTGGGCCATTCAGACCTTGAATTTTGATCTCAAGCAAGCTGGTGAGAAAAGGTTATTGCAACTTAATGAGCTTGAAGAATTAAGGATGGATGCTTATGAAAGTGACCGTATTTACAAAGAAAGAACTAAAGTTTGGCATGATAAGCATCTTAGGAAAAAGGAATTTAAAGAGGGTGATTCAGTTTTGTTGTTCAACTCAAGATTGAAATTGTTCCCTGGAAAACTTAAATCAAGGTGGACTGGTCCATATAGAGTTTCTAAGGCTTTCCCATATGGAGCAATTGAAATTTGGAGTGAAAAATCTGGGAATTTTAAGGTCAATAGGCATAGATTGAAACATTACATAACTGGAGACCCAATAAAGGGAGCAAGCTGTTACAAGCTCTCCAATCCCTCACTTTTTTTTAGTGAAATGCATGAAAAGTCCAGCTAAGGACTATAAATTAGCCCTCTTAGGAGGCATCCCAAGTTCTTTTATTTTCCTTTTTATTGATTTACTTTTATTTTCATTGCTTTTGTTTTTATCTTAAATCTCCCCAAATTCAAATTTTGACATTGTTGAATCTTGTCCCTTGTAGATGTATTTCAATGGAGGAAGGTTGGTGAATTGCTGGGGAGTGATACTTAACCTGAAAATTTTGTCCTTCAACTCTCCCAAAAACTGATTGGTTTTTACTGCATAACTTGTGCAGGGTTGCTATCTGGTTTATGCAAAGAGAAAAAAAAAATGACATTTTGCAGCAAGGAAGGGTCTGCAGCAGATGACTTATGTTCTTGGTGAGGTTGGGTGTGTAACTTTTAAGTATTTGTGCTTTTAATGTTAATATGGTGGTAAGTGGGTCATTTTTGCAGTTTTGAGCTTATTTGGGTTGTGGGATTTAAGGTGGAAATACTGCATTTTCTTAGCATGACTTGGGGAGTCATTTCTCATTTGGGGATAAATGCAACTTTATGCAGATTTTATTAAGCTTTAATGTGTTAAATGTTGATTTGCAGAATTTGAGTCAAAATGGCATGGTTCACAAAGGCCTTTTTATGCAGGATTCACTTTTACAAGCATGTGTGATGTAATTTTGATGGATTTTGTATATATTGATGTGTTTTTGGTAACAATTTCTTATGATTTATGCTTCATAGAATTATATTTCTTCATTTTAGGGTATTTTTCACACTTGCAAATCATTTTCAATTGTTCTCTCCATCTTGTTGAATTGTGCATAAGTAACTGTATAGCTTATGCAATCCTGCATAACCAAAATTCTTGCCATTTTTCACCTCTGTTGCAAACTGCATAAGGTAGTGCATAGCTTATGCAACTCTGCATAGCCATATTTTTGTCAAATTTCAAATCTGCCGAGAGGTGCATAAGCAGGGTGCATAACTTATGCACTTCTGCATGACTTCAAATCCTGCATTTTCTCTCTCTGTCGAAATCTGCATAAGGAGAGCGCATAGCTTATGCACTTCCGCATGACCACACTCTCCAAATTTCAAAACCTGCCGAGAGGTGCATAAGCAGAGTGCAAAGCTTATGCACAACTGCATAACCACAAATTCTGAAAACCAAAACTTGCCGAGACCTGCATAAGAGGAGTGCATGACTTATGCACTTCCGCATGACCACTCTCCCTGAATTTCAAAACTTGCTGAGAGGTGCATAAGGACAGTGCATGACTTATGCACTTTCGCATGACCTATTTCCCTAAAATCCAAAACTGGCCGAAACTTGCATAAGTTAGTGCATAAGCCATGCACTCTTGCATAATCAGTTTTTCACACCTTTTTATCACCCACCGAAACATGCATAAGAGAGTGCATAAGTTATACACACCTACTTTTCCCTTATGCAGTTTTACACAAACCCTGTTCAAATCAAAATTTCTTTTCGGCAACCATTTTTCCTACCTCCACTTCCCAACTTTTCTGTTCACGACTGTCCTTCCACTTCCATTTCTCCCGGCATTACCCCTCTTCTCCCTCTCCTCTAATCTTTCCGCCACCTTAACCCTAATTTCTCTCTACATCTTTCATTTTTTTTCCTTCAACTCCTCCATTTTCACCATCGGCAACCCAATGGAGTCGCCTCCTCATTCTCCTCAAACTTCCCCTCTCCAAGTTTCGCCCCTGTCAATGCGGCCTCCTAACCCCGATTCTCCTCCACAAGAAACTCCTCCTCCACCTCCCACAGCCACTTACAAGAGAAAAATTAGGTCGAAATCTACGCGACCCATTGCCTCTGCACCTCCTCTCTCAAAACGCAAAGAACCACCCACCACCCCAATGTCAGAGCCTCCACCCAAAAACCCAAAAACTTTAGCCTCCACACAAGCCAAATCACCCTCTTCCAGCAAAAAGCAATCATCAGTAGCAACACAGGTCTCAAAACTACCTTGGTCCCTTCATGATGCAACTCACAAGGCAACCTTTAAGAGACTTAAGGCAAGGAGGGTGCAACCCACTAGGTATATTTCTGCAGATTCTCTACAATCACTTGGTTTATTTGATAATGTGGTTGCATACCTTGATGGTATGGGTTGGATGGAATTTGTGCATAAGCAAGAGATAGTTTATCCAGCTCTAGTTTTGGAATTTATTTCCTCATTCTCTGCCACCCTGAAATTGCATGATGTAGATTTTAAGCCAACTATGAAATTTAGATGTTTGGGGCAAAATAGAGAGTTATCATTGGACCAATTTCATAGCATTTTTGGTTTTGCAATTGATGGGCTATTTAGAGTACCATATACAGGGGTAGAGGTAGCAAACAAAGGTATTTGGAATGCTGCTCAATTTTGGAGAATTATCACAAACCAACCTCAGACCTTTTATGCTGGCAGATCCAAAACCTCTCAAATACTAGACCCTGCACTTAGGTTTATCCATAGGCTTATTGCTAGCACTATCTTGGGCAGAGGGACTAGTTCTGGTGCTGTTGGGAAATCTGAATTATTCAAGTTATGGTGTGCTTTTCACAAGGTCAAGGTTTCTCCTGGTTATTTCTTTTGTGAGCATGTGTTGCATATTGCCACCAAATCGATAGGTGACATTGTCTTGGGTGGGCTCATAATTGTCATACCCAAGCATTTTGGTTTTAATCCTGAAGAGCATCCAATACCAGCACTTGTAGACACCTTATATTTTGATGCTAGACACCTATCCAAAACAGGATTCAGCCTGCAACCTTCTGACACTGCACAACCAGAGGGACAATCTGTCCCACCAGCCCAACAGCACTCTGCTGAACCTACCCCACCCCCTCAGTCTACACAGGACATCCCAGCAGCTTCTGCACAGCCCACACCTTTTGCAATTGAACCCTCTTCATCCACAGCCCCTCCTGCATTCAACACTAAAGCCTTATTCACCTATCTTGAAAGGCTTAGTGATGATATATACTTTGTGGATAGGAAGCTTGACACTGGTCTTGATACCCTCAAGGATCGTCATGATCAACTATTTGACCTTGTCATGGAAACCAGAGACAAGCAGAAAGAATTAAAGGAGATGATGAAGCAACTGATGGTTTTTCTAGGAATGCCTCCTCGACCTCCATCACCTCCTCCAGCACCATCATTTCGACAGCAACCAGCAGCAACCAGCTCCTTAGCAACTTCTTTGGACAAAGGCAAAACAATAGAATTAGACTAGTTTCTGTTTTACTTTTGTTCAAACTTGTAGGAATATTTCTTTGTAAATATGTTGAAACAATTTTAGTTTGTTTTGATTTCTGTTTTTCTTGAAGTTTTATGGGTTAGCTATTACATTAGTTTTTCTTTGATTTTCATTGCCTTTGCTGCCCTTTTATGCATATTTGTCCATACTCTATATATATTTACATGCTTCTACTGGTGGTTGCACATTTTCCCTTGCTCATCATCATGCAGCAGCTTTTGAATATACTGCATAGGCTGTGAATCCTCTCATGCAAATATTTTGCATAGCCTGTGCAGTCCTTATTGCCACTTATGCAGAACCGCACAACTTATGCACCTTCCTTATGCACCTGTTCTGGACAACACTTTACTCTACATAACCTGTGCAGCTTCTTATGCATCCCCATTATATCTTGAATTCTCATCTGCTCTATACCAGGTAACTCCTTCTTTTTGCCCTTAAATCTCATAATTCCTGGTAACTTTGAGTTTTTATAATATACTGCTTGAAACATTGAGGACAATGTCTAATTTTGAGTTTGGGGGTGCACATTTTGATTTTTGCTTCATTTTTCACATTTTGAGTATAGGAGCATCTCATCCCATTCCATTTACATATATTGTAAATATTTTACATATACATCCTTACATACATATACATAACACATTTACACACACATTATACAACATTTACACACACATTTTACATCACTTAGGAATTGTACACATTGCACACAAATAGACTTCCTCCATTTAGTTATTTAGTTAATGCATTACTCATTTTTAGGAATCATGCATCATGCATTAAAATTTTTTGCCAAATCCCTTGAGTATTGAAGAGCTGCCTATGAGAGTGATTTGACTTACCTTTAGTTGGGTTTGTGGATTGAAAGTTTCCTAAGAAGTACAAGGTTTTGAAGTGTCTATCCCTTGCCTATATCTTCTTAGCCAAAAAGCCACCCAACTAGTCATTTGGAGATGGAAGTGTTTAGAGGGAGTTATTGGACAAAAGGTAGTCAAATGATGTCTCACCAATCCTAGAACAAATTTTCTAAACCTTTCAAGGAGGAATACCAGCTTGTACTTGAAAAGAGAGATGATTAGGCATTCTTAGATTTAAACCTTCTCATTTTAAACCTTTGGCCTTTTTCCTAATTAAAATTGACCCTTGCAAACCCCTTTGAGCCTTTTTATTCCTAATTTTTCTTGAAATCCTTATTGTTACCTAGCCAATGAACCAAACACTCCAACCCTTTTCATGAGAATAATTATTTACAACATTAGGTACATATAAAAAAAAAATACAATAAAAGGGCGAAGAAATGCTTGTCATCTTGTAAAAGTGCTAGTATATGTGCTTTTCACTATTGTCATACAAATTGAAAGAAATCCACCCAAAGTATTAAAAAGAAATGAGTTTGGGGGTGGCAAATTTTAGGGACAATCATCAAAAGAAAATGCAAGATACAAGTTTAAAGAATCAAAATGTCCCTCCATGTTTATGTGTTTTGTAAACTATGCTAGCACTTGACAATCCTCATTGTGTATTTCTCTCCCCCATATATATATATAAAAAAAAAAGAGAAAAAAATATAATAAAATAAGAAGTGTACCTTATGTTTCAAAAATTGAAAATATTCTCATGCTTTGAATCCTTTTTACCCATCTTTCTTCTTAGCCTCATTTTTAAACCCCATGGCCCCATTACATCCCTAAAAAGACCTTTGATCTCTTGATAGTACTTGCTACATTAGTGGAGATAGGAATAGGGAATTTGCCTATGGGATTGGAAAATTATCTATTCATTCATTTAATTCCATCATTCTATATAGAGACACTTTGGTTATTGATTGTCCTAGAATTCCTTTTGAGCATGACTCTCTCTTTTGATTGGTTGGTTTGGGGATTTTGAATGATAATTGACTTGATGGCTAAGCAATGAAAGCTTGGATAAGCATTAGATTCTTTGCATTTTGAAGGATGGGTATATGGATTGTTGGTATGGCTAAATGTGTGTTAAGTTACTTTAATAGGTGATTTTCATAGCTCTTTGGATAAGGCACCCCTAAAAATTTTTGCATCACATTTTAAAGTTTGCTTGAGGACAAGCAAAAGCTTGAGTTTGGGGGTATTTGATGCATACATTTTGCATAGTCATTTAGGTCTAATTTCATAGCCATTTTATTTGATTATTAGTCATTTTTAGCTAATTTCATTAGTTAATTAGTTAGTTTTTCATAATTGTCAATTATAGATTAATTTGTAAATTTTACTTTATTTTGTAGGAAAAAATGGTGTTTTTGAAGGACTGAAGAGAAATTTTGCCATTGAGGAGTGACTTCTACAGCCAAAGATGTCAAAAACAAGTTTTCAAGTTGAAATATGCATTGACCGAATTGCGCATAACTTGCCGCATAAGCTATGCAGATCTGCATAAGGAGAAGAAACACTGTTCCAACACCTGCCGAATTGTGCATAAGGGGAGTGCATAGCTTATGCAGATTCACGCCTCCCTTATGCAAGTCTCACGGAATTGTGCATAACCTATGCGCCAAGTCATGCAGTTTCGCATAAGTGAACCAGAAACAGCCGAAAACTGCATAAGGGACTGCATAACTTATGCAGTCCACTTATCTGATCCACAAAGGTTTCATTAATGAGCTGGCAGAAGATTCCCTCAGAAAATTCCTCCTAAAACACACCATTTTAGGGCTCCATGTCAGAAAATGCTATAAATAGCCTCATTTCCCATTTTAGGGGGACAACAAGAGCAGAAGAAAAGGAAAGGAAGAGGAGAAAGAGGAGCAGCTGAAAAGACACAATCATTTTCCACACCATTTCCAACCAGATTTGGAGATTTCTTTCTTTTCTTACACTTTTCCTATATTTCTAGTGTTGAGCTTTTTGTTTCTTAGCTTAGATTAAAGCTTTATTTCCATTTAAACTTAGAATATCTTGTAAGCATTATGGGTAGTGAGTAGTTTAATTTGATTCTGGAGTAAGGGTTGTAATGTTTGAGATATTTTGTGGATTTTGATTAGGTAATCCATATTTTGTGGTCTTAATGAGTTTTATTCATTTCTTGTGTGCTTAATGACATGCTTAGTGTAGGATCCCATTAAGTGATGTTCTTAATCCATGGTTGAGGCACCGAAAGGAGAAGGCCTTGTGATAGATAATCATGAAATTGGACTTAATTAACTTAGATCTAGAAATAGACTAAGGATTAAGAGGATTCACAGATTAATTAAAGAACTTAATGGGTCTTAATTAATTCTAACTCCACGAAAGTAGAATTAGATTGATTAAGGCACTCTTTGTCTCACTCGAAAGGGTATTCAAAGGATTTAAGAATTAATCTCCTTAAAACCCGTAAGTTCCACAAGATTGGATAACCAATTTAAAAATCCCGAAATAGCTCGAATATGAAATCTCGAACTCCGGAATCGCCTTTTTAGCATTGTTAATTTCAAATTGAATTTAATTGCTTGCCATTTTAAATTTTGCCATATTTCAACTTGCTTATTTTAATTTGATGCAATTTTAGTTCAATCATTATATAGTTGAATAGATTATTAATTTTGCACACATAGATTTCATACTCAAATACCCATCAATTTATTGCTTTAATTTCAGAAATAGTTCAATTTAGTCAACTTTTTATATCAAAAATTCAATCATAACACAACTCCTTGTGGGAACGATATCTTTTCTATATTACTTGTACGACCCGTGCACTTGCGGTTGGGCCACATCACGGGTCGTCTCAAGTAATAAAGTGATGAATCAAGTATCGTTCCCATGAGGATTTGCTGTTTGAGTACCAAACTATGAATGAAGCGATTATTTGGGCTAATGATTAATGGATAAATGGTAAATGTAAATAAGCAAGGTAAATTGATTAATCTAATTGAAATGGGTAAAGAGCAAACAAATAAATTCTAATTCTAGTTCGCAATTAAACTAAATTAATAATGGATAATTTAAATGAAAGTCTAATTGTGTTAAAAGTGATTCCAGAGTTGGGGGTTTATGCATAAATTAATTTGGATTTATCTTGGGCATTCCAATTTTTATGGAAAAATAGAGTTTGAAGGAAATTGATTCTAAATTCCTTTGATATCTTTTTCAAGCAAACCAAAGTGTGTTCTAAAATAACCAAACCTATTTTCGTATGTTATTTGATTACTTTAAAACCCATTAAGTTTTGTAACCAATAATTAATTCCTCTTAAAATCCTAGTTTATTTCTAAATCTAGGTTATTTTAAGTTCCAATCCTTGATTCTCTATCGATGACTTTCACCTTTTGGTCCTTCAATCAAAGATTAACACAATGCCCAATGGGTACCAACATTAGGCAAGTAAATCAAGTACACAAGGAAGGAATCAAAACTCATATTTATGTAAAATAAGGAAATACCCAGTCCAAATCCACAAATTAATCTAAAACATATTTCCCAACTTTGAAATCTAAAGAGTTTACTCACTCATTATGGTATTTACAAGAAAGGTTGATGGAAAAGTAAAGAAAAACATGATAAAAGGACTAAAATAGAAAAAACCCAGGTAGAAGAACCAAAATCTCTGGTTTCTGGAGTTCCAAAACTGGTGCAGCAGTTCCTCCCCAAAAGAAAATGGCGTCTTCTCTCTCTCACTATTAAATTTTCTTTCCTTTTTGTCTTTCCTCCTTTTCCTCTTGTGGCAAAAAAAAAAAAAGGAAATGATGAATTTATATGGTCCTAAAAAGCTGCCCTAAAAGTAAATAAGAGCCAAGGAGTGGATAGGAAATGAAATGTAAAATTATCCAAGTCAGCAGCATTTTTCACGTTCTAGGCAGTCTGCTTAGGGTTCGACTTAACCCTGTAACACCCTCACCGTAGGTAGTCCGTACATTTTACTGTTCCGATGACTAATGTCTGTTTGGACAGTCAGGATGTTTGGAACTACACTTAAACTATAGTGAGGAGGCATAAATTAATGAAATAAATATTAAAAAAAATATAGGAAAATTTTTGAGAAATAAAATAAAATTTAGAGAATTTATTAATTGGTATAAAAAAATAAAAATAATCCGATGAGCACCATGAAAGGCATTTTGGTCATTTCACCTCTAGAGGTGAATTTTGACTTAAATGTCAAATTAAATTTAGGAAATAAAATAATTAACATAAATTAAATTTATGAATTTGAATTTGGAAAATGAGAAGAGAAAGAAGAAGAAAAGAAAAGAAAAGAAAAGGAAAGAAAAGAAAAGAAAGGAAATAGACTTATGGCATTTAAAAAAAAAATAAAGTACAATAATTATAGAATATATATATATAAGACACAAGAGACAAAAATTTACCAACCACAAGTCTTCTTCATTTCCTCTTCTCTCTCTCCTTGCCGTCTCCCTTGGTCTCTCCCTCCCCACCATTGTTATCAAGCTTAAAGCTTGATTTCCCAAGCTTTCACTCACCAAAATTCATAGTCCCCTTCATTAAAAATTTAGCCCACATTATAAGGAAGCTCTAGGTACCCATAGGAAGAAGGAAAGTTGAAGTTTTGGGAAAATTTCAAAGTTGGGTCACAAGAGGTTAGTGCTTTTCTCCCTTCCTTCTTCTTTAATACTTGAAAGTGACTTGAGATAAGTGGAAATTTCAAGAAATTAACAAGAAATTCATGAACCCATGATGTCCCCAAATTTTGGCAGCCATGAAATGTGTTGGGCTTTATTGTGTTCAAATAATGTAAATGAGTTTAGAGATGATGATTGATATGATTATATGTATGAGAAGTGAAAAGGGATTGAATTGATTGAGTTTGAAACTTGGAAATTAGGGTTTGTGTATATGACTTGGAGATTTTGTGTAAATGTTTGAAATTTGACCTAATTGGGAGGAGATTGTTGCTTATAGAAGTGTAATGCATGCAAATTAAAGTAAGGAAGTTGGAGGAGATTGAGTTTTGGAAGTATCAATTTTCTGCAGGTTGTGTTTGTTGAGGGCAGTGTACATTTTAGGCCATAAATGAAATTGTGTGACCCCAATTGGTATGAGGCCAATTGGAGGTGAAACTAGACCCAAAATAGCCCATTTTCCATGAAGAAACCATGCCCAAATTCTGTCTAAAACTTGACCTAAATACTGCCCAAATTCGGATTTCCATGCACCCAACCCAGAAAATGACCTACGTGTTCATTTGGTCATAACTCTCTCTATACTGGTCCAAATGACCTAAAATTTTACTCATGGAAAGTTTAGACATAGGGCTACACTTTTCATGAAGACCACTTAACCCAGTTTGCCTTTAACAAATTCAAATTGTTAGCACAAGTTGGGTCACTGAAACTGCCAACCCAGAAAATGACCAAATGAACAGTACGTGTTCATTTGGTCATAACTCTCTCTATACTGATCCAAACGACCTAAAATTTTACCCATGGAAATTATAGACATAGGGCTACACTTTTCATGAAGACTACTAAACCCAGTTTTGCCTTTAACAAATTCAAATTGTTAGCACAAGTTGGGTCACTGAAACTGTCAACCCAGAAAATGACCAAATGAACAGTACGTATTCATTTGGTCATAACTCTCTCTATACTGGTCCAAATGACCTAAAATTTCATCAATGGAAAGCTTAGACATAGGGCTACACTTTTCATGAAGACCACTTGACCCAGTTTTGCTTTTAACCAAATCAAATTGTTAGTACAAGTTGAGTCACTAAAACTGCCAACCCAGAAATTGTCTAAAATACTGTTCCTTTGGTATGCTTGACCAGTTTTGGCAAAAATGCCATAACTTGGTCTACAAAGCTGCAAATTGAGTGAAACTAGTGCCAAAAGTTTTATAAGACATAGCACAACAATTTTTATGTTTTGACCAAGCTCTAGAAACCATTACATCCTAGGGAAAATATTAGCCAAAGTTAGGAATTGAAATCTAGAAAATGTTAAGTTGAACCCAGAATGCCATTCGATACCTGTGTGTTCATTTGGCCATAACTCCCACTAGGAAATTCCATTTGAGATGTCCAATATGACCTGGAAACATGATACTTAGGGCTACAACATTGATTTAGACACCTTTGCCAAATTCTAAGTGTAAAGATCCTAAAAAGAGGGTCAAACATACTGCCCTGAAGTTGGTTATTGCCCTTATTGGATTGAGAGTCCAGGTTAATACACTGACTATAACTCACTATACCAAGCTTGAAAAATTATGAAATTGTACCTGGGAGTCCCTAAGAAATAGAGGAACATATCTTGTGAAGGAACCTAAGTCTAAAAATGACAATAAAATGATCAAATGACTGGTCAAAGTTTATTGGCCCGAAATTGTAAATTCTGGACAGCTTAGAGGCAAACAGACCAGTTATGGTATTTTGACCATAACTTGAGTTCTATAACTCCAAATTCAGTAATTCAAAAACTGAAATTCAAGTTTAAACATAGAGGAACAATTGTTATGAAGAAAGTGTGACTAAATAGACATCCTAACCTAGTCAAATTCCTAGATAAAGATAACACATCAACATGAACCTAAAGAAAGGTTCATGGGAAAAATGTTATACATGATAATTAAAATACTCATAAGGAAAATTAAATATTAAAAATGATATGAATATGTAAATTGGGACTAATGTCCTATTAATATGAAATTAATGGTACTAATGAACAGTACTAGAAAATAGTAATAGTGAATAGTGCTAAATTAATTAAAAATGTTTAATTGCCCATAGTATACCTAGACTTATTTATTTAGTTTGGATAAATTGGTATATCAATTAGGGACTACAGATAGCAGTACTGCCTACCGAGAAAATCATGAACTGACAATATATGTCTGGTATGATTATTCTACAGACTATATGCCTACTTACTGGCCATTGTGCCTACTTTATTTCTGGCTTTACAAGCCTGACAGCGGGTCTCGTGTCCAACAGCTGGCCTCGTGCTTGACAGATGTATACAGGGTAGACATATGGCTGTCTAACCCGTATACTCCCGTGTATCCAGTTTTTATAATTTGTTATAGGTTTCTTGGGCATTGATAATAATTAATTAATACTGAATATACGATAAGTAAACAGGAAAGATCTCAATAATTTTAATTGTTTCCAAAGTGTAAATAAAAAAAAATGTAAAAGACCCAGAATTTATGATTTGTAAATATTAATTCAATTGTTTAATTATTATTATTATAAATTATGCACCACTAAGCGTTATGCTTAGCGCGTTGGTTTTCCATCGCGTAGGTACTGAAGATCAGCAGTCGCCACAGTAGTATTTGGACAGAGTTCCAACCAGATCTGCCACCAATCAGACTCACCTCACCGGTCTATTGTATTTTGGTAGGGCCCATGTATAGACTAGTATTTTGGTTCATTATGTTTAGTCATGATGTAATTACTAGTTTATGATGTATTTCATTTTGGACTTATAATTAAACTTTGAGATTGAAATGAAAACTTGTAATTTATTATCTATGAATTTCTATATGAATGCAATAGATAATACTTCATTTTGAGATCTCATAAATAATTGTAAATGATATGATACATGAGAATATGATATGGAAATGTGTGAAATGAATATGGACATGTTAATAGGTGATTAGTGGAACCCGCCAGATGCTAATAAAATAAGAGAGGCTCTATCCGGGTCTCCACAGAAATAAGATATATAAAAAAAAAAAATTTGTACACATTGAATATATGTTTTAAATGACATTAAAAGTTTATAATAGATATGATAAAACAAGATAGGGTGCTCTGGCACCGAATGTGGCACTTCTTGCTCGGCTATACAGTAGACGGGTAAGGGGCGTCACAAACCCTAAGCAACTTCTCAGCAAATTTCAGCTTTTGGTCGCACTGTCTGCTTAAGGTTAAGCAGACCTTCAGTAAATCTCGGCAGACTTAGAGTAAAATGGACTTTTCTGCTCATGCTTGACTTGTGCTGCACCTTAAGCACTGCCGCTTTACCCTAAGCAGAATCTTAAGCAAAGTGTCAAGCAAATTTCGGCTAACTTGCTCTTTTAAGGCTTGATTTCTTCAACTTTCCTATATGCTTAAAGGGCTCCAAATTTCTTCAAATCACTTCCTAATGCACTCATTGATCTTCGATTTGCCACAAAATCCTATCAAAAATAACAAAATTATGAAAATCAAATATAAAGTATCTAAAGTTAACAAATAAGCTAAAATAAAGCTAAAAACATAAAATATACTAAAATATAAGGGCAAAATGAATGCAAAACTACCCTAAAATGCCTATATGAAATGAGTATAACAAATTCCCCCAAACTCAAACCTTTGCTTGTCCTCAAGCAAATTAAAAACAATTAATGCAATTTGGGGTACCTTACCTTAAATTTATGAAAATTACTTATCCAAACTCTTAAACTTACCTTTAGCCACCAACACACCATATACCCACTTTCAAGATGCAAAGAATTCAATCCTTACCAAAGTTATCACCACTTGGCCTTGGGTCAATTATCCACATCATCAAGCCCAAACCAATCAATCATAAGGAATAATCATGACTAAATAGACTATAGGGTAATCCATAAACTAAAGTGTCTCAAATAATGACGGAAGTAAATGAATGGATTAATGATATCACAATCCCATAGGCAATTCTCCTATTCTAATCTCCACAAATGTAGCAAAATACCATCAAAAGATCAAAAGGACTTTCAAGGGTTGTAGTGGGGCTAAGGGGGTGATAATGTGGTTAACAAGAAAGGGATAAGGGTAACAAAATATGAGAATAATCAAAGTATTAAAAAATCAAGACACAAAATTTATTTTATTTTATTTTTTTGAATCAATCAATTGGGAGAAGGAACTTTACAACTATTCACCAATGCTAGCATATAATTTTGAAGCTTTTAGAGGGACTACATAAATAACATTGACTTTGAATTACAATTGTCCCTTTCAATTCACCCCCAAACTCATTTCTTTGTGTACTTGAGTGGTGAATTACTTTACATACCATAATTGAATTTGCTAGCCTTTTTATTTTAGTCACTTCTCCCAACTAATTGTGTTATATATATATATATATATATATATATATATATATATATATATATATATATATATATATATATATATATATATATATATATATTTTTTTTTTTTTTTTTTTTTTCTTCTTACTTTTTTTTTTATGTGTATCTATCACTCAAAGAATTATTCTCATGGATGGTAGGTAAGTGTTTGGGTTTATGGCTAGGCATTGATTTGGGTTCCAAAGGAATAAGAGATATAAATGAAGGTCAAATTGGTTCCAAAGGGAAATTTTAAAGTGAGGTTAGCTAAGGCTAAAATATGGGTTTAAAATTCAAAGAATGCCTAGATCATTTCCTTTTCAAGTTTATGCTATGATTTTGCCTTGAAAGGTTTAGAAAGATTGTTCTAGGATTTGTGAGACATCAATTAGCTACTTCTCACCCTAGAGTTTTCTCTAGGCACTTAAAGTTAACGCAATTGATTGGGTGGCCCTTGGCTAAGAAGATATAAACTAAAGCAAGAATCTAATAACTTTGCACCTATCCAGAACTTTCAATCCATCAAACCCTTCTAAAAGTAAGCTTACTTGCTCTTCAAAGCAATTTTCAATCCTCTAAGGACAAGGTAAAAATTTATTTTTATGATATGCATGATCCTAAAGTGAATGCATAAATCAAATTGAAACTAAGTGTAATCTATATGAAAACTATATGCAAATGTATGTATATGGGTATAGACATGTGTGTGGTATATGTATAAGTATATGGACTATCTATATATGAATTAATGAAATGCAACAAATGAATGAATGAAAATTTTAAAAATTTTGCCCTCACCCCCGAACTCAAATGAAATATTGTCCTCAATGTCTAAAATGGATGCAAAGATGGGCAAAATTGTTTGAACTAATCAATTAATGAGATATATACAATTGGGGATTAAATCAACATAAGCTCAAGTATTTGAAAATTGGCTCAAAATGATATTAACAATGAAGCTTTAGAGAGAAAAATGTGGAAAAGTATCCCAAATGTATGAATTTACACTGCTTAAGATGTTGCTTAACCTACTGCGTAGGGTAAAGCGAAAGCATAAGCATTGGCAACATACCATAAGCATAAATAGTAAAAGGGTAAGCTGTTACCTCCAAATGACGTGAAACATATGCGGCTTAAAGAAGATTGTGCAACTCATCAATGTCAATAAAATTAGGATTAAAGAAAAAGATAAAGTGCAAAAATAATGTGCAAGAAAATGAAAAAGTGTAAAGAAATAAAATCTAACAGTTAAATCAAGAATTAAACCAAAAAGCATTCACAGAATAATTATGTCCATAGCAGAAGATAAGATAAAATAAAGTAAACTAAAGGAAAGAAATGCAAGTATAATTATAAAAACTAATTACCAAAGTATTACAACTATTACTAAAGTTTGAAGATTAAAATAAACAGATTACAAAATAAACCTAAAACAGAAACTAAAACTGAATTGAAAAACTAGTACTATTACTACTACTGGTACTGTACTAAAACTAATACTAAATTGCTGTTACTGGTCAAGCTCTGCTGTCAAGGCTTTGTTCTTTGCATCGAATTCAGTTCTGCAATGAGGTTCATTGTGGTCCAAAGCTTGTAAGCTTCCAAATTTTCTGTGAGGTCTTTCATTTCTTGAAGCATATCTTGGCCCCAATGATATAAATTGTTGTAAGATTGGGCCAATTTGTTGTAGAGCTCCAGCATTTGAATTTGTTGCTGCTTCTGTTTCTTTTTAAGAGATGAAAAATCTCTTTTTAAGTTTCTTTTCTAGCTTCTTCTTTTGGTTGACCTGCTGCTGACCCATGGTATTAATTTTGACTTCTAAGTTCTTCAAGGTAGCAAGGATATCTGTGGTGTCAGGTGAGGAAACAGGTGGTGGGACAGTGAAACTTGCTATTTTGGATTCCAAGGATCTTAAGAGGGACAAAACGTCTGCTGAAAACTGTGGGGCAGTGGTTGGTTGGGGTTCTGCTGGTGCAAAGGTAGTGGAGTTTGTAGTACCACTAGCATCAGGATGCTGCTGTAACAAAGCATAGGTATGGCCTACTTTCTCACAAACATCCATGTGTAGCAACATTGTGCTGTCTATATATGATTCACCAGAAACTGGCAGCAGCTTATATAGACTAGCATCAAAGCTAAAGGAGCTTGCTATAGCAGTTATATATCCTCCAAAAACTATACTACCTTTGGTATGCTTTGTGACAATTTGGTGCCAATGAGTAGCTAGGAAATGGGCTGTGCTTACTTGTTTTCTCTCCTTCATGCACCACAGGAAAAATAAATCTCCAACACCCACAATGCTGTTACTGTGTCCCCTTCCTAAAACAATGTAAGAAATGAACCTATGAAGGTATTTTAACACATGATTAACTATCCTAGAGTCTTTTGCAGTCCTCTGTCTATAATAACCCCAAAAGGTGCAATGTTTTTCCAGAATTGAACAGGGTCATAAATAGTTTGTTGCCACTCAATATTTTTATAGCCCGAACCCTGAAAACCAAAAATTGCATTCATAGCATCCATGTCTAACTCCCTATCAATTCCAGCACATCGAAAATATATCACATCCTTATGCTCAGGTACTGCTGGTTTGAAATTCAGCCTTAAGGAACTCAAAAATTCCAAGGTCAAATCCTTGTACACTGGTTCCCTAATCCTAGCAAATTTAGCCTAGTTGACAGCATCTAAATAGGCAAATACAGAGTCATAAATGCCTAACTCTTTTAAAATCTGCTCATCCATATACTTATTTGCCAAAATAGGTTTAGAAGCTAAACTCTCATAAGCATTTTTCATATCCATGTCTTTAAAAGCCCAAGGTAATGGAGAAAGTACCTCCTCTATATCATTGGCAGAAGACGCAGGTGCTGCTGGAGAGTTTAAGGGTGACTGATATACAGGGGTTTGGACCGCTGGTGGTGGAATTTGCTAGGAGGACCTAGTCCTTTTGCTGACTGGTTCAGAGGAAGGTTGAGGTGGAGAGTTTAGGTCGAAAAGAACAGAGGGTGCTCTTTTTCGTTTTTTGACAGAGGCTTTCTTGGGTCTACCTGTAGCCTTTTTAGTTTTACCTTTAGACTTCATTTGAGTATGCGCAGGTTCAGGCATTGGTTCTGGGAACTGAGTGTCGAAAACGGGTGTTTCATTTTGCGGCTCAGTTTGTAGCGAGAGGGGGGTCGGCGGAATGAGAGTTGGTGTTTGGCCTAGGGGTAGTGGTGGCGATTGAGGTGGTGGTGATTGAGGTAGCGGCGGCGTTTGTGGTGGTGGTGACTGAGGGAGCGGCGGACTGGGACTGGGGTTAGGGTTTGTGGGTAGAGAGGATGGAATACCCATTTTCGATTTGACAGAGTGTCGAAATCTTCTGGGTTTGGGTTTGTGGGTGGACCACATTTTGGTTCTCACCATTTAATGAAAAGAAAGAAACTTTTCAGCTTTCCTTAAAAATTATCGGAAAAAATGGTGCGGGAAGGGAGTCGGCAGAATGAGAGTTGTGGCTTATCGGGAGTTTGGGTGAGGGTTTCATAAAAATGGCGAAAGTTTTGGGCTTTTTAAAATGTGGGGCAGACAACTAGTAATTTGGGCTGTGCTTGGGGTTAAGCATAGGGTTCAGCAGAATTTGCTTAGGATATTGCTTAGTAAGCAACATCATCAGCAAGTTTCGGCAGGTTTTGGGAAAATTTATGATTTTACTTACCAAAAACAGTCCAAAAGCTATGGAATGCTATCATGACCCTCAGCAATTACCAAATTCACATTAATACCACAAAATTGAAAATTTTAAGCTCATCATCTCTCATAAACTTAGTAAGCATAACACATGTTCTTTTAGCTTTTTACAAGCATGGTTCAATTGAGGCACCAATTGTGACTACCTTTTTGCACACTTAATGAAATGGTCTCCTTTCTAAACTTATACCAAAAGCACATTTTCAGCAGCATTTGAGACGAGTTCCAAACATTCAAAAATTTCAGAAAAGACATAAGAATTGACTTCTTAAGCAGCATGAACAGTAACAAAAATCTGCAGACTGTAAAAACTAGCAGCAATTCAAATAAAAACATATAAATTCCTAACAGATTACAGAACTATATATACACTAAAAGGTAAAACTTAACAAACACTAATTTTGCACCTCAATAAAGCTCACATCAGTCCTAAATATCAAAATTGATCCTCATTCAAGTTGCATTTCACAAAATTTACACAAGACACAAAATCAAACATGTGCTATCAAGTAGATTGCAATATCAGTAATTTAGCACAAGTTTAAAAGTGTTACTATTCACAGGTACTGGATAAAGTGCAGTATTTAGCTTTATGCTTGCTCTCTTTCAATTCTTTCTTTTTGCTACAAGTGTTAATTTGCCCAATCTTCATGAATGACCTACAAAAGATAAACAAATGTCACTTTTGAGTTTAATGAGGGTAAAAACTGAAAATGAAATGAAATGAAAAATTAATAAACTATAAAAGGATACGCTTGGGTTGCCTCCCAAGAAGCGCTTGTTTAAGGTCTTAAGCTTGACCTTCCACTAGAAATCACCTAAATATCCCTGATTGGAGAACCAAGCCATGAAACCTCTACAACCTTTTGTGTGGGTTCTCCAACAATATAGTGCTTTAATCTCTGCCCATTAACTTTGAAAGTCCCTGAGGTTTCATTGCCTATCTCAACAGCTCCATAGGGGTATACCTTTATAATAGTGTAGGGCCCTGACCATCTTGACTTTAATTTTCAGGGAAATAACCTTAACCTAGAGTTATATAGGAGAACAACATCCCCTTCCTAAAATTCTTTCCTCCTAATATGTTTATCATGCCATCTCTTAGTTCTTTCCTTGTAAAGCTTGGCATTTTCATAAGCATCCAATCTAAGTTCCTCAAGTTCATTTAGTTGCAGCATTCTTTTTTCTCCTGCAGTTTTTAAGTCAAAATTCAGTGTCCTTATGGCCCAATATGCTCTATGCTCCAACTCCAAAGGTAAATGACAAGCTTTCCCATAAACCAATCTAAATGAGGTGGTGCCAATAGGAGTTTTAAAAGCTGTTCTATAGGCCCAAAGAGTATCATCTAACTTTAGTGACCAATCTTTCCTTGAACTATTCACTGTTTTCTCAAGAATTCTTTTGAACTCTCTATTTGAGATCTCCACTTAACCACTAGTTTGTGGATGGTAGGGTGTTGCAACCTTATGCTTCACTCCATATTTTTGTAATAATCTTTCAAATTGATGGTTGCAAAAATGAGAACCTCCATCACTTATAATGGCACGTGGAGTTCCAAATCTTGTGAAAATGAACTTTTTAAGGAATTTAATCACAACTCTAACATCATTAGTTGGAGATGGTATAGCTTCTGTAACAGCCCGATCCTTCTCCAGTTAGTATTGTCCGCTTTGGCCCATGGGCCTCACGGATTTGTCCATTGGGAGGTTTCATTCCCAAAAGCGCGCTGACTAGGTGAGGAAGGCTCCCACATATATGGCCCAAATCTTTTCTTCCCGTTTCTGATGTGGGACACGAAGTTTCCACCCCAGTGCGTAGCTGGTTGAACAAGCACGTCCCAAGCCCATCCCTGGGTCGTGACAAGCCCACCAACTTCCGCCTGGTGCGTCCTCGCACCACACACCGTACTAGAAGGAGTCCAGCTCTGATACCACAAATGTAACGGCCCAACCCACTAGTGATATTGTCTGCTCTGAGCTGTAGCCCTCACGGTTTTAAAACGCGTCAATAGGGGGTACGAACCATCAACTTATAAACCCAGCATCTCTCCCGTGTTTTGTCGATGTGGGATTTGCCTAGGGTGTTACAATTTCAACCCATTTGCTCACATAACCTACTCCAACTAAAATGTATTTGTGTCCAAATGACGATGAAAAAGGTCCCATGAAATCAATGCCCCACACATCAAATAGTTCCACTTCCAATATATTTTGGAGGGGCATTTCATCTCTGTTCGAGATATTACTCATCCTTTGACACCTATCACATGCATTTACAAACTTCCTCACATCCTTAAACATGTGTCGCCAAAAGAACCCTGCTTGAAGAACTTTTTCTGCAGTTTTTGTCACACTCATATGACGCCCATAAAGTGAAGAATGGCAATCTTTAATAACATTCCCTATCTCCTCATCAGCTAAACATCTTCTAATCAACCCATCTCCACATCTCTTAAACAAAAATGGCTCTTCCCAATCATAATCCTTTACATCAAAAAGAAATTTCTTCTTCTGCACATACTAGATAGTTCACAAAATCTGCATACCAAGGGGTTTTTGCATTCATGATCACTAACAGTTGCTCATCAGGAAAATAATCATCTATTGGGGGCTCTTTTCCCAAATTGTCTCCTTGTTCTTGCCTCAATCTAGACAGATGATCTGCTACCACATTTTCTACTCCTTTCTTGTCTTTAATTTCTAAGTCAAACTCTTGAAGGAGTAGCGCCCACCTTATCAATCTAGGTTTAGCCTCTTTTTTCTGAAGGAGATACTTGATAGCTGCATGATCCGTGTACACTATTACCTTTGACCCCACAAGATAGGACCTGAATTTGTCTACTGCAAATACCACTGCCAAAAACTCTTTCTCTGTAGTAGAGTAATTTATTTGAGCATCATCTAAGGTTCTACTTGCATAGTATATTGCATACACCTTCTTATCTTTCATTTGTCCCAAAACAGCCCCAATGGCATAATCGCTAGCATCGCACATTAACTCCAAAGGTAATGACCAATCGGGTGGCTGCATAATAGGAGCAGATATCAAAGCTTCCTTTATCCTACAAAAAGCATTCATACTATTAGTATCAAAATGGAATTCCACATCTTTACTCAATAAATTGGTAAGAGGCTTAGAAATTTTAGAGAAATCCTTGATGAATCTCCTGTAAAATCCAGCATGCCCCAAGAAACTCCTCACTCCCTTCACGGATGTTGGGGGTGGCATTTTCTCAATAATTTCTACCTTTGCTTTATCCACCTCAATACCCCTGTTTGACACAAGATGTCCCAAAATAATTCCTTCTTGTACCATAAAATGGCGCTTTTCCCAATTCAAAACTAAATTGAACTCTTCACATCTCTGCAAAACCTTAGACAAGTTAGATAAGCATTCATCAAAAGATTTACCATACACAGAAAAATCATCCATGAACACTTCCATAATACCCTTAATCATGTCAGAAAATATGGACACCATACATCTTTGAAATGTAGCAGGGGCATTACATAGTCCAAATGGCATCCTTCGATATGCAAAGGTACCATAAGGACATGTGAAGGTAGTTTAATCCTGATCATCTGGGTGAATAGGGATCTGAAAGAACCCTGAATAGCCATCCAAATAGCAAAAATAAGAATGATGAGCTAGTCTCTCAAGCATTTGATCTATAAATGGTAATGGAAAATGGTCCTTTCTAGTTGCATTATTCAATTTCCTATAGTCTATACACATTCTCCATCGATTCTGATCCTTGTAGTTATTAGTTCATCATTTTCATTTTTCACTACCGTGATGCTCCCTTTTTGGGTACAACATGAATCGGACTTACCCAATTGTCGTAAATGTGGTAAATGATACCTGCATCAAGCAATTTCAAGATCTCCTTTTTCACAACCTCTTTCATATTTGGATTCAATCTCCTCTATGACTCTCGAGAGGCTTTATGATTATTTTCCAATAAAATTCTATGCATGCACACAGAAGGATGTATTCCTTTAATATCATCAATGGTATAACCAATTATCCATCTATGCTTTCTAAGAACTCTCAATAATTTTTCAACCTCACAATCATTCAATTTAGCACTAACAATCACAGGATATGTAGAATTTTGACCTAGAAAAGCATACCTGAGATTTGTTGGAAGAGGTTTCAACTCTACCTTCGGTGCTTCACTTTTTTCAAGCTTTGATGATGAAGTTGTATCTTGCTTCAAGTCCCCAATCTTTTCAATATCAGCCATAGGCAAAGGTGGATTTCCTTCCAAAATTGTAGCATATTCTGCAGCTTCTTCAATCTCATCCCCTTTTTTGATGTTATGAACCAAACAAGCTTCTAAGGGATCTTTAGGATGTTGCTTTTTAAGCACTTCTCTGACCTCTTCATCTATCACATCAATTCTCAAGCATGAATTTGAATCATCTTTCTTTTTCATTGCTTGAAACAAATTAAATTCAACTTTCTCTTCCCCAACTTCTAATGTAAGCCTCCCATTTTTTACATCAATCACAGCTCCAGCAGTAGCAAGGAAAGGTCTACCAAGAATAATAGGAATGTGTACATCCTCCTCCATCTCCAATACCACAAAATCCACTGGTATGAAAAATTTTCCAACTTTCAGAGGAACATTCTCAACTACACCAATTGGAAATTTAATAGACCTATCTGCTAACTGTAGTGAAATGGTAGTAAGCTTCATTTCTCCAATCTTCACTTTCTCATAGATAGACAATGGCATTAGACTAACACTGGCTCCAAGATCACATAAAGCCTTATCTATACTGATATCCCCAATGTGACATGGTATGGAAAAACTCCCAGGATCTTTCAGTTTGGGTGGAAGCTTATTTTGCAAAATAGCACTGCTTTCTTCCGTGAGAGCTACAATCTCAAATTCTCCAATTTCTTCTTGTTAGATAAAATCTCCTTCAAAAATTTAGCATATGAAGGCATTTGTGCTAAGGCATCAGTGAAAGGAATAGTCACATGCAAAGACTTCAATACTTCCAAGAACTTCCCAAATTGTTTATCCAATTTCGCTTTCTGGAACCTTTGTGGAAATGGTAAAGGTGGCATGTAGGCTTTAGGTGCAACATATTTAGGTTCTTCCTCTTTGCTCTCCCTCTCCTTACTTCCTTTTTCTTCCACTGAATTTTCTTTCTCAGCTCCAATTCTAACTTTAGCCTCAGTTTGTTCATCTCCTTCTCTGTTTTTCTCTTCTTCAATTTTCTCTTCAATCTTTTTATCTCCATTCTCCAATATTTTTCCACTCCTCAATGTAATAGCCTTGAAATGCTCTCTTGAATTTTCTGGCTGGCTAGGGAGCTTCCCAAATGCTTTGTTATTTGAAGAGCTAGCTTGTTGAGCTATTTGATTCTCTAACATCTTGTTGTGTGTTGCCATTTGATCCACTTTAGATGCTAATTGAGAAATCATTTCTTGTTGACTTTGATGGCTCAGAGTCTAAATCATAGCTCTAATCTAGCTGTCTTGTCTAGTTGTGCTTGTTGTGGTAGAGGTGGAGCAGGTGCATTTTGAGGTTTAGAAATTCCAGGAGGAGGACCTCTATTCTGCTGAAAATTCTGATGTTGTTGATATCCAGAAGGTTGCTGAAAATTCTGATTTTGTCCTTGTCTACCTCCCCAAGAGAAATTGGGGTGGTTTCTCCATGCTGGATCATAAGTTGCAAAAAATGAGTTACCACCTGGTCTTTGATTATAGTTCCCCACATAATCCACTTGCTCGCTTGAAAAATCTTGATTAAGTGCAGAAAAATCTGCTGCACAATTGACATTTGCAGCTCCAACTTCTACTGAATTACTAGAACCTCCGGCTGAAGAATCTACTTTCATGCTTAGCTTGTCCATTTTCCTTGTCAAAGCATCAAACTTAGCATTAATCATATTCATGGCATCAAGCTCAAACATACTAGCTGGTTTCTTGATCTCATTCCTCTCACAACTCCATTGGTAGTTGTTATAAGCAATTTTATCAAGAGCAGAAAAAGCTTCATCTTCATATTTTTCCATAAGATCACCTCTAGAAGATGCATCAATTGTACTTCTAATAGCTGGTGAAACTCCATTGTAAAAATGTTGAACAAGCATCCACTTAGGAAGATCAATGAAAATATGATTCAGTTGTTCTTCAACTTCATTCTGAAAATGATATGATACACCAAGATGACATAATAAGTTGATGACTTCAATTTTTTCGATCAACTCTTTTGTTGGTTTTGTTAGTATGTTTATTTTTTCTTTAAGTATTTCCACCTCTTTCGTGTATGATTCGAATTCCTGCAAAAAATTAGAATTCAATTTAGAATCATGATTAGAACAACAATGTCCATTTGAACAATGTAGCTGACAAGTAAAATTAAATTAGGCAAGCAAAAGCTCCCTGACAAAGAAAGTACAACAGATCCAAGACTAAACTAAACAAACAGAACAAGAAAAGATTAATATTTTTTAGCTTACCGAATCTTGAGAGGAAAGCGAAGCAAAGCTGCAGCCCCAGACGGTTGGGGGATAGTTTGCTGAAGGACGAAGAACGTCTTGCTGGTTTTGAGCTTGCTTGGCCATTTCGGAACCCAAAAAGTAGCAACTCAGATAGCCTATTAAACCAGATTAAATCTATTTATAGAGGAAGATCCCCAATATTATAGTATGTCATCTCTATTTATCTTCATATATATATATATACACTTCTTTTTTTAATGCTCAGATTTTTAGCACGTTTGAAATACCCTGACAGGTCATGGCTGCTGAGTTGTGAAATTTCTATTTTAATTGTTATAAGCTGCTGTTATAGAAAAAAATTATTTAAAAAAATATTTATTAAAATTTTTAAAATTTATTTTTAATTTAAATTTAACATGTTTTAATCATGATAAATAAAATATTTATTGAAAATTTTAAAATTAATTTTTAATTTAAATTTAACATGTTTTAATCATGATAACTAAAATATTTATAAAAATTTTTAAAATTTATTTTTAATTTAAATTTAACATGTTTTAATCATGATAACTAAAATATTTATAAAAATTTTTAAATTTTATTTTTAATTTAAATTTAAAACGTTTTGATCATTATAACTTTAATCATGACAAATTATTTTGGATAATCAGATCGATGAAAACAACTAAATGGATATATACGTGCTTTTTCAATATTTATTGAAATTTTGTTTTGAAGGCAAATTACAAAAAAAATATAAATTATTTTAAATTATATTTTAGAATGTAAATTTAATACATTATGTATTTATATATACAATATCTCTTGACTGTGAGTAAGAAACACAAATGGTATACGACTTGTTATTGGATATGTGGTTGAGGCCGATCGAGTAGTTTGACATCATTTTCATATTTAACATACCTAGTAAATTATAATGATACTTATTAGGTTTATTCATAAAAATAATACTATATGGGTCAGCTGGCATGCAATGATAATTGATAAAGTGCCACTTTGAGCCACATTTGTGAAAGTGAAATGAGAATCTTATGAATATATATAGTCATCTTATGAATATATATAGTCTTCCTATTTTGATGTATATAAGAGAGTAAAGTTGTCAATTACTACAAGAAAAGTCTTAATTAACTATGAAAATTATTTATGGTGGGATTAGTGTTGGTTATTTCTGATGAATTATACCTACGACATAATAGTGGATAGTGTAATTGGTAATTGTGGTGCCAAATAGTGGCGGGAGCAATGACGAGGAAATTGGCCAAATTTATCAACAGATTTGTGTCATTGATAAAGTTTAAGAGTAGAAACAAAAAAGAAAAAATTATATTGACAGAATCAATCCATTGATAATTAGCATTGGACGTATTTTCTCGGTAGTATTAACACAAAATTTCATAAAACAAATTTAAAAATAATGAATTGGATATTAAAGATGGTTGATATGTTAAACCCTAGTCATCTGTAAACTTTTTCCCCAAATTTTAATAGAAGCTCTCTCCCGTGTGAGTGGACTTTTTTTTCCCTTTCTAGGGTTTTTTCGGTTCTATTTGGAAGCCGCTTTATTCATGTTTTTCCTTCGTTTGTAGGGTTTTGATTTGGTTTCTCTGTTTTGTTATTGTGAGTATTCATGATAAAGGAACTTGAATTGCTATGGGAGAAGTTTCGGTTAACGAAGGAGGACGCAGAGGTGATTCCATTAGGTGCAGATGAGGGGGCTAATCACAATGTGGACATATGTCTTGTGGGTCATATTCTATTAAAAAAAAAAAAAAAAAAACCTATGAGCATTAACAGCTTAACCCAAGCTATATATGGAGCATGAAGATTGGAACACAGATTTAAGATTCAAGCTCTGTTAGAGGGACGATTCATCTATGAGTTTGACAATACAAATGATCGAAATAGGGTGCTAAGAGAGGGTCCCTAGAATTTTAACAAGCATTTAATGTTACTGAATGAGGTTAAAGATAATGTTCAACCTTCAGAGATCTTTTTGCAATTTTGTGTTTTTTGGGTTCGTGTTTGTAATGTTCCTTTCAATCATAGAAGTCAGGTTTCTATCAAAAGGATAATAGGAGTGGTGGGCAAGGTTGTTGATGTGAAGGAGGAGGATTTGCTTTCCATGGGTGGCATCGCTCGTGTAAGGGTTGAAGTTGACATCTCTAAACCCTTACGTAGAGGTGTTATGGTCGCCTTAGCTGGGGGGACAAAGTGTTGGATTTACTTTCGATATGAACGATTACAAAAAATTTTTTATTGTTGTGGCTTATTGGATCACTTGATGGATGAATGCCAGATGATCGAGGTTGTTAATGGGGATGTTGGCTTTTCATATGATCTTTCTTTATGGGCATCTCCTTTGCAGAAGCGTTATATTGCCACGAGTGTTAATTCGGCCTATAATGGTAGTCATACTGAATCGAAACAGTTAGGTAAATCTCTATTTGTATGTCATCAGCTTGATCTTTAGGATGATGAGCAAGAGTCAGATTTTTGGGAAGATACCTCTAATTCTGTTCGGCAAGCTGTTATGGATGGTCTTGATGGGTCTTTTAATAAAAAGATGGCTATTGGTTTGACAACGGTGGAGGTGCCTATTGGTATTGTGTCTAATGTTGAAGTGACGGCTTGTGTTGAGGCTGCACCTCATGTTGTCTAGGATGGCAAGCACTTTTCCATGGGTTTGTCGATGCCGGTGCAACATCGTCGATGACACCCTAAGAAAGTGGCTCATGTGCCGAAGGGTGGGCAGGATAGAGATTGCATAGGAACAGTGGTAGGGACTAGTAAGCCAAAAAAGAAACGGTGGCGACTTTCACAAAAAGAAGAAAGGCTTATTCCTGTGCACTCATCATATATGAGGGGTCAGTTAGAGCTCAGAAGAGGAAGGATGTGATGGTTATTGACTAAGAGGTTGAATTTTCTGTGAAGAAGTTAGTTGTGGCAGATGTTCACTCTCCTAACCCAATTTGTAAGGCAGTGTCTTTTGTGCAGCACAGCCCAACGCTATGAGGCTCTTAAGTTGGAGCCTCTGGGGGCTGGGTAACCCTTGGACTATTCATGCATTATAACAAGCAGTTAAAAATAATTACCTGGACATTGTTTTTCTTATGGAAACTCATTTATGTAATTTTGAGTTTGCTGGAATAAAACGTTTATTTTTTTAGTTATAATTTTCTTATTGTGGATGCTTCCAGTAGATCGAGTGGTTTGACTCTGATGAGGAAAAAGGATGTACATGTATCTATTGTGGGCTTTTCTAGTCATCATATTGAGTTTGTAATTGATAAAGGCCAGCAGGAGCAATGGAGGGTTACTGGTATTTATGGGTGGCCCGAGGTTAGAAGCAAAAAATTGACTTGGGCTCTAATTCGCCAGCTTGCTTTGCACAACGGTGTTCCCTGGTTAATGTTTAGGGATTTCGATGAAATCATGTTTCATTATGAGAAGGCTGGATCTCAAAGGCGTCAAAAAATGCCTGATGATTTTTAAGCTATGGTTGATTCTTGTTCTTTGAATGATTGGGGTTTCCAGGGACCTATTTTTATGTGGGATAATGGTAGATCAGAAGGTAATAATATTCAGGAGACTAAGCCTTTCAGATTTGAGGCAATGTGGACTAGAAATGGTAATTTCAAGGTAGTTATGAAGGAAGGTTGGGGTGGAAATGGGGTAGATGGTGTTCAGTCAGCTCCTAAAAAGATTAAAAATTGGGCAGCAGCTCTTCGGTAATAGAACTCTATTTCTTTTAGGCATGTGGGCAAGCGAATTCAACATTTGCAAGGTGAATTAAAGAGGTTGCAAGTTGCACATAGATTGGAGGAGAATGTTTAATTGAGAAAAGATAGGCAGAAAAGTCTTGGTAAGGTCCTAAAGAAAGTTATGGGAGCTTTGAAGCAAATGCATCCGCTGAAGGTGCTGGGTCCTGATGGTATGCATGTACTTTTCTTTTCAAAATATTGGAATGTGGTGGGTTAGGATGTGCTTAATTTTGTGTTGGGTTTTTTGAATACGGGTGTTATGCCTCCTTTTATTAATCATACTTTCCTGACCTTAATTCCTAAAGTAAAAGCTCCTGAGTCTATGAAGGACGTAAGGCCTATTAGTCAGTGTAATGTACTCTATAAGTTGATATCGAAAGTTTTGGCTAATCGGTTGAGGAAAGCTCTGCACATTTAGTCTATGAAACACAAAGTGCCTTTATTCCAGAGACTTATCATAGATGATGCATTGGTCGCTTTTGAAGTGTTCCATTCAATGAAGCACAGGTGTAAAGGAAAGCAAGGTTATTTTCTTTCAAGTTGGATACGAGTTACATCAAGTGATGCTTAAAATGGGCCTCCCAATTATGTTTGTGGACTTAATTATGACCTGTATATCTTTTGTGTCTTTCTCTTTTCTTATAAATGGTAGGCCTTCCAGGTTTTTTTCGCCCTAGTATGAACAAAAAGAGAGTTACGATTCGGTCATTCATTCCACATATACAAAACAAGGCAAAGTTTTCTTTTTGTATGGACATGGAAGTGTTGCATATTAGATTTTTCTTTAAAAGACAATTATCTTCAAATCAAGCCTTTGTTTGTTTCGTAGAAAATAATTTGTATGTCAAAAGTATATTTTTCATGAAAATATTTTTCATTATTTGATTGTAGTGTTAACTAATAATATGTATTTATATTATACTTGCGTAAATATTTTCATATTTTAATAAGATTATTAAAGTCAGGACAATGACTTTTTCTTTAAAAAAAAAGAGAAAGCTATTTTTCTTAAAAATGGTTTAATTTTTCTTTTGATCAGAAAAATATTTTTCATTCACCTATTTTTTTAAGTGTTCAAACACTAAAAAATACGAAAAATATTTTCTTTAAAACAAATGGAGCCTAAGATCTGAATGAAAAACAGTACCAAGCCTTTGCATCATCAGGCATTTATCCATGTTTATTCAAGTTTAAAACACTTAATAAATTAATATTACATTCAATTTTGATAGGAATTGCTTCACTCATACTTCCTGGAGGGAGAACCGTGGCACATGGTAAATTTGATATACTCAACACTAGGCCTTTGCAATAGTACTAGACTTGTGATAACACAATTAAGAAGGCACATCATTTAAGGAAATATAATCAACGGCAACAATAAGCTAGCAACAAACTGTTAATTCCAATAATTAACATGACTTCCACTGAAACAAAATGGCCCTTCATTCCCAACAGCCAATTCAAGCAAACTTATTGTTTTTCCTATGTATCCCTAGGATTGTGGATTTAATGCAGCACATAATTGACAAGAAACAAATTTATGAAGTGACCATGAGTTGTCCAGAAGCTAAGGATGGAATGTACATAGTATTATGAGTTTCTCTGAGATAATTTGAGTGAATTTGAAAGTTTACTAAAGGTGCAAATGCATGGATCTATAATCTCATTGTGTGAAAAAGAATATGATAGTAATTTTCACTTCTATTTTATGAGCAATTGCAAGTTATCATTGAACTGGATTAAACAAGAGGAGGTGAATGAGTGGGTCGAGATAAGAATTTGTGAAGTGTGAGATAATGAGATGAGCTTACTTAGACTTGGACTAAGCATTGCTAAAATGTTAGAACTAGCTATTAGTTGGCCATTCACCCTTTTAAGTGTACCTTGACACTTGAATTGAATTGGACAATACCTATTCTGATACCATATCATTGAATTGAATTGAACAAGCGGAGGCGAATGAGTGAGTCGAGATAAGAATCCATGAAGTATGAGATGAGCTTACTTGGACTTGTAACAGCCATTGCTAAAAGGTTAGAACTCTCTAATTAGTTGGTCGCCCATCCTTATAAAGGAATATTGACACTTGAATTGAATCAGGCTAGACCTGTTTTGATACCATATCACTGAACTGAATTATTAAACAAGTGGAGGCGAATAAGTGGGTTGAGATAAGAGTTTGTAAAGCGTAAGACTTAGGCTTGGACCAATCAGGTAATCATTATTTAGAACTAACCAATTAGTTAACTGGCCATTCATCTTTATATAAGCCCTTTAAACATCTTATAATTTTTAGAGGTAGAACTCGTCACAAGCATCAAAAAGAGGAAGCTCTGTAAATCATATCAATTCAGCTCACAATACATGAATAATACTTAACTAGTATTATTGAAAAATCTAAAAACACCAAATTAAATAATAAATTTTTTTATCATATCTATTCTATAAGATTGGTGTTAATAAAAAGAAAGTTTCATAAATTTATTATTTTTCTTTAATATGCTATTAATTTTTTTTATCAATTAAATTTAAAAACATAATATATATATATATATATATATATATATATATATATATATATATATATATTATGAATTGAATATGACAATATGAATTGAATTGAATTAAAAAAAAAATAAATTGATTCTATTTTGATTTATTGATTTGCATTACATTCTGTAAAGTCTATAAAATCAATAAAAATTATTATAAATTGGATAAATTGGTCAGTTTTTTTTTTTTTTTAGTGTTTTTATGAAAATAATTGAATGATTATATGGAATTTTCTAAAAAAATACTAACTATATCGAATCTAACCAATTAAAAAATTAAATTGAAACAGTTCGACTTTCAATTATAATTAATTTTTACTCACCCGATAATTTAGTGACACTTCTAACAATATTAATTTGAAAAATGAAAGATATAAAATAGTAAAAAATAATAAATATATAAAAGAATTTACGTGGTTGAGCACATGCACCACGTCAAGACTGCTGCTAGTGTGCCAACTAATTGCTTCATTATTATTAATATTATTATTATTACTAGTTGGTTACAAACCACAAATTATATCGAAGTCTATTTTTTAAAAAATATGTTTTGATGAATATTAAATAAATATGAATATTTTAGAGTAAATTTTCCATGAAACTGAAAGAATTATTCAAATTAAATGCAAAAAAGCCTCCCAAGTTATACACTTAAATTATATATTTAAAACATCTAAAACAATAAACAACTGAATCATTCAAGGAAACAAGTTTTGATACATCAAAGAATTACACCTATTTGAATCACATAAATATAATTTCAAGCGGCCATGGTAGGCTAATCTTCAATATTAATATGCGGTCACACCTTCAAGGCATAGGCAACTTGCATTTCATCATTGCTTACATGATTTCTTGATATTATTTAGCTTTTAGTCATTAGATTATTGGTTAAACTTAGAGCCTATTTAGTTCGCATATTAGAAATCAGAATTAATATTAAAATCAAAATCGAACGAAATTAAAAATAGAATAGTGAATTTTTATTTTTGCTTGGTTTACCTTTTCAAGATGTTTGATTCACATACAAAAGCCGTGGAATTGAAATTGAACTTATTTTATACTTAATGAAAATTAATCTAAAATTACTTTATATATATATATATATATATATTTATTGTTTTCTAATTTTAATTAATTGTAAAAAATAAAAATTTTTTTTTTATATTTTCAATTATAATTAATTATAAATTTTTAATTTTGTTTAATTATAAGAAAATATAAAATATATTTTTTGCATTTTTAATTTAAATAATTAAAATTAATTATAGTAATAAATTTTTAATTTTAATTATTTATATCAAAATATAAAATAATACTTTATATTTTTAATTATTATAATTATTTTTCATTTTAATTTTAATTTTTAATTAATTATATGAAAGTATAAAATAATATTTATTATTATTATTTCAATATTTAATTTTAATTAATTATATAAAAATACAAGATATCATTTTAATTAATGATATGAAAAATATCAAAATTGAAATATCTAATAATGGATGAAATTGAGCATTTAACTTTTAACATGATAATCAATTTCATTTCTCACTTTTGATTCCTAGATTAAAAATGGGAATGATGATTCTCTTAATTGTGGGAATTGAATTATCTAAATTGTGAGAATAAAAATGAAAAAAAAAAATTCAAACATCTACAAAAGGAATGAAATCCATTCATTCCCATTCTTGGATCATTTTTGGTAAACTAAACAGGGCTTAAAATTATCCTTTCTATAGGGGCAAAGATGGACAAAAATATTGATTTAATTTGATACAGGAAAGGTTCAGCACCAATGTTCGTCCAATCCAACAAGTAGATTTAACTAGCAATTTTTTTTTTTTGGCATTTCTTCTTATTTAAGTAGAGTATTATTTTTTTTCTTGTCTTGGCACTTATAAAGGCCAAATACTTTCATTACTTGATAATTATATCTAAATTTTTTAATTTTGAAGAAATTTGAACTTTTTTTTTAAGCTAAGAGAACAATTTATAGCTTGTAGGCAACAAAATGAACCCTAAAATCTATATTTTATTGTTGTAAAATTTGAAATTTGGATATAATTGCTCTCGATTTTAAAGATTGTGGTTCAAAATTATTGAATAATGATTGTCCAATGGTTAATTTTAAACATTATTAATAAATAGATTTTTACATTACAGAATAAACACTAGGCCATTGAGCAATGGATGCCAATGGTTGCAAACATTCTTATTAATAAACAGAATCAGCATATCAACTATAAACAACATGCTTGAATTGAGAGACATTTCTCTTACTCAGTTGAAAGTGAACACACATGACACTGCTCACTCGGTTATTTTTTTTTTTTAACTCATAATCTTATTAAAACTAATAAAACAAGAAAAAACTTAGCAAAATAAGCCAGACTAAACTATGGGCAATAGACTAACCCACAATACCCAGACTAAGGGACAGCTCACTCAGTTTATTTTGATGTTTTCTCCACAACACAACAAATATAGCTCCTCATTCCATTCTTATATTGAAAATGGATCAACCAATAATTTTGTGACATAATCTTTCATACTTGATGGGTTGGTGTAGAAATCAAGGAAGTTGTACAGAAATTCTGACATGCGTCCAAAGTTGAGAAAATACTTGAGAATAATCTTTGAAACACGTCTTGGCTGAAGAAGTAGTTCCTCATTTATGTCCTTCCATGCATTTACAAATATTTTATCAATCTCTTTAACAGCCTTCTCTTTTGACACACCAAATTCCTTCATGTAGCACTCCACACTTGAAGGAGAGTCTCCCCGCTTTTGCTCCTCCTTTATTATGCATATAATATTATTTCAGTTAAAAAAAAAAAAATCAGATCAGGAGAATATGTTTTTTAGTGCTTAGATGCATGCTAGAATTTTCCTATATATATATATATATATATATATATATATATATATATGAAATTAATAATACCTCGTGGCCTGCTATGTCATTCTTCAAAGTTCCAAGTAACTTGGCAGAGTTAACAATTTTTGGGTTACTTCGTATCCATACCATTTCCTTAATCCCTACATCCTTCATTCCGAGGAGGAATGCTGAAGCAAGGACATCACAAGTGCTTACGATTAATCCATTCTGTACATAATCATCGAATGCTGGCACATACCCATTTTTTGCCCACTGTGCCTCAATTATGTAGCCTCTTGTCAGTTCTTTAAACTACTAACAGAAGGGGAAAAAGAAACAAATCAGTTACATATGTTAAATGGGAAAAAAGAAAAATTAAAGCCATTCAACTTGAGAAAATTTTCTTTAAACAATGCAGGCAATTACGCAAACTCTTTTCCAATAAACATTAAACTAATTGCTCAAAATCAAGGGTCAACCAATGTCTATAAGCGTACTAGCCATCAAAAACTATCAAACTAATTAATTAAATGGAAAATAGTATCCAGCAAATCTTACCATCTCCTTGGCATAAGAGGTTTTCAAAGAGCTTCCTTCATTGCCATCATTCTCCGTCTCTTCAAAAAGTTTCAAAAAATCCTTGTAAAGATATTCCATGTACCCAGATAGGTGATCATCAATACCATCAACATTGCACCTGAAAATTTGCAGGAAAAAAAATATGGTTGGGCTATATTCACTTTTGTATATATGGTGATTGAAATTTTGTTATGTATTCCATGTCAAGTTCCTATAACCTTTCAAATGCAGCTGTAAAACGATAGAGCTCATCCAGTGTTCCATATGCGTCGTATGTGTCATCTAGCACTGTCTCCATTTGCACATACTTAGCAATCATCAACCGAGAAGCACCAAACTGAGGTTCGCAAATGCATCCAAGTGCCCATACATAGGCCTCCACAATTCTATCTCTTGTATAAGGATACTTGTGCATAACATTCAAGTCTCTCGACCACCTGATAATATAACATAATTCAATTTATGTTAAATTTATTAATCTATACCCTGTGTGTGCATGTGAAACAAAATTTACCTTGAGAGAATGGCTAGCTCTTGTCTATATAATAATTGAATTCGATTGTAGTCCAACTCTGCAAACTTCAGCAGAGTTTCATTGCGAGACTCCTCTTTTTCGTAAAAGGATATATATTGGTGAATCTTTAGTCTTTCCATGCTTTGATGGATTGGCCATACCAGAGAATTCTTTATATGTTCAGCAAGATGGGGGCTTGCCTGCTCAGCTAGAGTTTCCAGGTATGGCTTTGTAAAAGCAAGGGCTTCATCTAAAATATCTTCTCCATGCACACTTAGAAAGCTAGCTTCGTATAAGCCAAGGAGGCTTTTCACATCATTGGTGATGGTTTTCTTGAACCGTCCATCATTGTCTTTGAATTTGTTAAAAACGTCTAATTCATGATGATCATCCACATCACATATTTAATCTTCTTAATATTGATAATATTTATATACAGACACTTACCACAAGTCACTTTATGACCATGTTGTCTTAAGATCCGAAATAAAAGCGCCGCAACGTGAAGGTCATAGTCATTTTCATGGAGGAAAGTGGGAAGAGCAATGAAAGTATGGTTTAATTGTTCTTCAATTTCATTCTCAAAATAATATGACACTCCAAGGCAGCATAATATATCAATAAATTCAATATTTTCGATTAATCCTCTCGTGGATTGCATTAATATATCTTTCACCTTTTCTTTAAATATTTCCACCTCTTTACTAAGTGATTCAAACTCCTGCACAGACAGTAGTTAAATGCCAATTTAACATCATGATTAAATAGAAAAATACTCAATTTAAAGAATTTTTAACATCAACATCAATAATAAATTTATCATGAACCCAAAACACAGATGCCCGAATTCAATCTATTTTACATATGTTATATCTTGGATACATAATATACTAGATCTAATTTAGAATTTTCCATATTATCTATTAATTATAAATATGATAGAGATATACCGAATCTTGGAAGGATAGGGAAGCAAAAGAGCAACCCCAAACGCTAGAGGGAAAGTTTGCCGATGGACGAAAGTTGTCTTGCTCACTTTTGGCTTGAGTGGTCATTTTCCTGCAAAGCACCTGCTTGCTAATTAAAACAATTGATCACTTGCTTGTACCTGCCCTAAACGGAGAAAAGCAACGCTATTTATAGAGAGAATGCCAGCATTTTTAAGTCATTTGTCCGCCCATAGCTGTCATTGTCTGTTTTTAGTTTTTTTTTTTTTCTTTTAATCGTTTTAAACATTATATATATATATATATATATATATATTATAAATGATTATATATGTAAATATTGAAATTGTGGGAATTAAACAATTAGGTTAAAAGGTTAAAGTGGAAATTACAAAAAAATATCATGTGGTTTCGCTCATTTTTACTTCAAGATCCATAGTTCATTTTGTGACAAAGTGATACCTTGAGGTTTTACACTATTAGCAAATCAAGTGAATTATTTAACTTTTTAAAATAATTAGAATTTGAGATCCTTTTCTTTCAAAATATTATAGAAAAACTTAAGCATGTTCTCTTTGAAAAGCTCTATTTGTCAGTTTAGTATTTTATAATGGTTGAGTCTCTAGGCTAGAAGAATTTGACACGGTGTCTAGAAGTGCTAGGGAGTTTGGGAGGAAATTTCAGCCATGAACTTCTCAAGGTAGTTATGATGGAAGCTGTGCTTAAAGTGAAAAAAGGTATCGGCCTGCCAAGAGCATCAGTTCAATCTAGCCGGCTAAGAGCACCGGTTCAATCTTGCCGCTCCAACAATAAAACTGCTGCTTCTACCCAAATTCTTAGAAATACTAATCCAGTAATTCACCCTGGAGTTATGCTACATCAGCGATTCTTAATAGTGATACCAAAAGTGAATATGCAAATTCCAAGTTTAGAAATCTGTTGATAGTGATTCTGAAAGTCATGGTCTTTATGCAAAACTTCACATCAACATATCTAACTTTCAGAATCACTATGCCCAAAGTAAATAAAATCTCTTTCTTGCATGAAATATTGAGCAGTGTGTAAATTATTTTTTCTTTTTTTTTTTAATTATTAAAAATAATTGAAAATATTATTTTAATGCCACATTAGCAAAATTGAAAGCATTAAACCCATTATCCATTCTAGAATGAAAATGAAAAAATATGGCCATGGATTTTGTTGTGGGGTTACCAGTCGCCTCCAGCAGACATGACTCGATATGGGTTATAGTGGATAGGTTAACCAAGACTGCTCACTTCATTCCTGTTAGAGCTAACACCTTTGTGGATAAGTTGGCTCAGGTGTACGTGGCAAAGATAATAAGGTTGCATGGAGCTCCAGTGACAATAGTCTCCGACAGAGGACTGCAGTTCACATCAAGGTTTTGGCGTTGTCTTCAAAATGAGCTAGGCATCAGGTTAGACTTTAGCATGGCCTTTCACCCTCAAATAGATGGACAGCCAGAAAGGACCATACAGACTTTGGAGGATATGCTGAGAATGTGTGTACTTAACTTTTGGTGGATCATGGAAAAAGTATCTTCCCCTAGTTGAGTTCGCATACAACAATAGCTATCACTCTAGTGTCAAAATGGCACCATATAAAGCTTTGTATGAGAGGAAATGTATGCCTCCTGTGTGTTGGGAAGAAATTGGTGAAAGAGCCTTAGCAGGAACAGAGTCGGTAAAAGTTACCAATCCAGCTATGCCCTTAATTAAGGCAAGGTTGAAGACAACAGCCAGTAGATAAAAAAGTTATACAGATCTCCATAGGAGAGAAGTGGTTTTTTAGGAGGGGGACGTAGTGCTTTTAAAGGTATCTCCAATAAAGGGCGTCATCTAGTTTGGAAAAAGAGGCAAGCTAGCTCCAAGATACATTAGACCGTATGAAGTGCTGCAAAGGGTCAGAAATGTGTCTTATAAGTTAGCTTTGCCACTAGAAATGAAGAGGATGCATTCGGTGTTCCATGTTGAGGAAGTTCATGTCAAATCTGAACAAGGTTATAGATGAACTAGACATGAAAATTTCAGAAGATCTTTCTTATATTGAACAACCTGTTTAGATTATAGACACTCAAATAAGGAAGCTTAAAAACAAGGAGATACCAATGGCCAAAGTGTTATAGAACTGCCATAACATGGTAGAATGCACGTGGAAAACCCATGATTCCATGTTACAATAATATCCCCACCTTTTCTAGGTATGTTCTGAACACCCTAGGCAAATCCCACATCGGCAAAACACGGGAGAGATGCTGGGTTTATAAGTTGGCGATTCGTAACCCCTATTGATGCGTTTTAAAATCGTGAGGGCTTCGGCTCAGAGCGGACAATATCACTAGTGGGCCGGGCCATTACATTTGTGGTATCAGAGCCGCTCCGTGTGCAACCTTGAGCGATAGTGGGGCAAACCTCAGCGAGGACGCTGAGTCCCATAAGGGGGGTGGATTGTAACACCCTAGGCAAATCCCACATCGGTAAAACACGGGAGAGATGCTGGGTTTATAAGTTGGTGGTGCAACCATGAGCGATGGTGGGGCAAACCTCAGCGAGGACGCTGAGTCCCATAAGGGGGGTGGATTGTAACACCCTAGGCAAATCCCACATCGGCAAAACACGGGAGAGATGCTGGGTTTATAAGTTGGTGGTTCGTAACCCCTGGTAACGCGTTTTAAAACCGTGAGGGCTTCGGCCCAGAGCGGACAATATCACTAGTGGGCCGGGCCATTACATACAAATGTAATGGCCCGGCCCACTAGTGATATTGTATGTAATGACCCGACCCACTAGTGATATTGTCCGCTCTGGGCCGAAGCCCTCATGGTTTTAAAATGCGTCACTAGGGGTTACGAACCACCAATTTATAAACCCAGCATCTCTCCCATGTTTTACCGATGTGGGATTTGCCTAGGGTGTTACAATCCACCCTTCTTATGGGACTCAGCGTCCTCGCTGAGGTTTGCCCCACCATCGCCCAAGGTTGCACGCGGAGCGGCTCTGATACCACAAATGTAATGGCCCGGCCCACTAGTGATATTGTCCGCTCTGGGCCGAAGCCCTCACGGTTTTAAAATGCGTCACTAGGGGTTACGAACCACCAACTTATAAACCCAGCATATCGTTTTGCCGATGTGGGATTTGCCTAGGGTGTTACATGTTCTATATGCTATGTTTGTTATGTTTGCTTTTATGTGTTTGTTTTAACATTCGAGAATGAATGTTCTAAAAGGGGAGGAGGGGGGGGGGGGGGGGGGAATGTAAAACCTGTTATTCTCAGATGTTAAAATATCTATTCTTGATGGAATATTCTAGTAAAAAATGAGACTTTACTGATAAAAGAGTGGTAGTTAGATGTGAAAATATGTTACATCTATATGTGTTTAAAATGTTCAAAATGTATTTAAGAATGAAAAAAAAATGTTTTAAGGTTTTTATTCTTTAAAAGTTTTAAAGTGGTTGTTTTAGGTAGAAGGAGTTTTGGCAGTCGAAGGATAGACTTTCGGCAGCTGAAAGATAGACTTTCAGCAGCAAAGTCCTTTTTATGGTTTAAATGCCCATTTGGGTAGAACTGACTCCAACAGCCGAAAGTTCCCTGATAGAGAGGGTATAAAAGGGAACTCAATTCATTTCCTGCGTAAAACGCTTAGGGTTTTCTTATTTCCTTTCTCTTTCAACTTTGGGGCATACAAGGGGCTCTTTAAAGAGATACCTTTGAGTTTTTGAAGATCTAGAGGTGGATTCTTTCATTTAGAAGCGTGGAAGAGTAGATTTAAGTTTTGAAGTTTTGGTTCTCCCGTCTTCAAGCTCTAAGAAAGGAGGTAACCTTCTTTTTTTCTTGATCTAATAAATAGATTTAAGAGAGTTGATGAGGAATTAGGTTTCTAAAGCTTTAATTTCATGAAAAATTATTTCAAGTTTAGTTTTGGAAGTTTATGCTATGTTGGGTTTGGGAAAAACCTAAGATTTAAGTTTTGATGAATGTATGTGGGTGTTTAGCATGTTTTCTAGTTGTTTTAGGCCCTAGATATGTGTATATGTGATGGGTTGTGTTTTAGAACTTTAGAATGAGTTTAGGTGTTGATAGGAGAAGGGATCTGCAGGTTTTTGACTTGGGAATTTTGGAAATTCTCAAGTTCGGTAGCCGAAAGCTAGAGTTTTAACAGTCGAAGCTTGCATTTTCTTAGAAAATCTAGAAATTTTCCAGGGCCAACAGCTGAAGTCCCAGACTTCGGCAGCTGCTGTGGCTACTGCCCAAAATGGGCACCTAACATTCCAAGGTTTGACAGTTGAACTTGGTTCTGTCCACTTATTTTCTTCTTTGATTCCAAGGTTTCAAAACGTAATTTCGTAATTCCTAAGGGCCTAGAATAGGATGTTTGTATTACGTATAGAGTTTTAGAGCCTTGTATAACACTCTAGGGTCCAACTTTATAGGATCGGGCTTAAGGGACTCAGAAGAGTAAGGATCTGAGTATAGCTCCCATTTGATTAAGGAGGTTGATAAGCTATAAGAGGTGAGTAACTCTAACCTTAATAAAATGAAAACTATTTACAGGTAATTAATGAGCATCCTCATGCATCATGTCATATTTATTTAGGGTGTATATATCTAGAACATTAAAATGTTCATAAATTGCTGTTAGTGCATTAATGGATATTTAATGACCCATTACTCCTCCCATGTTATGTTGTGTAATGTTACGTATGTTATGGATCCATAAATAAATCCTAAGGGGAGATCTGACGTTGCCTTTCAAGGGAGATCTAATAGTTGCCCTTGGATACATGGCACAAGTCATGTTTTAAAGGAAAGTTTAGGGAGTTATTGGTGATAATTTCCATCTTACGTGAAATGTTTATGATGTGAAAATCTACGTGAATGATGCATTACACAAGTATGAATGAATAATAATGGTAATGATGGTTAGTTTACTCACTGAGCTTATGTAAGCTTACCCTATTCCCCTAACCCCTAGGTGCAGGGTTGCAAAACTAGAAGAATTCCTTAGAGGGAGAGCATCAGTGGTAGCTTTAACCTTTCCCTTTATGTGTGATGTATGGATAGATGGACATGTAATTTATGAATGGATAGTACTGTGCTGGTGATTAAAGAAAATATGTAATATTTGTTTAAGTATAATGATGTATATGTTGTGCAAACCCCTTTTTGAGTGTATGCATGTAGAACCATTACACTTTAGATCTTATATTTGTTAAGGTTGAAATTGTGAACCATTATTATGTTTATGTATAAATGAAAAGACTAAGGTGTAATGGTTGGATGTATGTTTAAATCGTAAGTTGTAGGAATGTATGTAAGTTTTATAAGTTTTAGGCTTCCTACGGGTTCTGGCAGCATTAAGCTGACTTGATACCTAGCGTCAGTAACGGGCCCTAGCCTAGGTCATTACAAAGTGGATATCAAAGCTCTAGGTTAGATGAGTGGACCAAGAAGCTAGTGAGAGTACAAAAGAAAGGTGAAAGGAAGTTTGTTGACCAGCACAGTTAGGGAAATACATGTCTAATAGGGTTGAGTCACTACATGTTACGTGATGAATATATGTGCATGTTATGCTTGATTATGTGTTGTGTGTTCATGTGAATGCACATGAAATTTTTATGTGCTCAACACTTTTTATTTGTTTTTAAAAATGTGAGGTTCAAAACGGTCCACTAGGTTGACCAGCGCTCCACTCGAGAATGAGGGTATGAGAGCACTACTCGCCAACCCTGTTGTCAAGGAGAAAGCAAGCAGATGTGGAAGGGAGAATCTTCAAGAGGTCCTAGAAGGTCCTTTGAAGTTAATAGGGAGACTGCACAGGCACCAAGAATGTCTGTAGATGCAAGAAGGAGTTCTTATGGCTTTTCCCAACAGTATGTGTGTAACTCCCTCACATTAGGTAGTTCCGAACATTCTACTGTTCCAGTGATTAATGTCTATTTGGATAGTTAGAATGTCTGGAACCATACTTAAATCACAGAGAGAAGTTATAAATTAAACTAATAAAGATCAAATGAGGTTGGAGAAAAATAAAAGAAATGGAGTACAAATAGGTTAAATGAGCCTAGGTTCCCGGTGATTGGTGATCGACACGGGAAGTGATTGTGAGTTTAGTTGCTACCATAAATTTTTGTGGAACCCTATAGAGTCCTTAATTAAGGATTAATTTAGAAATTATTAGGAATTTGAAAATCAAAGAAATAAAAAGGGAATAAGCACAAATAAGTGAATCAAAACCCAAGGACTCATCGGGTATTACTGAAAAAGATAAACTATAACCCGATGAGGGGCATTTTGGTTAATTCATTTCAAGAGTTGACTTTTGACCTAAATATCCATTGAAATGAGTGAGAAGAATACATTGAAATAGGAATTAAATAAGTAATTGGTGTAGGAAAATGTAATTGGGACATATAAGGAATTAATAAAATTGTATGAAAATAATGATAATTAAAATTATAATTTAAATATTTAATTTGAGATAATTATAAATAAAGAAAATTATATTAAAAATCAAACAAAACTCATCTTCTTCTTCTTCTCCATAAGTCAATCTCCCTCCCTCTCTCTTCCACCTCTATTTTTGCTTATCCTAAGCTTTGAATCCACCATTTTCTTTCATAAATCCCATACCAAATTAGTAGAAAACTTGAAATTAGCCATGGATTGGAAGATTGGAAATCAAGTGATCTTAAAGAAATTTGAAAGATTGAAAATCACCATTTGAGGTAAGTGACATTCAAGCTTAGCTAATAGTATATTCTTTGAATTTAAGTTAAATTGGGTAGAAATTACATGAGAAATAATGAAAATCATGCATGAAAAAGGGAGTATGAATTTTGGCCAAGGTTAGGGGAGTTAGGGTTTTGGAGTTTTTGATTCAATTAAACATAAATTCAAGCTTAGGTGAAGTTGTATATATGATTTATATGCTTGGAATTGAAAGTGGAGAAATTAGGGTTTTGAGAAATTAGGGTTTTGTGGTATGAAGTTCAATTAATGTTTTTGATGTTGTATGCTAACCATTTGATGTGCAATTAATAAGAATTGAAGTTAGTTTGGTGAAGGAATTAATTAAAATGAATTTGAACCTTAAGCTTTGAATCTGAACAGCTTGAGTCCAGTGTGTTTAGATGCTCATAAGTTGAGCTACATATCTTCAATTGGTGTGAAACCAATGGGAAATGAAACCCTTCCAAAACTTTCATGTTGGACACTTGCCCAGAAAATAACCATAGGATACCTCAATTAGGGCTTGAATTTGGAATTGTAATTATGGACCTGAGAAAAATGACCAAATAAACAGTACATAATCAATTATGCATAACTCACTCTAGGAAACTCCAAATTGAGTAATTCTTGAACCTGTGTAATCTTGAGACATAGGGGAACAATTCCTATGAAGACCATGAAGCCAAATTATGATCATAACTTACCTAAATTTCTTGAACAAAGTGAGTATAGAAATCTGCCCTAATTTTGGACTGGATCTGAATTCTGGGAAATTTAGACATCCTACCAGTTTTGGGAAAATTGCCATAACTCAAGCTACACAATAGTAAATTTAGTGATTCCAAAGCCAAAATACTTATAAGACATAGAACTACAAATGTTATGTTTGGACTTAGACTCAGTTCTTAGGGCAAAGTAGGGAAAATGTTAGAGCAAATTAGGAATTCAAAGTCTGAAAATCCTGCAACTCAGTAATTTTGCCCTATGACCTCTAGGTAGTAATCAGGGTATAACTTCCTCTAAAAAACTCCAATTTAAGTGATTCAAAATGATTTAAAAACTTAAAACAAAGACCTAAAACCTTGTTTCAAGGACTAGGGTCAAATTCTGAGCATAAGGTGCTTGTACAAATTTAAGGAGAAAATCTGGAAAACTTGAAACTATAGGATAAGGCACCTGGAATAGTGTCTAGTATTTTGACCATAACTAGAGATCTAGAACTCTAAATTGAGTGATTCAAAAAGTAAATTAAAGCTAAGACATAGGGGAACAACTTTTATGAGGATTACCTTATCAAATTATGACTGAAACTAGGTTGAAATTGGGTTCTAAAGTTAGGTCCCAAAACTCTCTAGAAGCCAGAATCAACTATAACTTTAGAATTCATTAGAAATTTGTTTGATTAGCTATGAGTGGAACTTATAATGATATTAAAGCTTTGAATTTGTAAATTTTCAGTGGATAAGGAGACTTCCAAGGAAGGGAAGAATTGAGACAAGAAAAGGGAATTGAAATAAGGTTTGTGTACAACTCAATTTCTTTTTGCTTTAGAATTTGTAAATGGATTTAATAGATTTTGTCTAACCCAATTATGCTTTTCTTTTATATTTGAGAATTATTTACATTGTTTTGAGAATTTTGAATGTGAAATGAATTTATAATTATGGAAAGGTGGATGTGGGCTATTAAATTTTTTGTAGCAAAGGGGTGAGCCACTGTGAATGCATTTTGAAGTGTTTTGAGAAATTGATGTGTTGCCAATTTGCATGTAGATTTGTGACAATTAAATATGAATTTGGTTTGTTTAAAATCCCTTGTAGTGACAATGTGAATTCTGAGCCTTCAGGTTTGGGAAGGATGGGAGAAGACAGCTTTGAGGAAGGAAGAGATAAGTCAGAGTTTGTATCTCCTCCACAGATAGGATCGGAGCATGGGTTTGGGTATCAATACCTGCAATAGGGGAGTTTTGGAAACCCTAGGTTTATGGGTTACCCCTAATATCCTCCTTTTATGCCCTATGCACCTTACTTCCCACTGTATAACCTATATCCTATGTATTCTCTACAGCAATACCTCAAAGTTCTTATCTACCATGGGAACTCAAAATCCCATGGAGAGAGTTACAAGAAAGCAAGTACCACCACCACCCTTGTAGCTCTAACAGTTCCTACACAAGAGATCGTAGCAAGTAGTCGAAATAAAGCAAAGATGACAGGCTACTTAAAGTTGGATGCTCCTAAGTACAAGGAAGGAGATGATCCTTTCAAGTACATTAGGGTAGCCAAAATGATAGCTAATGAGTTGGACGATTATAATAGTAGGGCCATTCAGATAGCCGACTTTACCTTAAAATGTAAGAAAGTAAAGGAATGATACAAGTCCTATGTTGAAGATAAAAGTTAACAATATGATCTGGTCTTAATTTGTGATAGAGTTTATAAATTAGGCTTTTTCAGAAAGCTATAAAGAACTGAAGGTGTTGGAGTTTGAACAGTTGAGATAAACTACTAATATGAGTGTGGATGAGTACACGAACAAGTTTGTTGAGCTTTTGTAGTATGTGGGTCATGGGCATGATACAAATAAGAAGAAAGCAAAGAGGTACACTCAGAGGTTGCACTCCAGATACTCTTCATTGATTTTTGCTACAGAAACCCATAGCTTCCATTCCATAGTGGATGCTACAAGGAAGATGGAGGCTGGGGCTGTCATTGAAGAGAGTCTAAAGTTAAAAAGTACAAAAGCCGAGCAATCTGTGATTCCTAAGGCTACTAATGTAAGGAGTTTTGATCATTTAACCTAGACTGTTTCTTCATTCGAAACTAAGAAAGATAAAGGGGGAAAAGCAAGAAGCAAAAGAAGAATAAGTTCTGAAACAGAATCAAGTTAGGCCTTGGGATGGGAGGCGGCTCTAGTTCGGGTTCGGATATCTCTAATTGTGTCAAATGTGGGAAGCGTCATCGAGGAGTTTGTAGGTTTGGAACTTCATAATATTACAGATGTGGTCAGGAGGGGTACATGTCTAGGGAGTGTCCTAACATGGAAAGGGTGGCTTCATAGCAGCAGATTGAGTCAAGTAGTATGGCTCAATCAGTAGCGAGACAGACTTCGATGGGTCCCTCATCAAGAAGGGGATAGGTTGGGGGATGAGGTTCTTCTTCCTCTATGGCAGGCTCTCAAGGAAGGGGTTCAACAGCACCGGCACGGATCTTTATCATGACAGGTGTCAAGTAACCACTGCATTGGATGTTTCGATGTACATGTTTTGATTGATCCTAGTGCATCCCATTCTTTTATTAACCCCAAAGCGGCTTTGAGATTGGGTTTATTTGTTTTGTGTCTACAATGTCCATTGCTTATTAGTGGGCCTAAGTGGGATCCTTTGGTGACAAAGATGATTTGTATGCCTATCCAGTGATAGTAGAGGATAAATGTTTTTCAGCCAACCTGGTGGTCCTAGACTTGATGGATTTTAATGTCATTCTAGAGATGGATTGGCTCTCAGCCAATTATGCCATCTTAGACTATAGAAATAAGGTAGTAAAGTTCAGAGGACCGGATGGGTCAGAGATAGTTTTCTAGGGAGATTAGACATCAGTAGTGAAGGGGATGATCTCCGCAACACAAGCCAGTAATATGCTCCAAAAAGGATGTAGAGGGTTTCTAGCCCGTGTTAAAGAGGTTATGGAGAACAAAAGTGGAACGGAATCAGTTTTTATGATAAGAGAGTTTTCAAATGTGTTTCTGAGGAACTACCCAGTCTACCATGTGAAAGGAAGATAGATTTTGAAATTGATCTAGTGCCTAGTACCAGACCCATGTGTAACACCCTAGGCAAATCCCACATCGGCAAAACACGGGAGAAATGTTGGATTTATAAGTTGGTGGTTCGTAACCCCTATTGACGCATTTTAAAACCGTGAGGGCTTCAGCCCAGAGCGGACAATATCACTAGTTAGCTGGGCCGTTGCATTTGTGGTATCAGAGCCGCTCCGCGTGCAACCTTGAACGATGGTGGGGCAAACCTCAGCGAGGACGCTGAGTCCCATAAGGGGGGTGGATTGTAACACCCTAGGCAAATCCCACATCGGCAAAACACGGGAGAAATGCTAGATTTATAAGTTGGTGGTTCGTAACCCCTATTGACGCGTTTTAAAACCGTGAGGACTTCGGCCCAGAGCGGACAATATCACTAGTGGGCCGGGCCATTACACCATGTCTATTCCTCCTTATAGGATGGCTCTTGCAGAGTTAAAAGAATTAAAAGAATAGCTGCAAGAATTGGTGGATAAGGGATTCATCTGATCGAGTACTTTTCCTTGGGGTGCTCTAGTACTGTTTATAAAGAAGAAGGATAGATCTTTGAGATTGTGCATTGATTATAGACAGTTGAACAAGATAACTAGGAAGAACAAGTACCCTCTGCCCCATATTGGTGACTTGTTTGATCAAATAGCTGGAACCAGTTGCTTTTCAAAGATAGATTTGAGGTTTGAATATCACTAGTTGGGGATTAAGGAGTCAGATATTCTGAAGACTGCCTTTCTGAACAGATACTGGCATGGAGTTTCTTGTGATGTTGTTTGGGTTAACAAATACCCCAGCTACATTCATGGATCTCATGAATAGTGTATTCAGACAGTATTTGGATCAATTTTGAATCGTCTTTATTGATAATATTTTGGTATATTCTAGAAGTGTAGAAGAGCATGCACAGTACCTAAGAATAGTTCTTCAAACACTGAGGGAGCATCAGTTGTATGTCAAGTTCTCCAAGTGTGAGTTCTGGCTGAAGAATATATCTTTCTTAGGGCATATAGTGTTAGAGAATAGAATCGAAGTGGATTCTAAGAAGGTAGAAGCAGTGGCGGATTGGCGAAAGCCAACCATAGTGACAGAGATCAAGAGTCTCCTAAATTTGGCTGGCTATTATAGGATATTTGTACCTAATTTCTCCAAGATAGCTGCTCCAATAACTAAGTTAACTCATAAGAATAAGAAGTTTGAATAGAGTAATGAATATGAAGAGAGCTTTCAGAAGCTTATGTATACATTCAAGTGTTAAAAATTATAAAGCACTCAGATTTTTTTTTTGAATTATTTGTCAGATTTTTTTTATATAGTATTTATTTGATATTACATCAACATATTATACGTATTTGTATATATTAAAAAAATATCAAAATTCAAAAACTTTTGATATATGTGATAAGTATAATTTTTATTTATATTAATTATATCTTATATGTACTACTTATAAAATAAATGATTAATTTTTAAAAAAATATATAGTTCTTTAATTATATATATATATATATATATATATATATATATATATATATATATATATATATATATATATATATATATATATATATATATATATATATTAGATGTTAATAGTTAGAAAATAAAATTTCAAAAATTTAATTAAATTCAGACTAATTGTTGAAAATTTTAAAATTAAAAATTTAATTGAGTTTAAAATTAATTTAGTCGTAAAATTAAATCTTAAAATAAAATTTAAAAGAGAAAAATATGCCATTATATTTTGATGAAGTTGAATCAAACCTGCATAAACTAAGATTAAGTAAATTGAATTTGTAATCCAATATAAGTATTATTATTTTTCTAAAAAATATAATTATAAAATACAATCAAATAAATTAAAGACAATTATATTTTAATAAAAATATAATACTCACAATTATAAATTTTTTAAAAAATAATTAAAACTAAAATTAATGTACAGGCAATGTATTTATATATATAAGTGCGAGGGAGGGATATTGAAACTGCCAAAAATACCCTTAATCATTTACATTATTTACAACATTATAAATTTTAATGCAACTCTAATATTAATCTATCCATAAAAATATAATTAACTGAAAAATGTATATTATTAGCTGTTGAAATAATAAGAGGGGAAAAAAAAAATAGAAGTTTTGCTTTAACTATAATTCTTTTCTTACTTAGAAAGTAATGTAAAAGTATTTAAAAGTTTCTATTTAAAAATCTAAGTCTATTTTTTCAAATTGAATATTTCAATACTTATACTTTTAAACTAAGTAAAACTTTTTTTTGTAAAAAATAAAATTTATTTTCACACATTTTTTAAACTTAATTTAACATGTTATTAAGAAATAAACATGAGTAAACCATTAAAATGCTACTATAATTATTTATTTTAATTGCATTTTAATTGAAATACCGGACAACAATACTGAAATGATGAAAAATGTAAAAAAGAAATTAAATAGAAATAATAAAATCGGAGAACTGTTAGCTTTCATATAAGAAATTAAACTTTACTTTAATTGATATTATTTATATATAAGAAAGAGGGAATAATTTTAACATTATAAAATTATATGCTTCAAACTATTATTTTAATTTAGATATAAATATTAAATCTAATATGATATATATATATATATATATATATATATATATATATATATATATATATATATATATATATATATATATATATATATATATATATATATATATATTAATCTAATAACATACAAGGACACAATATTAGATTAGTTAAACTTCAAATTCAGATAAATCTCTCTCATAATTAGATTTATTTCACATAATTAGATTTAAAAGAAGCTAAAAATTAAAGACTTCTTAATTTTTAATAAGAAAAACAAATAGAATTTAAACATTCATATGAATTACTATTAACAGAAGTTATTATTATTATTATTATTATTATTATTATTATTATTATTATTATTATTATTATAAAATCATCATGAATTAAAAAATACGAAACATATATATATACTTTATAAATTAAAATTTTATTTAAAAATATAAGTGAAAAATTATAAATCGGTAAAAATAACAAAATTTATTATTTATAAGAGAAGACGATAAAGTAATAAAACACATAATTACATATTAATTTTTTTTATTGATAATTATAAAGTTCCTATACATATATAGAGTCTATATGAAAAATTAAAATCTAATTAATTTATAATTTTTCTAGAATATTTATTATTTATAAAGCTCAAAATAGTTAGGATTTTCAAAAGAAAATGCCATTCTTTTGATGAGAAATAAAATGAAATATTTAATTGTATTTAATCTTTATTGGTATTTATTCATTCTTTATTTTTATTTATTTGATAGTAAAAAATACATTATCTAAATATTATATGTTAATAAATCATAAAGAATAATATATATTATATGTGAGAAAAATATAAAATAAAATATTTCATATTATATATAAATAAAATTTTAATTTACATTTTATTAATCTATTTAGGCGTAAATTAATTACTGTTGATCAATATTAAATATTGATTATGTTCAATATATTTTACATTATAGTGAACTTAAATATTTTTATGTTAATAATAAATTATAAATGCACTTGCAACATGTGTTTTAAAATAAATAGTTCATATAAATGTATTTAGATAGTAGCATCCAATATATAAAATCCGATGTTAAATCAAACTTGATATAAAAATTATTTTTTAAGTGTTTTCGATTCTAATTTGGTTCTAGTTTTAATTTTGATTTCGATTCTGATTTACTCGATTATTTGTTCCTACATTTAAAATTGCAACTTGATTACATTCCTTTTAACAAAATATAAACAATTATATATTTATAACATCAAATTATCAATAAAAAAATAATAATACCAAATCAAAATGACATAAAAATACTATTCAATTATAATTAATTACATTATCCTAATTAATTGTCCCACATAAAATAAATCAATTGAACATAAAAGGCCAATTACTTTCGGTAATTGGTAATTATATTTAAATTTTTTAATTTTGGATCACATATCGAAATAGCCAAACTTCAAAATCAATTTTGAGGATATTTGAAACACAGCTCACTCAGTTTTTTTTATATATATATATATATATAATTTATATATAATCTTATTAAAACTAATAAAATAAGGAAAAATTTAGCAAAATAAGCCAGACTAAACCATGGGCAATAGACCAACCCACTACGCCCAGACTAAGGGACAGCTCGCTCAGTTTATTTTGATGTTTCCTCCACAACACAACAAATGCAGTTCCTCAATCCATTCTTACATTGAAAATGGATCAACCAATAATTTTGTGACATAATCTTTCACACTTGATGGGTTGGTGTAGAAATCAAGGAATTTGTAAAGAAATTCTGACATGCGTCCAAAGTTGAGAAAATAATTGAGAATAACATTTGAGTGGAAAATTATTCAACAGATTTAGTGTGTCACTGAATGATGTGATACACTCAATCAATAATAATAATATGATACATTATTTATATTATTTAATAAAAAATTAAATAAATAAAATTAATATATTTAATATTTTTATTCACTCCGTTGATATTAAAACTCTATCGGTAACTTAAAATTCACTTTCTTATTTAGAAAAATAAATAAAAGCTGATAGTTAGCTTTTACATTCTCTCATTCAGCACGACACATGTTTTTAAAACTTTTTCATAACAGCACGTAACCTAAATATGCATAACAAAAAAACAAAAAAACATAGGGAACTAAAAATCTAACCACTGCAAAATCAAATTCTTAAGTGCAGGTTTTTTCTTATTAGTGGAAGCTTTCTCAAATCATACTATGGACAAACAAAAAGGCATGCCTCCATATAAACTTGTATATAAATTTTGATTATATATTAGCCGTCGGTATTAATTACATAAATGATCTCACTTTTATTGATTATTCATATACTTACATTTTAAGAATTGAAACAAAAAAGAAGAGCTCTGTACTATGATGGTACTCTTAATATGAATACATAGTCAAAGAAAATAACATCTCAAAATATAATTTTGAAGTCCAAGCTATGTTTAATTAATGAATTAGAAATTTTGCATTAGGAGAAAGTGGAATTATGACGGTAATATCTGAAAAAATTTTAATAATAAACTGAAAATATATTCAACATGGTTTGGCGAGAATTAATTTTTTACTAATCCTCATGCCAATCTGTTATAAATAATTAGTATATTTGGATTATGGTAATAATAGTATATATCGAATTAGTAATGTGAAAACATGTTGATATTTAATTCTTAGCATCTAAGAGATATCAAAATTGGCAGTTAAGTGTTTGTGGGCTTTTGTTAGTTTTGTGCGCATGGAAAAGGAAAATCAATAAGCATGTGCTTTGATAAATTATTTTTTAGTATTATTTTTTAATTGTTTGTTTTAACAAGATTCAAAATTTGAATATAATCATTAATAATTTAGTTTTGTTCTGATCCATCTAAAGTTCTGATATTTCAAAATATATTTATAATAACTTGGCTAACTCATTATTAATCCCTTTTAACATTTAAATTATGTTGTCAGTAGAGGATGTTTTCACTTGGCTGCTGTTACCTTTTAAGTCTTCTTTTTTCTGTTTTGTCCTATGTAGGACTAATATATAGGCCTAGTCATGGATAATCGTCATCATATTAGTATAGGCCTAGTTACGATTTATTTATTATAGAATTTGTATTAATATATTTATTATGAGCTGATTTTTATATGAATACAGGTATAATTATTGAAAGTGATTGTGAAGTAGAAAAGGATAAGAATGATATTGTAAAATTGATGAAGATCTTTTTATAAAACGACAAGTGAGCAATGATGATAATTTACTTGGAAGAGTGGTTTCTAATGAAGAGGAAGCATTTGCATTATACAACAATTTTGCATTGGGAATCGGTTTCAGCATTCGTAAAGGGAAAGTTAGATATAGTGTTGGATCAAAGAATATGAAACAACATGAATATGTTTGCTCGAAACAAGGTTTTAAGTTAGATGATATTTCTTCAAAAAATAAAATGGTGAATAGGTTGGATACTCGAATTGGTTGTGAAGCTTTTATTTGTTTTACATGTAATGGTCAGGATCCAGCAATGTAGACAATTAGTGACCTGTGGCCATGTCTTGTCAGTAAAATCCAATCAGGTAGATAAATACTGTGTAAAAAAGTAAATAATATTGATTCAAGTTCATAAGATTTTAACTACTTCTGTTACACAGGCCCTAAGGCAGTGCCCCAGTGATTCCATTGGACATGGCGAAGAAGCTCCTGAAAGATGGAAAACACGTCCCACATCGGAATGGGAGTGGAAAGAGAAGATATATAAAATGAGGTAACTAATCATTAGAAGTGCCTTTTGGTGGAATGGAATGGAGAGTTGAAAGAACTCCAGGATTAAGCGTGCTCGCTTGAGAGAAATCCTAGGATGGTTGACCTCCTGGAAAGTTCTCCACTCCACCTATGAGACAAAACCGTGAGGCCTACAGTCAAAGCAAACAATTTCTCTAGTGGTTGGAGCCTGACCATTACATTACAGTTGAAAAAGATATGTGGAAGGTTACTCATTTTATCCCAACACACAATCATGAGTTAGCATTAGTAAGAGAAAGGCATTTGTTGAGGTTAGGACGAAATATTTCAAATGCTAAAGCTGTTGTTATTAATACAATGATAAATGCAGGTATATGTACAAAGGATGCATTTTTTTTTTAAGTGAAGAACATGGAGGGTTTGAAAATACTGGATTCCCAAAAAGAGATTGTTATAATCATGTAAATAAGTAGAAATTGATGAAAATTGATGTAGGGGATGCTCAAAGTTTGATGAACTATTTCAAGCGAAAAAAAACGGCTGAAGATCCCATGTTTTTTTATGCAATGCAAGTTGATCAAAAAAATTGCATGACTAATTTTTTTTTGGAGAGATGGGCTAGCAAGAATTGATTATGATTGTTTTGGAGATGTTGTGAGTTTTGACACTACATATATGACTAATAAATATAATCTCATTTGTGCTCCTTTTGTAGGCGTTAACCATCATTAGCAAAATGTGTTGTTTAGTTGTGCTTTTTTACTAGATGAGAAGATTGATTCCTTCAAGTGGTTATTTCAATCATTTTTAGAGTCAATGGGAAATCGACCTCTGATCACTATCTTTACAAATCAAGATTTTGCAATGTTAAATGCGATTAAGGTATTGTTTCCAACTACACATCATCGTTTATGTTTATGGCACATTAGCAAAAATGCTCCATCCCATTTTGGAAGTCTCAATTCCAATCCTGAATTTTAGAAATTATGGAAGAAATGTTGTACTGGTTGTGAATCTGTAATAGAATTTCAAGAAGCTTGAGATGAAATGATCAGAAGATATAATATTTCAGACAATAATTGGTTCAATCTTATGTATACAGTTCATGAAAAGTGGAATACCATGTTCACTAAAGGTAGTTTCACTACTGGGATAAAATAATCTCAAAGAAGTGGAAGTACTAACAATCTTTTGACTGGTATAGCAAATATAGCAACAAGCCTTACTCATTTTCACTTGCATACGAGAACATAGTTGTAGGTTTGTGTTCAAAGGAGTTAGATGAAGATTTTCGTTGCAAGCATGGTAAACCTGTTACTGCAGTGAAGTATAGTCGTATTTTAGAGCATGCAGTCAAAATTTATACATGCAAAATGTACATGTTATTTGAAAAAGAGTTTCTTTATAGCCTTGCAACCTTGCGGAGAGAAGTAACTAATGATGGATTATTTTGCACTTATGAAGTGAAAGAAGAGGCTAATGAACGAGTGCACATGGTTCATTTTAATATACTTAATCATCAAATTTCATGTACTTGTAAAAAGTTTGAGTCAAAAGGTATTTTATGCTCTCATGCTTTACGAGTTTTTAGTGTGAGAAATGTGACTAGCATTCCAAATCAGTATATTTTAAAGAGGTGGACAAAAGAAGCTAGGAGAGGAATGATATTGTATGAGAAAAATATTCATTTTCTAGGGAATAAAGAAGAGGTGGAGCTAGTATGGCGCCATTCAATGATGCGTATAGCTAGCAATTTGATATATAAGTGTCAAGGAAATGATAGTACTAAACAAATGTGCCAAGAAGGTTTAATGAACCTTGAAGTCAAACTTGATCGTCAATTAGCAAGGTTAAAATTGGGTGAAGCTCATGTTGATGACAATGATGACCATGGTAATGTATACGACTTAAATTATTTTATTTTTATGATAAATTTCTGACTCACTTTTTATAATTGATATGTTGTTATATGTTTGATCTGGTGCACCAAGTCATACCTATGACTTGGTACACCGAGACTATTGAATAATTTCCCTGTTTGAGACACTTCTTGGCTTAAGAAGTAGTTCCTTATTTGTGTCCTTCCATGCATTTACAAATATTTTATCAATATCTCTAACAGCCTCCACTTTTGACATACCAAATTCTTTCATGTAGCACTCCACACTTGCAGGAGAGTATCCCCGCTTTTGCTCCTCCTTTATTGTGCATGATATATTATTTCAGTTTAAAAAACAAAGAAATCAGATCAGGAGAATATATTTTTTAGTGCTTATATGCATGCTAGAATTTTCATATATATATATATATATATATATATATATATATATATATATATATATATATATATATATACGTGTGTGTGAAATTAATGATAACTCGCGGCCTGCTATGTCATTCTTCAAAGTTCCAAGTAACTTGGCAGAGTTAACAATTTTTGGGTTACCTCGTATCCATACCATTTCCTTGATCCCTACATCCTTCATTCCAAGGAGGAATGCTGAAGCAAGGACATCACAAGTGCTTACGATTAATCCATTCTGTACATAATCATCGAATGCTGGCACATACGCATTTTTTGCCCATTGTGCCTCAATTATGTAGCCTCTTGTCAATTCTTTAAACTAATAACAGAGGGGAAAAAAGAAAGAAATCAGTTACATATGTTAAATGGGAAAAAAAAAAATAATAATAAAGCCATTCAACTTGAGAAAATTTTCTTTAAACTATGCGGGCAATTACGCAAACTCTTTTCCATGAAATATTAAACTAATTGCTCAAAATCAAGGGTCATCCAATGTCTATAAGCGTACTATCCATCAAAAACTATCAAACTAATTAATTAAATGGAAAGTATTATCCAGCAAATCCTACCATCTCCTTGGCATAAGAGGTTTTGGAAGAGCTTCCTTCATTGCCATCATTCTCCGTCACTTCAAAAAGTTTCAAAAAATTCTTGTAAAGATTTTTCATATACCCGGGTAGTTAATCGTCAATACCATCAACATTGCACCTGAAAATTTGCAGGAAAAAAAATGGTTGGGCTATATTCACTTTTGTATATGTGGTAATTGAAATTTTGTTATGTATTCCATGTCAAGTTCCTATAACCTTTCAAATGCAGCTGTAAAACGATAGAGCTCATCCAGTGTTCCATATGCGTCGTATGTGTCATCTAGCACTGTCTCCACTTGCAGATACTTAGCAATCATCAACCGAGAAGCACCAAACTTAGGCTCGCAAATGCTTCCAAGTGCCCATACATAGGCCTCCACAATTCTATCTCTTGTATAAGGATACTTGTGCGTAACATTAAAGTCTCTTGACCACCTGACAATATAACATAATTCAATTTATGTTAAATTTATTAATCTATACACTGTGTGTGCATGTGAAACAAAATTTACCTTGAGAGAATGGCTAGCTCTTGTCTATATAATAATTGAATTCGATTGTAGTCCAACTTTGCAAACTTCAGCAGGGTTTCATTGCGAGACTCCTCTTTTTCGTAAAAGGATATATATTGGTGAATCTTTAGTCTTTCCATGCTTTGATGGATTGGCCACACCAGAGAATTCTTTATATGTTCAGCAAGATGGGGGCTTGCCTGCTCAGCTAGAGTTTCCAGGTATTGCTTTGTAAAAGCAAGGGCTTCATCTAAAATATCTTCTCCATGCACACATAGAAAGCTAGCTTCGTATAAGCCAAGGAGGCTTTTCACATCATTGGTGATGGCTTTCTTGAACCCTCCATCAATGTCTTTGAATTTGTTAAAAACATCTGATTCAGGATGATCACCCACATCACATATTAATCTTCTTAATATTGACAATATTTATATACAGACACTCACCACAAGTCACTTTATGATCCTAAGATCCGAAATAGAAGTCCCGCAACGTGAAGGTCATAGTCATTTTCATGGAGGAAAGTGGGAAGAGCAATGAAAATATGGTTTCATTGTTCTTCAATTTCATTCTCATAATAATATGACACTCCAAGGCAGCATAATATATCAATAAATTCAATATTTTCGATTAATCCTCCTGTAGATTGCATTAATATATCTTTCACCTTTTCTTTAAATATTTCCACCTCTTTAGTAAGCGATTCAAACTCCTGCACGGACATTAGTTGAATGACAATTTAACATCATGATTAAGAAGAAAAATATTATCTATTAATTATAAATATGATAGAGATATGCCGAATCTTGGAAGGATAAGGAAGCAAAAGAGCAGCACCAAACGCTGGAGGGAAAGTTTGCCGATGGACGAAAATGGTCTTGCTCAATTTTTGCTTGAGTGGCCATTTTCCTGCAAAGCACCTGCTTGCTAATTAAAACAATTGATCACTTGCTTGTGCCTGCCCTAAACGGAGAAAAGCGACGCTATTTATAGAGAGAATGCCAACAATTTTTAGTCATTTGTCCGCCCATAGCTGTCATTGTCAGTTTTTAGTTTTTTTTTTTCTTTTAATTTTTTAAACATTTTATATATATATATATATATATATATATATATATATATATATATATAAATGATTATATATGTAAATATGAAAATACAATCACAAGGAGAAAATGTATTGAAATTGTGGGAATTAAATAATTACGTTAAAAGCTTAAAGTGGAAATTACAAAAAATATCATGTGGTTTCACTTGTTTTCAGTTCAAGATCCATAGTTCATTTTGTGACAAAATGGTACCTTGAGGTTTTACACCATTAGCAAACTAAGTGAATTATTTAACTCTTGAAAATAGTCAGAATCTAAGATCCATTCCTTTCAAAATACTATGGAAAAACTTATGCATTTTCTCTTTGGAAAGGTCTATTTGTTAGTTCTAGTATTTTATGATGGCCAAGTCTCTAGGCTAAAAGAATTTGACACGATGTCTAGAAGTGCTAGGGAGTTTGGGGGGGAATTTCAGTGATGTTGACTACTGCAAGTGCATGAATCATTCAAATAGTGTAAAAAAGATATCGTTCCCACGAAGAGTTGTGTTTTCAGTTGAATTTTTGATGTAAAATGAACAATGTTAAAATTGTATTTTAATAAAAAAAAATAAGAAATTTGGGAATTTGAAGTTTAGGGTATAAAAATGTAAAACTCAATTCAAACAATGACTAATTTAATAATTGGCTAAATAAAGAAATTGAGAATATTAATGATAAAAATTAATAAAATGAGATTAAACTAAACACTAAAAAGTAAAATTCAATGCAAGAATTGTAAAAAGACGATTTCGGAGTTAAGAGTTCATATTCAAGTCAATTTGGGATTTTCTTAGCTAGCCTAATCTATGAAATTTTTGGATTTAAATGGGACCAATTCTAAAATCCTTTAAAATCTCTTTCGAGTGAATCAAAGAGTGCCTTGGTTAATTAAATCATACTTTTATGGAGTTTAAAATTAACCAAGACCCATAAGGTTCTTTAATCAATCTATTAGGCCCTCTTAATCCTTAGTCTATTTCTAGATCTAAGCTAATTAATTCTAATTTCTTGATTATGTATCACTTAGTCTTCTCCTTTCAGTCCTTCGACCAAAAATTAAGAACATAACTTAATAGAGCCCTACTAAGCATGTAAATAAGCACATAAGAAATGGATTAAACCCAATAAATTTTATTAAATTGGGACTGACCCAGTTCAGTCATAAAAAATAACTCAAATATTGCATCCCTAACTCCAAAATCAAAGAAAACTAATCACAATTTATGTTTAGTACAAGAGATTTTGTGTAGAAGAAGGAATAAAACTTAAAAAATAAACTAAAACTGAAAAACTTGATGTTTGGCATGAAAAAACTGTGAAGAAGAGCCAAAATCTCAACTGGTGCGAGAAAAATGGGGTTCTTCCTCTTTTTGTCTCATTCTTTCTCAAAAAATTTCTTCCTATTCTTCTTCTTCTTCTTCTTTTTGCAAAAAATGATGTAAGGATACTTAAATTCCCCTTAACAAAAACCCTAGATAGGCTAAAAATTGGCTGGAATAAAGTCATTACATATGTAAGAATATTTGCTTCTTCAGCCAATTAATGAGGAAGTGCACAGATTGTGCATTATCTGTGTAACATCTTGTGCGCATTTCGGCAAGCTCCAGAGATTTTTGGTAACACCCTCACTGTAGCAATTTCGTACATTCCACTGTTCCGGTGATCGGTGTCGGTCCAGACAGCTAGAACGTCTGGAAAAATATATAGACTAAAGTGAGGAGATGATGAGGCAACAGTTCCCTCAACTATTTGCATCAGCTAAGAAACTGTCCACGTAGAATCGCATACCTGTTTGCTCGGCATAAGCGAGATAGACACTACCTGCACCTCAAAGGGGTAAAAAGTCTGGTAAATTTGAGGCAGCTGATCCATTATAGAGACCTACATCTAAGACAGCCAAGAGGCCAGAGGCCAGAGGCCAGAGTATCTACCAGGGCTTATGCCATGAGAGCTCAGGAGGAGCAAGATGTCCCACATGTGATTAGGGGTATGTTTTCCCTCTATAACATCTCTGTACAAGCATTGGTGGATCCAGGATCTACCCATTCATATATCTGCATCAAGCTACACTGTAGACGGGTAAGGGGTGTCACATTTTCCATGATGCTACATGGTTGTGCAAGTTTTAGCATGTTCTTGTAATTTTTTGTGAAGGTGCATAGGCAAGTTGCATAGGCTGTGCAATAGGTTGTGCAAGTTTCGGCAAGTTCAAATTGTCTACAGTGAAGGTGCACAAGCAAGTTGAATAGGCTGTGTGACATCCTGTGTAGGTCTCAGCAAGTTCAGGCTTTCTCCTTTAAAGGTGCACAAGCTATGTAGCACTCTGTGCAAGTTTCGGCAATTCTCAAAATTCTTTCTAATTTTTGTACACAAACTGCACAGGCTATGCAGATTTTGGTAAACTTTAAAACCTTAAATTTTCAAGCTTTATTTTTGGTACTTTTGGACTTAGAATTTACTTCTTACTTGCATAATTACCTTTTAGTTCCTCAAGAACACCATTTTATCTATAAAACAAAAATAAAATTACAAATTAATCTAAAAATTGATAATTATGAAAAATTAACTAAATAAATAATAAAATTAACTAAAAATGACTACCAAACAAATAAAGTGACTATGAAATTAAATCTAAATGACTATATAAAATGCATATATCAAATGCCTCCAAACTCAAATATTTGCTTGTCCTCAAGTAAACCTTAAAATATAATGCAATATTTGGGTGCCTTGTCCATGGAGTTATGAAAATCACCTATTAGAGTAATCAACTCGCCTCTAGCCATACCAATAATCCATAAACCAATCCTTCAAGATGCAAAGTATCTAATGCTTACTAAGGCTTTCACCACTTAGCCTCAAGTCAATTAATCATCCAAAAATCCCAAAACAACTGATCAAAAGAGAAGGTTATTCTCAAAAAGAACTCTAGAACAATCAATAGCTAAAGTGCCTCTAAATAGAGTGATGGAATTTGAAGAATGAATGAATAAATTCCCAATCCCATAAGCAAACTTCCTATCCCTATATCCACTAATGTAGCAAGTACAATCAAGAGATCAAAGGTCTTTTTAGGGATGTAATAGGGCTATAGGGTTCAAAATGAAGCTAACAAGAAAAGTGCTAAAAAGGATTTAGAGCATGAGAATGTTTTCAATATTGAAAACATAAGGTACACATCTTTTTTTTTCCCTTTTTGTTAACCTTTTTTTTTTTAAAGAGGACAAAATACACAATGAGAATTTTCAAGTGTTAGCATATTTTACAAAGTGCACAAAATAAAGGGACTATTTTGATATTTTAAGTTTGTATCTTGTATTTTCTCTTAATGATTGTCTCAAAAAATGCCACCCCTAACTCATTTTCTTTAATTACTTTGGGTGGATTTCCTTCAATTTGAATAATAATAATGAAATGCACATATATACAAGCACTTTTACATAAGATAGGCATCTTTTCTCCCTTTTAATTTTTTTCTCTTATTCTTTTTTTTTTTTTTGGATAGTGTACCAAATATTATGCATAATTATTCTCATGAAAAGGGTGGCAGTGTTTGGTTCATTGTGTAACACCCTAGGCAAATCCCACATCGACAAAACATGGGATAGATGCTAGGTTCATAAGATGGAGGTTCCTAACCCCTATTGACGCGTTTTAAAACCGTGAGGGCTTCTGCCCAGAGCGGACAATATCACTAGTGGGCCGGGCCATTACATTTGTGGTATCAGAGCCGCTCCGCGTGTAACCTTGAACGATGGTGGGGCAAACCTCAGCGAGGACGCTGAGTCCCATAAGTTTAAAATTAACCTTTGCAAACCCCTTTAAGCTTACATTACACCTAAATTTTCTTGAAAACCCTTATTGTTACCTAGCCAATGTGTAACACCCTAGGCAAATCCCACATCGACAAAACACGGGAGAGATGCCGGGTTCATAAGTTGACAGTTCGTAACCCCTATTGACGCGTTTTAAAACCGTGAGGGCTTCTGCCCAAAGCGGACAATATCACTAGTGGGCCAGGCCATTACATTTGTGGTATCAGAGCTGCTCTGCGTGCAACCTTGAACGATGGTGGGGCAAACCTCAGCGAGGACGCTGAGTCCCATAAGGGGGGTGGATTGTAACACCCTAGGCAAATCCCACATCGGTAAAACACGGGAGAGATGCTGGGTTCATAAGATGGAGGTTCCTAACCCCTATTAACGCGTTTTAAAACCGTGAGGGCTTCTGCCCAGAGCGGACAATATCACTAGTGGGCCGGGCCATTACATTTGTGGTATCAGAGCTGCTCCGCGTGCAACCTTGAACGATGGTGGGGCAAACCTCAGCGAGGACGCTGAGTCCCATAAGGGGGGTGGATTGTAACACCCTAGGCAAATCCCACATCGACAAAACACGGGAGAGATGCTGGGTTCATAAGTTGACAGTTCGTAACCCCTATTGACGCGTTTTAAAACCGTGAGGGCTTCAGCCCAGAGCGGACAATATCACTAGTGGGCCGTGTTTTGCCGATGTGGGATTTGCCTAGGGTGTTACACATTGGCTAGGTAACAATAAGGGTTTTCAAGAAAATTTAGGTGTAATGTATGTAACAGCCCGATCCTTCTCCAGTTAGTATTGTCCGCTTTGGCCCATGGACCTCACGGATTTGTCCCTTGGGAGGTTTCATTCCCAAAAGCGCGCTGACCAGGTGAGGAAGGCTCCCACATATATGGCCCAAATCTTTTCTTCCCATTTCCGATGTGGGACACGAAGTTTCCACCCCAGTGCGTAGCTGGTTGAACAAGCACGTCTCAACCCCATCCCTGGGTCGTGACAAGCCCACCAGCTTTCGCCTGGTGTGTCCTCGCACCACACACCGTACTAGAGGGAGTTCAGCTCTGATACCAAATTGTAACAGCCCGATCCTTCTCCAGTTAGTATTGTCCGCTTTGGCCCATGGGCCAAAGCGGACAATACTAACTGGAGAAGGATCTGGCTGTTACAATGTAAGCTTAAAGGGGTTTGCAAAGGTTAATTTTAAATGAAAGGAGGGTCAAAAGTTTAAAATAAGAAGGTTTTAATCAAAGGATACCTAATCATTTCTCTTTCAAGTACAAGCTGGTATTTTGCCTTGAAAGGTTTAGAAAGCTTATTCTAAGATTGGTGAGACATCACTTGACTACCTTTTATCCTATAGCTCTCTCTAAACACTTCAATCTCTAAATAACTAGTTGGGTAGCTCTTTGACTAAGAAGATATAGGCAAAGGTAAACATTTCAAAACTTTTCACCTCTTAAGAACTTTCAATCCTCAAACCCAACTAGAGGTAGGCTAAATCACTCTACTAAGTAGCTCTCATTACTCAAGGGACCTGGCAAAAATTTTATTTCATGAATGCATGATTCCTAAAAATGAGCAATGCATTAACTAAATAAAAGAAATCTATATGCAAATTTCTATATCTTTACTATATGATGTATGGTATGTATGTATATGTAAAATATTTACATTGTGAATATATGATATATGTATGGTATGAAATGAAATGCACTTAAACTAAAATTCCTAAAAAAGACTTTTTAAGCTAAAAGAAGAAAAAATCTTATATACACCCTCAAACTCAAAGCAGACATTATCCCCAATGTCAAAATAAATACCAAGGTGGGATGGAATATAAGAAGTTGGTGCATAAAAGTGCAATAAATTTATGAAATACAAGTAAGTGGTAAAATAAATAATTCTAGAGAATGAGCAGTAAGGCTTACTTGTAATTGCAAGAATTGAAAAATGCATTGTATAAATAGAATAGAAAATTGTAAGGGTTTACCTTGAATGGAGAATGGATAATTTTGAGGTAATCGAAATAAAAAAAGATCCCTCAACAATACTATTAAAGAGAATGAATATTATAGAAAAAGTGGTGCTGTACAGGTTAGGTTGCATAGGCAGTGAGGAGTTGCTGTAAAGAGCAAATTCTGCAGAATTTCTTCAGAAATGTTCACTGTGAACAGTAAATTCTACAAAACTAGCTCTGCAGTAATAAAACTACATAAGCTATGCACCAAGCTGTGCAGTTTTTAGTAGAATGAACAAAAAGGCATAAACAGTGCCACAAACTTAAAAAAAAAAAAAGTGCATTCCAAAAAAGTTGCCGGTGCCTAAAACTCAATTAAAATGAAAAATATCAGTTGCATGAACTTCATTAACACCAAAATTAAGACTAAACATGAACAAATACATTATTTGTGGAAAGTAAAAACACCAAATTCTGTTGTGAACAATAATAATTTTTGAACAAATATGCATATGAACAATATCAATTTCTGCAAAATAACTCTGTGAACAGTAAATATGTATAATTCTACATATTTTCATTTTCTTTTTTATTAAGCAAATATCATTAACACATTAAGAACCATCTAAAAAAAAATTTCAGCATATTCTCATTGAAAATATACACTCCAAAACCTAAAAAAAAAATCTCCATATAAGAATTTGCAATAGGAAATATCCATCTCCAAAAGCTAAATTCAAGCCCAACACATCAAAATCAAAATTCACACACCAACTCAATTCTCAATTGCATAATTAAACAAGCATTCAATTCTTCAATCCGAACACACCCTCTCACATGAAAAATCAATATTAAGGAAATAAATTTGCTATATCACCTCCACCACTTATCATAATAAAAAAACAAGAGATGAACTCCTTTAAATGTTATCCTGATGTAGAATGTAAGTTCTTGACAACAGCTCTCCTTTTTGCTAATTTGACAAAATATGTTGCATAATAAGCACAAATTAAATTTAGAATCAAATCAATTATGCAACCTAATAAGCAAATATTAAAAGAATAGAATACTTCCTCAATTTGCATTTTTGCATTTGCCATCTTATAAGCATTTGTACAAAGTAAAATTAGATAATTGTCAAAAATTGAATCTAAGGGTGATTGAAAACAAAGCAAAACAAAACAAATAAAGTAAAATTAACCAAAACAAAACAAAAGAACTTGGGGTGCCTCCCAAGAGCGCTAAGTTAAGGTCATTAGCTTGACCCTTATCATGTTTCATGGTGGCTAAAATTAGAATTTGTTGCCTCTATTCCCAATTGGTGCTTCAATGAATCTATACTTCATTTTCTTTCCATTGCATTAGAAGATTCCTATCGATTTATCTAAAAGTTCAACCATTTCTTTCTTGACAATCTTTGGTGCATCTTTTTCTTTGAGAGATTGTTGCTTAACTACGCTTTTCTGCACTTGCTTAATTTGAAAAACTAGTGCCATTGGAAAATGTGGATTACTCTTCAATTGTTGCGCAGAGGTTGCAACTTTTAGTTTTTCATCATTAATAGTTCCTTCATGGACAAGACAATTTTCAAGGGGATCCTTCGGAACTCTTTTTAAAGTGATCTTTCACTAACTCGTCAACTATATGAATTCTCAGGTAAGAGTCTATATCTTGATGTTGCTTCTTCTTAGCATTGCCAATGTTGAAAACTAATCATCCTCTCCAACTCTAAGAATGAGCTCTTCACCTTTGATGTAACAACCTGAAATTTTAAATTATAAATAAAATAAAAAGAAAATATTATGTTATTAATATTATGGGATTTATTTGAATTGAATTTGAAATAAAAGAAGATAATTAAAAAAGAAAATAAAAAAATAAAAAATAAAAATGAAAATATAAAAAATATATAGATAAAGATAGTTAGATTATATTATATTGTGGGTTATAGTATTTTAATGTTAAATATTTTGAAAGTTTAATAATAATAATAATAATAATAATAATAATAATAATAATAATAATAATAATAATAATAATAATAATAATAATAATAAAGAAAACAAAAGAGACGACTTTAAAGGCATCTGCATCTACCCCACTCTCTCTCTCTCTCTCTCTCTCTCTCTCTCCTTTTCATTTTCTTTTTTCTTCCTTTTCTTTTTCTAGCCACAACTTCTTCCTCCGATCATCGTTTTTAGCGTTCTTGGTATCAAAATATTCCTCCCTTCATGGGCATCATATAGATACTAAGTTTGTGTGGTATCATTTCCTAGTTTGTGCGAATCAAGCTTCAGAAGTTTTAGCTCATTTTAACTTCTGGGCTAGATCTCTTCCAAACCATAAATTCTATCAAAAATCTGAGACCACTAGCATTCTCCACTTGTCAAGGACTTTGCGACGACACTAATTTGAAATTTTTTCGACACCGTTTTCTAGTGGGTCTCATGGAATTTCGCAGTGTTTTTTCGGGCATTAAATGAGCTTAATAAATTCCATAAAAATTATGTACTAACCCCCATATTATGGGCTTCACGTAGGTACATTAAATTCGTGGAAATGTGACTGTCAATCAGGTTTACATTTTTCAACTGAACAGACAAGCGACCGAAGCTACTTTAGAACCAGGTCAAAATTATAGGCTATGACATCATTTTCAGACGTCTTGGATACGTTTCTAGTATTAGAATTGGTGTAAGTAAGACCGAACCCTAAGTTTCCTTCATTATTTTATTTTGAGTTTAGATTAAAAATCCATAAAATATTCGTGGGTAGTTAGAAAATTATAATTCCTTTTGTATTAGTGTATTAATATTGCTAAGGACCACGGCGCAAAATTTTAGAATTTTTAGAGCTCATTTGGATAGTTTTTCCAAAAAGGGTTAGTTGTAGGGACTAAATGATAATTTTCCAAAATTGTGATGTTGACTGTTTAGGTGGCCCCATGAGGGGCCATGTGATATGATCGAGATATGGTTGTGTGACTTGTGGATATAGAAGTGTATTTTGAGCCATTTTGTAGGTTGGGGAGGTCATAGGTATAGGGTGAACTCTGCCAGATTTTCAGTATGACTTAGGGTGTCTTTGGTTCTTTTAAACTTGCATTGAGTCATTTATATTAAATAATTATAATGTAATTGTCCGGTGAGCTGGGACAACCTTCCTCCTATACCCAGCCATCACAATGACCTCGATTTACGTCTGTGAGTAAAATATTAATTTTAATTATAATTTCAATATTATTATATGTTTAGGCATGCCCATGCATCACTTACAAATATATATCTATATAGTTAAATACTAGGCACATTTTATATTGCATTCTTAATTGATGAAATGCTATGGATGTTGTTTTATGATAATTTAGAGCAGTGTGCGTGTGTGTGTGGTGTGGCGTATTGGATATGGACAGAACGGGTAGATGAGGCTGAAGCTTGACTCGCTGGGACTCGATCCTTTTATGGATAAGTTGGGGTAGGCATGGTGCGAGATGATCTCACTGGCCCCCGCATTTGGTCTATTAAGCGAAAGTTCGGCTTGAGATGTTCTCGCTGGCAGAGGTTGGATTAAGAAAGCTGTATAGGGGATCAGCTCTCATATATGCACTATTTGAATATTATATGGGTGTGTGAGTGCTCCAAATTACCTTTTTGTTGTTTATGATGTGATTTGTATGAAAATTATGAAGGTGTTGCATTCCACTCTTCAGGATGCATTAGCCTTAGATAGCTATAGAAATTGTACTTAAAATTAGTATTTTACTCCCTGAATCGAATGTTCACTCCTGTTCACCTTATTTTTTCAGGATACAGGAGATTTTTTGTTGAGTTCTAACCTGTCTCTCTCCTTCACAGGTGTTAACACCATATTTTGGTCGATTCCCGAAATCAATAAACTTTGAAATCGATCCCCATCACCAAGTCTCCATTCGTTTCCGATCTCTCTTCATAGGGATCTAAACCGACACCAAGTCTCCTTGCCAGACGATCACCTTTCCGATCTCTCTCCAAAGAAACCGAACCAATACCAAGTTTCCGTATCGCTCAAATCCCTACCGATCTCTTGAACCAATTATTAAGTCTCTTGGCCAGTTAATCACATTTTCGATCTCTCGTCAAACGAAATCAAACCAACATTAGGTCTTCATGCCATTCAGTTTTATTTTCGATCTCCCTTTTAAAATTTTAAGGATAATCGTTTAATAAAGTTAAGGTTTTAATCCGGTTTAATGATGCTTCCGATCTTAAGTGTTCAAATCAGGTTTCCAATTTTAATAATCTTAAGTCCCGTTCGGTGTTTGTCCTCAGCCGATCTCATGCTTACAATGTTTTTCCAACCTCTTATACTTGGATTAATAATCACTTTTAAGTTTGATGTTCTAATTGGTTCAGACAGTCAGGCGCTTGTACAATTTAGATTCTTTCCGATCTCATCAAGTCATTAAACAAAAGAAAGAACTTCATTTCATTTCAAAATAAAAAATACAAGTCATTCAGCTGGAGGATCACCCCCAGCCTGTTCTACATTTTGTTCACCCTCTCTATCACCCTCAGCCTCCTCCTCGCTATCCTCTTCGTCTTGGGGAGCCAGGTCCACCATCCAGGAAAAGTCCTCCTTGGGATAACGCTTCTTGAGCTTGGCCAAAAGGTCCTTGTGGGCGTTCACATAAGCACCGACCTCCCTCATCACTGCCTCTTCTTCTTTCGCTCTAAGTTCTGTAGTGAGGCAAAAGACATCAGCAGCTCGGAGTGCCCGAGCTTCTTCAAGAACATGAGCCTGCTCGGCCAATTTATCCTCATAGAATTTCATCCGCCCCTCAATTTCAGCTATATATTCTCGGGCGGATGAAAGTTGAGCTCAAGCGGAAGCCGCTTCCTGACCCACCTTTTGGATCTCCTGCTTTAAATGATGAGCCTTTTCCCGGACAATATGTTGGTTCACCAAACTCTCCACGCTCAGGCTCATAGTCTGGGTCAGGATATCGTCGAGACTGTTCAGGGTCAGCCTATTCCGATCCTCCTGAAGGCAGATGGAGGCCCCCAAAACCTTAGCCAAACCTGGATTATCTCGAACAGTTCTGTTCTTCTCCAGGGAGTGAATTAGGACTTGAGCGCTGTGAGAAAGGGTCCTTATAGGAGGTTGGGAAGGACCCCCTTCCGCACTTGGAGCAACCGTTAGAGGTGGCGGTTCTTCTTGTTGAGGAGGAGACTGGATCACTTCTACTTCAGAGATCGGCGGTCCCAAGGGTCGAGACAGCTTCCCTGCATTTGCTCTGGATCGTGCCTTGGTGTCTGAGAGGCCTCGGCGCACTTCATCTCCCGCACTTTTCTGGAGACCTCTCTCTTCCACTTTCGACTCTCTTTGGAAGCCTCGCCGCTCGCCATGCCTGCACAAAAAAAAAGTCGGTGAGTTCGCTAAGGCCCAAAGATCAAAGATATAGAAAGTATCGAGGCCGAGGTCAAAGAGCTGAAGCTTGCATTCTTCGCCGGTAATCAGCTGCATTGTCCAATGATGCAATTCGACTGTCACCGCATCTAAACAGGAAAACTTCTGAGTGGCCGCCTGATCTTTCAGCTCCATCACCATTATGCCCTCTTCCCTATTCACGGTGATGCGCTTCGGAAGTGAGAGGCCCAAATGCAGCCAGCTACGTGGGAAACCCTCAAAACCATTCGGAATTTTGCTCCTCAGGATAAAGAAGCGATTCTTCCAATTTTTCAGTGAGGAGGGCAGATCGGCAAAGAGCCCACAATGCGGTTTCGCTTGAAAGAACCAGTACTCATCGTCCTTTCGATGAGTTAGCCTATGTAGCTCAGTGAACACCTTCGCTGTAGGACTGAGTCCCTTAGCTCGGTAGAGGCCTCTGAATGCTACCAGGATCCTCCATGAGTTCGGATGTACTTGGGCTATACATACTTGGTGGAATTTTAGAACTTCCTTGAAGAAGTCATCAAGGGGAAATAGCAACCCGGCTTTTAATTGCTCTTCGTATACCATGATCATATCATTTTCTTCGAAGAAGTGATCGGCTCGGAGGTCGCCATGACACCTGATAAGTTCGTATGAATCAGGCCGAAGGTTATATTCTTAGCTAAACGTTTGCAGATCGATTTCTTAAAGGATTGATAGCAGCTCATCCACGGGAAGGTTTTCTCTCCCTGAGGGATGCGTCTGTCTTGAGGGTCCCGCTTGACCACGAGCTGAAACGGAGGTCATGGGAGGATCAGATCACTCACTTGGCCCGACCAGCTCAACTTCATTTGACGACCACGAGACGTGAACGAAAGGGGGGCTCGCCGCCCTCTGACCCTCGGCACAGCTCATTTTCAAAAAAAAGAGAAAATTTAACTAAAAGAAAGATCAAAACCCTTACCGTAGTGTGATTGGTGTCGGAAGAACTTGAAGACACGAGAGAATTTCGGAATCGCTCGCGATATGCTGAAAATGACATAAGAGAGCAACTGGCTGACTCATCCCCTATTTATACCAGTCTGAGCATTTAATGCTCACAGTGCCCCAAGCGGCTCATCGGTTAACGGGATTCGCCAGCTTTTTCTGACACGTCTCACGAATATTTCGGAAACTCCATAATTAAATAAGGAAAGATCGGCTAGTTAAAGACTGACATATTAAAGTAGATGTTTAGAAATTATAGATCGGCTAAGGGCTATTCAGTTAGGAATCGGATCGGATAAACACATCAGAGATCGGAAAATAACCAATGCAATAATAATAAAATGATAATTGTCAAAATAAGAATTCATTTCCAAAAGGTCGGATTACATCATTTGGGTGATCTCAAGAGATTGGATTTCATTAAAGGTCATATCACATCATTTGGGTGATCTCTGGAGATCGAATTACATTAAAGGTCAGATTACATCATTTGGGCGATCTCTAGAGATCAGCGATACATCCTACTTAGTAAAGACCTATGTCAAAGCCTAGTCTCATGGCTGAATCAAAAGATGTGTTTGATTAGGAAACCAGCCATCGACATCGGATAGATGTACAGCTTAGATGGGGTGACTATGACTCTCATGAAGATAAGAGAGGTCGTCGTCAATGTTATCCCTTGAAACCGAGCCGCGGTCGGGACACCCGATGTGGTGAGGAGCCAAGTAAACTTTGAAGGGCAGTCACCAATGATAAGAGGGAAATTAGCAGTTTTCTTGCCCGAAATCGGTTCGCCGATTAGATTGGTCGGCCGACTCGAGATCAACACGATCGACATTCTCGATCTGGATCGGTAAATTAGTCCGATTCTCTCTCTGTCATCAGAGGTGGCCATCGTGATTTTCTGATCACCGGGGTCGTAAATTTCAGTCGATAAACAAAGGGAACAGTCGGAAAAAGATCAAAAACATCTACCATGGCCGGATTGTGGCCAGAGCGGCTAGAACAGGAAAAGTGAGAAAGAAAGAGGAGAAAATGAAATGCGGAAGGATTTCCCATTAAAGGTATATATAGAGAAGGTCTGAGCATTTATTGCTAGCAGAAAACGAAGCGGACGCCTAGGAAACCGAAGGAATAAATGCTTAACTGAACCGGCCTAGATAAAGGAGAAGACTCAGGAATGGGAGAGATTGGGAGAGAGGGCCCGGCATGAGAGATCGGAAAAAGATCGTATTAGGAAGGTCGGAAGGAATGGGAGATTGAAAAGTAAGGAGAGAATAAGACAACTTCCAATAACTGTCATCATAATTAGAGCCGAAGTAGTTAAAGCATTGCAGACAAGATCAAATCTCCACCGCACGCCTCCTTTGTAGAATCGCCCACATTACTGACAGGTGCCAGAACGTGTCATGGCAGTCCTGTACATCTCGATCTCCACCATTGATCTTACTTGTAAGGACAAGTCCGGAGCCCTTGGATCAAAGAAGAAGACGACAAGACCAGCGCTTTTTATTCCCAACCCTCAGATCGCTCTTGACAAGAAAATTTTGAGCCGTCAGATTAGAAAAGAGAAAGGACAAATATTCTGAAAAGGATCTCAGCCATTCATTTTGATTCTCTTTAATTCCCAAGCATCAGATCATGTCCTTTAAAATCCAAACCTTCCATCTCCCTCAAAGAAAAATCCTGACCCTTCATTAGGAGCACCCGGTCCCTATAAATACCTACATGAAAACTGTTGAAGGGGACGAAAGAAAAAATGGTGGTGATTATAGTGGAAAGGCTCTGAAAATGGATTCAGTTTTGCTACTCTGCTATTTTTAATCTTTTAACATAGAAAAGAACTTCAGAAACCAGTTTTCTAAAGTATTTTCTCTGAAGGAGTATTGGACACTGGAACTCTTTATTTTCAGTTTGTTCATTGCTTTGCGATACACCCCCCCCCCCCCTCTCTTAGTTTCAGTTTCGTTGTCATCACTTTTATATCCACTTTTATTTTCCAAGCTCAATCTCATTCGAACCTGGTTATTGTCATTCCGGCTCGACTACACTCTAACTTTGTATTCTTCATTTCAACGCAAGCATTAGTCCCCAGACTATTAGCACGCAACTCTACAACATTCGTGACTCCATAGTTAGTTCAATAGATTCAACTGCCTACAGGTGAGTGTCCGAACTGTTGCCCTATCCAGTGCTTGTTTTATTTTCTTTATTTTCATGCTCGTAATTTTCGTCAAGTTTATCTTATGTTAAAAGGCCCCTATGTAGGTGTTTATTCTCTTGAGTTTATCTTTTGATACATCAGTTCATGTTATTTATTTGTTCTTAGTCTTTATTATCTCCTAATATAGGCGTTCTGGTTATGGATAACATGTAGGTAGTTTGATAAAACGTTGGTAGCTCTATCTTAACATGAGAGTTTCCTTAAAATAATTAAAGTTTGGATAGTAAATCGGAGAAAAAATTATGAAGTCGAACCACTAAACACGTTCTGGAGATAGCCTGGTATAGTGGGGAACCGAGATAAGATCGGATCCCAGACTAGTAAGCGGAAGAGATCGAATGTTGCCTATCAAAAGGTATTGGTAAGGCGATCACATAGGAGATCAGTAAAAATTCAGTCCGCATCCCCTACCTAGTTATAAGGTACCAACGGGATAAGAGAAGCCTTATTCGGGTTCTCAGCATCTGCGGATGCCAAAACCTTTAGTCTAAGGTCTTTACAATATACGATCGCAATTAAATCTCAAGAGATCGGAGGAGAGTTCTTATCCAATTCTCAATCAAAAATTCTAACAAATTATTTAAAGAGATCAGAGTAGAGTTCTTATCCGATCTTCAATCAAAATTTTTAATAAATATTAAAAGAGATCAGAGGAGAGTTCTTATCCGATTCTCAATCAAAATTTTTAATAAACATTTAAAGAGATCGGAGGAGAGTTCTTATCCGATCTTCAATCAAAATTTTTAATAATTATTTAAAGAAATCGGAGGAGAGTTCTTATCCGATCTTCAATCAAAATTTTTAATAAATATTAAAAGAGATCGGAGGAGAGTTCTTATTCGATTCTCAATCAAAATTTTTAATAAACATTTAAAGAGATCGGACGAGAGTTCTTATCCGATTCTCAATCAAAATTTTTAATAAACATTTAAAGAGATCGGAGGAGAGTTCTTATCCGATCTTCAATCAAAATTTTTAATAATTATTTAAAGAAATCGTAGGAGAGTTCTTATCCGATCTTCAATCAAAAATTTTAATAAATATTAAAAAAGATCGGAGGAGAGTTCTTATCCGATTCTCAACCAAAATTTTAATAAATATCAAAAGAGATCGGAGGAGAGTTCTTATCCGATTCTCAATCAAAATTTTAAGGAATATTAAAAAGAGATCAGAGGAGAGTTCTTATCCGATTCTCAACCAAAATTTTAATAAATATGTGGAGATTGGAGGAGAGTTCTTATCCAAGATCCTTCATTCAAACTTTAAATAAATTATCCCAGAGATCGGGAAAAGCCTTTACCCGAATTTTCTCAAATCCAAACTAAAATAGCACAATACGCAAAGTAACTCCCTAAACAAAAACTGATATGCAATACCAACTCACTAAGGGTCATCTCATTTATTTATGTATCTAGGTAACCCGAACCAGTGAAAAATTAAATATTCTCTTTTATCAAAGAGATTAACATCTTCATTCTAACCCCCCTAACTACCGATTTTAATTTATAAAGGGCATAATGTCAAATCTGTTTGCCCTCATAGAGGGACGAGGTGGGGTGCCTAACACCTTCCCCGTCCGTATACGGACCCCGAACCTAGAATCTTTGTTTTCGAAGTGGTTTCATTTTAATTTATTTTCACAAATGGTTTTCTTTAATTTCCATCAAAATTAAAGTGGCGACTCCTCACTCTTTCCCACTTCGATGAGTGTTCGTCCAGGCGACCGCAAAATATCTTGCGACAATAGGTCATCTATTAATATCTATTGTGTTTTGTATAATTTTACTAAATCCTAGAACTTCGCATGTATTAGAAGTATTTTATTTGATTTGGGTCTGTAATATAATATCGTTTTGGATCTATAAATTTATTAGAGGCATGTATGATTGGATTGGATGAGGGAGCTAAGCTCCCATTTGATTTTATGATATGATTATTATGTGAAGGGGTAGAAAGAAAAGAAGGGGTAGAAAAATCCTTGATGAATCTATTGTAAAATCCAGCATGCCCCAGTAAACTCCTCACTCCTTTCACAGATGTCGGGGGTGGCATTTTCTTAATAATTTCTACCTTTATTTTGTCCACCTCAATACCCCTGTTTGACACAAGATGTCCCAAAACAATTCCTTCTTGTACTATAAAATGGTACTTTTCCCAATTCAAAACTAAATTAAACTCTTCACATCTCTACAAAACTTTAGACAAGTTAGATAAGCATTTATCGAAAGATTTACCATACACAGAAAAATCATCCATGAACACTTCCATAGTATCCTCAATCATGTCAGAAAATATGGACATCATACATCTTTGAAATGTAGCTGGGGCATTACATAATCCAAATGGCATCCTTCGATATGCAAAGGTACCATAGGGACATGTGAATGTAGTTTTATCCTGATCATCTGGGTGAATAGGGATCTGAAAGAACCCTGAATAGCCATCCAAATAGTAAAAATAAGAATGATGAGCTAATCTCTTAAGCATATGATCTATAAATGGTAATGGAAAATGGTCCTTTCTAGTTGCATTATTCAACTTCCTATAGTCTATACACATTCTCCATCCAGTTACAGTCCTAATAGGTATTAATTCATCATTTTCATTTTTCACTATTGTGATGCCTCCTATTTTGGGTACGACATGAACTGGACTTACCCAATTGCTATCAGAAACAGGGTAAATGATACCTGCATCAAGCAATTTCAAGATTTCCTTTTTCATAACCTCTTTCATATTTGGATTCAATCTTCTCTGTGACTCTCTGGAGGCTTTATGATTATTTTCCAACAAAATTCTATGCATGCACACAGAAGGATGGCCCACTAGTGATATTGTCCGCTCTGGGCCGAAGCCCTCACGGTTTGTCACTAAGGGTTACGAACCACCAACTTATAAACCCAACATCTCTCCCGTGTTTTGCTGATGTGGGATTTGCCTAGGGTGTTACAATAGCCAATTATCCTTCTATGCTTTCTAAGAACTCTTAATAATTTTTCAACTTCACAATCATTCAGTTTAGCACTAACAATCATAGGATATGTAGAATTTTGACCAAGAGAAGCATACCTGAGATTTGTTGGAAGAGGCTTCAACTCTACCTTCGGTGCTTCACTTTTTCAAGCATTGATGATGAAGTTGTATCTTGCTTCAAATCTCCAATCTTCTCAATACTAGCCATAGACAAAGGTGGATTTCCTTCCAAGATTTTACCATATTCTGCAGCTTCTTCAATCTCATCCCCCTTTTTGATGTTGTAAACCAAACAAGCTTCTAAGGGATCTTTAGGATGTTTCTTTTTAAGCACTTCTTTGACCACTTCATCTATCACATCAATTCTCAAGCATGAATTTGAATCATCTTTCTTTTTCATTGCTTGAAACAAATTAAATTCAACTTTTTCTTCCCCAACTTCTAAAGTAAACCTTCCATTTTTTACATCAATCATAGCCGCAGCAGTAGCAAGGAAAGGTCTACCAAGAATAATAGGAATGTGTATATCCTCCTCCATCTCCAATACTACAAAATCTATCGATATGAAAAATTTTCCAACTTTTAGAGGAACATTCTCAATCACCCCAATTGGAAATTTAATAGACCTATCTGCTAACTGTAGTGAAATGGTGGTAGGCTTTATTTCTCCAATCTTCATTTTCTCATAGATAGACAATGGCATTAGACTAACACTAACTCGAAGATCACATAAAGCCTTATCTATACTGATATCCTCAATGTGACATGGTATGGAAAAACTACTAGGATCTTTCAGTTTGGGTGGAAGCGTATTTTACAAAATAGCACTGCTTTCTTCTGTGAGAGCTACGGTCTCAAATTCTTCCAACTTCTTCTTACTAGAAAAAATATCCTTCAAAAATTTAGCATATGAAGGCATTTGTGCTAAGGCATCAGTGAAAGGAATAGTCACATGCAAAGACTTTAATACCTCTAAAAACTTCCCAAATTGTTTATCCAACTTTACTTTCTAGAACCTTTGTGGGAATGGTAAAGATGGCATGTAGGCTTTAGGTGCTACATATTTAGGTTCTTCCTCTTTACTCTTTCTCTCTCTTTACTTCCTTTTTCTTCCACTGAACTCTCTTTCATAGCTTCAATTCTAACTTCAACTTCAATTTTTTCATCTCCTTCTCTGTTTTTCTCTTCTTCAATTTTCTCTTCAATCTTTTTATCTCCACTCTCCAATATTTTTCCACTTCTTAATTTAACAGCCTTGCAATGCTCCCTTGAATTTTCTAGTTGGCTAGGGAGCTTCCTAAATGCTTTGTTGTCTGAAGAGCTAGCTTATTGAGCTATTTGATTCTCTAACATCTTATTGTGTGTTGCTATTTGATCTACTTTAGATGCTAATTGAGAAATCATATCTTGTTGACTTTGATGGCTCACAAGTAGAGTCTTAATCATAGCTTCCAATCTAGCTGTCTTGTCTGGTTGTGCTTGCTGTGGTAGAGGTTGTTGTGGTTGTGGTGGAGCAGGTGCATTTTGAGGTTTAGGAATTCTAGGAAGAGGATCTCTATTGTGCTGAAAATTCTAATGTTGTTGATACCCAGAAGGTTGCTAAAAATTTTGGTGTTGTCCTTGTCTACCTCCCCAAGAGAAATTTGGGTGGTTTCTCCATGCTGGATCATAAGTTGCAGAAAATGGGTTACCGCTTGGTCTTTGATTGTAGTTCCCCACATAATCCACTTGCTTACTTGAAAAATCTTGACTAAGTGCAGAAAAATCAGCTGCACAATTGACATTTACAGCTCCAACTTCTACTGAATTACTAGAACCTCCAACTGAAGAATCTACTTTCATGGTTAGCTTATCCATTTTCCTTGTCAAAGCATCAAACTTAGCATTAATCATATTCATGGCATCAAGCTCAAACATACCAGCTAGTTTCTTGATATCATTCCTCTCACAACTCCACTGGTAATTGTTACAAGTAATTTTATCAAGAGCAGAAAAAGCTTCATCTTCAGATTTCTCCATAAGATCACCTCCAGAAGATGCATCAATTGTACTTCTAATACCTGGTGAAACTCCATTGTAAAAGTGTTGAACAAGCATCCACTTAGGAATCCCATGATGTGAACATCTTCTTTGCAAATCCTTGTACCTCTCGCATGCTTCATATAAGCTTTCATCATCTCTAGGTTTAAAAGAAGCCAGCTCATTTCTTAGCTTAGCTATCTTGCTTGGTGGAAAATATTGAGCTAAAAATGCTTGAGAAAGTTCATCCCATGTTGTGATAGAACCCGGTGGCAAAGAATATAACTACTCTCTAGCTCGGTCCTTCAAAGAAAAAGGAAATAATCTTTGACAAAGAATGTAACTACTTGGCCTTTGCATCATCAGGCAATTCTCCATGCTTGTTCAAGTTTAAAACACTTAATAAATTAATATTACATTCAATTTTGATAGGAATTGCTTCACTCATACTTCCTAGAGGGAGAATCGTGGCACATAGTACATTTGATATACTCAACACTAGGCCTTTGCAATATTACTAGACTTGTGGTAACACAATTAAGAAGGCACATCATTTAAGGAAATATAATCAACGACAATAATAAGCTAGCAACAAACTATTAATTCCAATAATTAACATGACTTCCACTGAAACAAAATGGCCCTTCATTCCCAACAACCAATTCAAGCAAACTTATTGTTTTTCCTATGTATCCCTAGGATTGTGGATTTAATGCAGCACATAATTGACAAGAAACAAATTTATGAAGTGACCATGAGTTGTCCAGAAGGTAAGGATGGAATGTACATAGTATTATGAGTTTCTTTGAGATAATTTGAATGAATTTGAAAGTTTACTAAAGGTGCAAATGCATGGATCTATAATCTCATTGTGTGAAAAAGAATCTGATAGTAATTTTCACTTCTATTGTATGAACAATTACAAGTTATCATTGAACTGGATTAAACAAGCGGAGGTGAATGAGTGGGTCGAGATAAGAATTTGTGAAGTGTGAGATACTGAGATGAGCTCACTTGGACTTAGACTAAGCATTGCTAAAATATTAGAACTAGCTATTAGTTGGCCATTCACCCTTGTAAGTGAACCTTGACACTTGAATTGAATTGAACAATACCTATTCTGATACCATATCATTGAAATGAATTGAACAAGCGGAGGCGAATGAGTGGGTCAAGACAAGAATCCATGAAGTATGAGATGAGCTTTTCTTAGACTTGTAACAGCCATTGCTAAAAGGTTAGAACTAGCTAATTAGTTGGTTGCCCATCCTTATAAAGAAACCTTGACATTTGATTTGAATCAGGCTAGACCTGTTTTGATACCATATCACTGAACTGAATTATTGAACAAGTGGAGGCGAATAAGTGGGTTGAGATAAGAGTTTGTAAAGGGTAAGACTTAGGCTTGGACCAATCAGGTAATCATTATTAAAAGGTTAGAACTAACCAATTAGTTAACTGGCCATTCACCATTATATAAGACCTTTAAACTTCTTATAATTTTTAGAGGTAGAACTCGTCACAAGCATCGAAAAGAGGAAGCTCTGTAAATCATATCAATTCAGCTCACAATACATGAATAATACTTAACTAGTATTATCGAAAAATCTAAAAACACTAAATTAAATAATAATTTTATTTTTTATTTTTTTATCATATCTATTCTATAAGATTGGTGTTAATAAAAAGAAAGTTTCATAAATTTATTATTTTTCTTTAATATGCTGTTAATTTTTTTTTATCAATTAAATTTAAAAACATAATATATAACTAAAATTTAGAACATTGATTTTTTTGTTTTACAGTTTGTTTGTCTTAACTTATAAGTTAGTGAAACCAGCTTACAAGCTCTAAAAATAAATTTATCTGTTTACTTATAATATTTTTTAACAAGCTAAGCTTACAAGCTAAAAGAAAAAAAAAAAAAAAAGTTGGCGAGGACTAACTTCCCATTTTGATACTTATATTTGACCAAGTATTTTAGTATATTTGTAACACCCTAGGCAAATCCCACATCGGCAAAACACGGGAGAGATGCTGGGTTTATAAGTTGGTGGTTCGTAACCCCTAGTGACGCGTTTTAAAACCGTGAGGGTTTCGGCCCAGAGCGGACAATATCACTAGTGGGCCGGGCCATTACATTTGTGGTATCAGAGCTGCTCCGCGTGCAACCTTGAACGATGGTGGGGCAAATCTCAGCGAGGACGCTGAGTCCTATAGGGGGGGTGGATTGTAACACCCTAGGCAAATCCCACATCGGCAAAACACGGGAGAGATGCTGGGTTTATAAGTTGGTGGTTCGTAACCCCTAGTGACGCGTTTTAAAACCGTGAGGGCTTTGGCCCAGAGCGGACAATATCACTAATGGGCCAGGCCATTACAATATTATTTTTATTTAATTTTTAAAATTTTATTTCTAATCTCATTTAATATACTTTTTAGTTATTTTAATAATAAATATGCTTATAAGCTATACCAAATACATCAACTGTTTATCAATCACTTATAAGTAATTCAACCAAACACATAACTGTTTAAAATTTTAAATGCTTGTAAACTTGAATTAGCATATAAGCATTAAGTATTTATAAATTAATCTTCATAAATTAAGTCAAATACTCTCTTAAACCCACATTATAAGCCCCCACCCAAGCGGCAAGGCTATCTACTCATTGCCCAAGAGACTTCATACATAAATAATCTCTAAAAATATAAATTAATATTAAAAGAATGAAAATATGAATTGAATATGACAATATGAATTGAATTGAATTAAAAAAAAAATAAATTGATTTTATTTTGATTTATTGATTTACACTACATTCTGTAGGTTTGGAACTTCCTAATATTACAGATGTGGTCAGGAGGGGTACATGTCTAGGGAGTGTCCTAACATGGAAAGGGTGGCTTCTTAGCAGCAGACTGAGTCAAGTAGTATGGCTCAATTGGTAGCGAGACAGACTTCGGTGGGTCCCTCATCAAGAAGGGGATAGGTTGGGGGATGAGGTTCTTCTTCCTCTATGGCAGGCTCTCATGGAAAGGGTTCAACAGCACCGGCACGGATCTTTATCATGACAGGTGTCAGGTAACCATTGCATTGGATGTTTTGATGTACATGTTTTGATTGATCTTAGTGCATCCCATTCTTTTATTAACCCTGAAGTGGTTTTAAGATTGGGTTTAGTTGTTTTGTGTCTACAATGTCCATTGCTTATTAGTGGGCCTAAGTGGGATCCTTTGGTGACAAAGATGATCTGTATGCCTATCCAGTGATAGTAGAGGATAAATGTTTTTCAACGAACTTGGTGGTCCTATAATTGATGGATTTTGATGTCATTCTTGGGACGGATTGGCTCTCAGCCAATTATGCCACCTTAGACTGTAGAAATAAAGTAGTAAAGTTCAAAGGACCAGATGGATCAGAGATAGTTTTCTAGGGAGATTAGACATCATTAGTGAAGGGGATGATCTCCGTAACACAAGCTAGTAAGATGCTCCAAAAAGGATGTAGAGGGTTTCTAGCCCTTGTTAAAGAGGTTATGGAGAACAAAAGTGGACCAAAATCAGTTTTTATGGTAAGAGAGTTTTCAAATGTGTTTCCTGAGGAACTATCCAGCCTGCCATGTGAAAGGAAGATAGATTTTGAAATTGATCTAGTGCCTAGAACCAGACCCATGTCTATTCCTCCTTATAGGATGGCTCTTGCAGAGTTAAAAGAATTAAAAGAATAGCTGCAAGAATTGGTGGATAAGGGATTCAATTGGTAAGCTCAATTGGTAAGAGGCGAGTAAAACCGTGAGGTGATATGGGTTCGAATCCTAGCTCTGCAGGGCCAAGGGATTAACTCCACCAAAGCGGACAGTACTGATTTGAGTTGCAGGCCCGGCCTCTAGAAGGGTACGCTGGCAAGAAGGCTCACTAGAGGGGCTTGAGCTGGGGCCCCCTAAGCCGGGGTGTGACAACTCTAGTACTGTTTACAAAGAAGAAGGATAGATCCTTGAGGCTGTGCATTGATTATAGACAGTCGAACAAGATAATTACGAAGAACAAGTACCCTCTTCCCCATATTGGTGACTTGTTTGATTAAATGGCTGGAACCAGTTGCTTTTCAAAGATAGATTTGAGGTTTGAATATCACTAGTTGGGGATTAAGGAGTTAGATATTCCGAAGACTGCCTTTCTGAACAGATACTGGCATTATGAGTTTCTTGTGATGTTGTTTGGGTTAAAAAATGCCCTAGTTACATTCATGGATCTCATGAATAGTGTATTCAGACAGCCATTGGATCACTTTGCAATTGTCTTTATTGATAATATTTTGGTATATTCCAGAAGTATAGAAGAGCATGCATAGTACCTAAGAATAGTTCTTCAGACACTGAGGGAGCATCAGTTGCATGCCAAGTTCTCCAAGTGTGAGTTCTGACTGAAGAATATATCTTTCTTAGGGCATATAGTGTTAGAGAATAGAATCGAAGTGGATTCTAAGAAGTTAGAAGCAGTGGCGGATTGACCAAAGCCAGCCACAGTGATAGAGATCAAGAGTCTCCTAGGTTTGGCTGGCTATTATAGGAGATTTGTATCTAATTTCTCCAAGATAGCTTGTGACACCCCTTACCCGACTACAGTGTAGCCGAGCAAGTTATGCCACTCAGTGTGCCGGAGCACTCTATTTTATCTTAATTCATTTTTATCATAGTTTTGAATATAACTTGTGAAATATAATTCATTTTAAGCCATTTATCGAAATTATTATTTATTTGAGGTTCCGAAAATTTTATAGAAAATCCGACAGATCTGCTAAAAATGGAGAAAACTGTTCTTCGAAACCTGTGAAAAACACTTCCTATATTCATATTCAATCATCTCAACTCCATTTGTTATAATCTCAACATTTTTCAACCATTCATTTCTCAATCATTCATCTCATTTGATCCATTTGCATCACATCAATTTACAACAATTTATTAACAATTCCTCTATTTGTCCTTCATTCATTTCACATCATCATTATACTCAAATCATAAATAAATTCTCACATGTGATTTATAATCACAAATTACAAGTACTTACATTAATACAAAATTATATTACATTTGTTTCAAATACACATGATAAAATAAGAGTTTAATTACAAAATTTACAAAAAACATAAAATACAAAATGGGACCTAGTGTCCTACCAATGCACTGTAGTCTGTGAGGTGACACGGACGCTATGCAGAACTGTGAACTGCCTTACCGAATCGTAGTCTCACGGGCCCTCTGTCCAAATCTTGATACCTACGCGTTGCAAAGCGGCGCTAAGCATAAAGCTTAGTGGTGCCAATAATACAAGAAAATATAATATGCAAATAAAAATAATAATTTCCTTGCTATTGTGTTCATAATAAATGAATAATTACTAACTTATTGTGTAGTCGAGGCTAATCATGTTTCATAATATTAACTTCTTCATGCATTTCGTTAATTATTTTCTTCATGATATTGAGCTTCTTTGTATTTTTGTAATCATTCCTGATACTTAATTTTCGTATTTTCTTTAATAATCAGTTCAATCACAGTTATACTTTTCCGTGCCCAAGTAACCTATCTTTGGATGTGGATGGATAACGGTCGTTGGCCTTTGGACAGCGGTGTCTCGGGCGTCATACCATGGGGCAGAACGTCAACCATGTATGCAGTCAGTATGGCTAAAAAGCCATGATATCACATAATCGGGCATAAAAGCCATGAATACTGGCATAAAAGCCATGAATACGGGCATAAAGCCATGAATACAGGCATAAAGCCTTTCGCAGTACTGCTAAAACAATACCCTATTGGCATGCCAATCTATCCAAACCAATCACATTAGGCCTACTGGGGCATTTTGCACTTTTAAGTTTCACAATTTTTGAATTTCAAGTTTTCATGTCACTATTCATTTTAGTAGTCAACTAAAATGTTGCCTTTTGCATAAACAATAGGTACATTGGTTTTAGTACTCCCAACATACCACATTTTGTATTCAAAACTTGTTGGTTTTGGTCACTTTCTCAAAGCTTAGGTCATTTTGGCAAAATTGCCAATTTTTGATTTTAGTGTCACTATTCACCTCATTGGTCAATAAAAATATTGACTTTTGAATAGAAAATAGGTGTATTGGTCTTAACACCTCAAACATACCACATTTTGTATTTCAAACTTGTTGGTATTGGTTGCCAATACCATTTCTAAGTTTAATGCTAATTGAACAAAATTTTCAGATTTGGTGCTTCATCTTTATTGTTCCATTTGATATTTCTACAGTGGGAATTTGAGGAAACGGTAAACATGAAAGTTGTTCCTTATTTTGTCTAGTTGAATTTCTTTTTTTGAATCACTCCATTTGGAGTTTTGTAGCTCAAGTTATGGCCAAAATAAGTTTACTGTTCACATGTACTGTTCATGCTGAAATTTTGGGTTTTGATTTTGGTCCAACATTGGTCAGTAATTTGACCAAGTAAAGATCATAATTTGGTCTAACTATCTACATAAGACATGTTCTACCATACCTTAGGTTTCCATCGGTTCAAGAATCGCCTAAATCCGAGTTTTCTAGAGGGAGTTATAGTCATCCAAACATTACTGTTCAAATGTAAATCTGCAGAGTTGCAGGTTTGATAACTTAACTTTGCCCAATCATTTGAATGGGTTAATGGCATTATTTGGGGTAGGTTTCTTCATGAAAGTTGTTTGTCTATATCTTATCTTGTTGCTGTAAAAATTTCAGGTCAATTAACAAAATATACAGTGAGTTATGGCCAAATGAACAGTTACTGTTCATTTGGTCAATTCTCTGAGGGCTGTTGCAGGGTGTCCGGATTGGGGCCAAGTTTTGGTCCTTTTTCTTTGGTCTTTTGGGCATGGTTTCTTCAGCAAAAATGTGCCATTATAAGCCTAGTTTCATGTCCAATTGGCCAAACACCAATTGGACCAACACAGCCCAAGTTATAGCAGTGCAAGTGGACTGAATTTTCAGTCCCTCTGCTGCTGTCCTAGGGCAGCCTACAACTTCACTTTGCAATCCTATTTTTCAGTCCATAATATGGTCAACTTACCTAAAATGGTCACTAATTGACCATTAAAATGTGCTCTAACAATTTCATAAGCCAAATCAATTTTCACTCCCCCAAAACCCTAGCTTCACCTTATGTTTTCTACAAGATGCCTTAGTTAGCATATCAATTTATTATCCTTGTGTATATGTATCTTAAACATCATTTCTAATCCACTCTAAGTCCAACAAAACCCTCATTTCTATTCCTTCAATATGGCTGCCGAAATTCATGGCATTCATACACATGGGTTTGGTTCATTTATTCCACAATTTCTTACCTATTACACATCTCTAACATGGAATTAATGTGTTTTAAATACATATGTGCACTAACCTTGAATGGAGCCACTTCTAAGACTTCAAAACTTCACTTTCTTCCTTTCTTTTTTCTGTCCAAAGCTTGCTCTAGGTGTGAGGACCAAGTTTTATGAAGGCATATAGGGGTTTTATGGTGTAATTGGCTAGGTTTTGGAGCTTGGGTGAGTGCATCAATGGAGGGAGATGGGGAGAAGTCACGTTTTGGTGAAGAAGAAGAAGAATGGCTGCTGTAATTTTTGGTTATTTGGTCTTCATTTAGTCTCTTTATTAGTTAGTCAAATGATGGCTTAATTGTGATTGGTCATAATTTATAAATGACATCATCAATATGTCATAAATGAGCTTTTCTTTGATTTTTCTTTTCTTTTCTTCACTACTCAATTTCAATTTAATTTCTAGTAATGTTTATTCATATTTTATGTCATATTAATTATTTACTTAACTGGACAAGTCGGCCAAAAATCACCTCTGAAGGCGAAATGAACAAAATGCCCTCCGTTTGGCTTAACGGGTCAAAATTGTCTGTACCGATTGAAAAATTTTTCTAAATATTTTCTTGGCATTCTAATGCCATAGGAATCTCAATGACCCTTCTTTGGAGTCCCAAAAATTATTTTATGAATTTTTCCCCGGGTCTAGGGCTCCTCATTGCGAGAACCGCAACTTACCTCTGGTTACCCATCGCTTGGGCACAGGATCATTTGACATCTTTGCATTTTATTTCTAAAATTTTTAATAAATTTTTATTATTAATATTTGAGTTAATAATGGTTCTGACTTTAGTTTAAATATTTTTTCGGACGTTCTAGCTGTCAGGACCGACAGATCACGGAGCGATGGTATGCGGAGTTGCTACGGGGAGGGTGTTACAAGAAGTTCTCCATTCCACCTATGGGACAAAACCGTGAGGCTTATGGCCAAAGCGGACAATTCCTCTAGTGGCTGGTTCCCGATCGTTACAATTGGTATCAGAGCGCTCGCGTGCCTCTTGGGCGATGTGGGGCAAACCTCAGCGAGGACGCTGAGTCCCGAAAGGGGGGGAAATAGGTCCTGCGAAAGGATGATCCCTTAGGCAAATCCCACATCGGCAAAGCACGGAGATGGTCTTGGGCTCAAAAGTAATGATATATAAGATGGGGGAACTAATCACTAGAGGCGCCTTTTGGTGGAATGGCCTGGAGAGTTGGAAGAACTCCAGGGTTAAACGTGCTCGTTTGAGAGAAATCCTAGGATGGGTGACCTCCTGGGAAGTTCTCCATTCCACCTATGGGACAAAACCGTGAGGCTTATGGCCAAAGCGGACAATTCCTCTAGTGGCTGGTTCCCGATCGTTACATAGCTACTCCAATAACTAAGTTAACTCATAAGAATAAGAAGTTTGAATAGAGTAATGAATATGAAAAGAGTTTTCAGAAGCTTATGTATACATTCAAGTGTTAAAAATTATAAAGCACTCAGATTTTTTTTTTTGAATTATTTGTGTCAGATTTTTTTTATATAGTATTTATTTGATATTACATCAACATATTATACGTATTTGTATATATTAAAAAAATATCAAAATTCAAAAACTTTTGATATATGTGATAAGTATAATTTTTATTTATATTAATTATATCTTATATGTACTACTTATAAAATAAATGATTAATTTTTAAAAAAATATATAGTTCTTTAATTATATATATATATATATATATATATATATATATATATATATATATATTAGATGTTAATAGTTAGAAAATAAAATTTCAAAAATTTAATTAAATTCAGACTAATTGTTGAAAATTTTAAAATTAAAAATTTAATTGAGTTTAAAATTAATTTAGTCGTAAAATTAAATCTTAAAATAAAATTTAAAAGAGAAAAATATGCCATTATATTTTGATGAAGTTGAATCAAACCTGCATAAACTAAGATTAAGTAAATTGAATTTGTAATCCAATATAAGTATTATTATTTTTCTAAAAAATATAATTATAAAATACAATCAAATAAATTAAAGACAATTATATTTTAATAAAAATATAATATTCACAATTATAAATATTTTAAAAAATAATTAAAACTAAAATTGATGTACAGGCAATGTATTTATATATATATAAGTGGGAGGGAGGGATATTAGAACTGCCAAAAATACCCTTAATCATTTACATTATTTACAACATTATAAATTTTAATGCAACTCTAATATTAATCTATCCATAAAAATATAATTAACTGAAAAATGTATATTATTAGTTGTTGAAATAATAAGAGGGGAAAAAAAAATAGAAGTTTTGCTTTAACTATAATTCTTTTCTTACTTAGAAAGTAATGTAAAAGTATTTAAAAGTTTCTATTTAAAAATCTAAGTCTATTTTTTCAAATTGAATATTTCAATACTTATACTTTTAAACTAAGTAAAACTTTTTTTTATAAAAAATAAAATTTATTTTCACACATTTAAACATGTTATTACTTAGTTTAACATTTTTTTTAAACTTAATTTAACATGTTATTAAGAAATAAACATGATTAAGCCATTAAAATGCTACTATAATTATTTATGTTAATTGCATTTTAATTGAAATACCGGACAACAATACTGAAATGATGAAAAATGTGAAAAAGAAATAAAATTGAAATAATAAAATCGGAGAACTGTTAGCTTTCATATAAGAAATTAAACTTTACTTTAATTGATATTATTTATATATGAGAAAGACGGAATAATTTTAACATTATAAAATTATATGCTTCAAACTATTATTTTAATTTAGATATAAATATTAAATCTAATATGATATATATATATATATATATATATATATATATATATATATATTAAACTAATAACATACAAGGACACAATATTAGATTAGTTAAACTTCAAATTCAGATAAATCTCTCTCATAATTAGATTTATTTCACATAATTGGATTTAAAAAAAGCTAAAAATTAAAGACTTCTTAATTTTTAATAAGAAAAACAAATAGAATTTAAACATTCATATGAATTACTATTAACAGAAGTTATTATTATTATTATTATTATTATTATTATTATTATTATTATTATTATTATTATTATTATTATTATTATTATTATAAAATCATCATGAATTAAAAAATATGAAACATATATATATACTTTATAAATTAAAATTTTATTTAAAAATATAAGTGAAAAATTATAAATCGGTAAAAAAAACAAAATTTATTATCTATAAGAGAAGACAATAAAGTAATAAAACACATAATTACATATTAATTTTTTTTATTGATAATTATAAAGTTCCTATACATATATAGAGTCTATATGAAAAATTAAAATCTAATTAATTTATAATTTTTCTAGAATATTTATTATTTATAAATAAAATTCCCCAGTATCATGCTCAAAATAGTTAGGATTTTCAAAAGAAAATGTCATTCTTTTGATGAGAAATAAAATGAAATATTTAATTGTATTTAATCTTTATTGGTATTTATTCATTCTTTATTTTTATTTATCTGATAGTAAAAAATACATTAACTAAATATTATATGTTAATAAATCATAAAGAATAATATATATTATATGTGAGAAAAATATAAAATAAAATATTTCATATTATATATAAATAAAATTTTAATTTACATTTTATTAATCTATTTAGGCGTAAATTAATTACTGTTGATCAATATTAAATATTGATTATGTTCAATATATTTTACATTATAGTGAACTTAAATATTTTTATGTTAATAATAAATTATAAATGCACCTGCAACATGTGTTTTAAAATAAATAGTTCATATAAATGTATTTAGATAGTAGCATCCAATATATAAAACCCGAAGTTAAATCAAACTTGATATAAAAATTATTTTTTAAGTGCTTTCGATTCTAATTTGGTTCTAGTTTCAATTTTGATTTCGATTCTAATTTGACTCGATTATTTGTTCCTACATTTAAAATTGCAACTTGATTACATTCCTTTTAACAAAATAAAAACAATTATATATTTATAACATCAAATTATCAATAAAAAAATAATAATACCAAATCAAAATGACATAAAAATACTATTCAATTCTAATTAATTACATTATCCTAATTAATTGTCCCACGTAAAATAAATCAATTGAACATAAAAGGCCAATTACTTTTGGTAATTGGTAATTATATTTAAATTTTTTAATTTTGGATCACATATCGTAATAGCCAAACTTCAAAATCAATTTTGAGGATATTTGAAACACAGCTCACTCAGTTTTATATATATATATATATATATATATATATATATGTATATATATATATATATATATATAATCTTATTAAAACTAATAAAATAAGGAAAAATTTAGCAAAATAAGCCAGACTAAACCATGGGCAATAGACCAACCCACTACGCCCAGATTAAGGGACAGCTCGCTCAGTTTATTTTGATGTTTCCTTTACAACACAACAAATTCAGTTCCTCAATCCATTCTTACATTGAAAATGGATCAACCAATAATTTTGTGACATAATCTTTCGCACTTGATGGGTTGGTGTAGAAATCAAGGAATTTGTAAAGAAATTCTGACATGCGTCCAAAGTTGAGAAAATAATTGAGAATAACATTTGAGTGAAAAATTATTCAACAGATTTAATGTGTCACTGAATGATGTGATACACTCAATCAATAATAATAATATGATACATTATTTATATTATTTAATAAATAAAATTAATATATTTAATATTTTTATTCACTCAGTTAATATTAAAACTTTATCGGTAACTTAAAATTCACTTTCTTATTCAGAAAAATAAATAAAAGCTGATAGTTAGCTTTTACATTCTCTCATTCAGCACGACACATATTTTTAAAACTTTTTCATAACAGCACGTAACCTAAATATGCATAACAAAAAAACAAAAAACATAGGGAACTAAAAATCTAACCACTGCAAAATCAAATTCTTAAGTGCAGGTTTTTTTTTATTAGTGGAAGCTTTCTCAAATCATACTATGGATAAACAAAAAGGCATGCCTCCATATAAACTTGTATATAAATTTTGATTATATATTAGCCATCGGTATTAATTACATAAATGATCTCACTTTTATTGATTATTTATATACTTACATTTTAAGAATTGAAACAAAAAAGAAGAGCTTTGTACTATGATGGTACTCTTAATATGAATATATAGTCAAAGAAAATAACATCTCAAAATATAATTTTGAAGTCCAAGCTATGTTTAATTAATGAATTAGAAATTTTGCATTAGGAGAAAGTGGAATTATGATGGTAATATCTGAAAAAATTTTAATAATAAACTGAAAATATATTCAACATGGTTTGGCGAGAATTAATTTTTTATTAATCCTCATGCCAATCTGTTATAAATAATTAGTATATTTGGATTATGGTAATAATAGTATATATCGAATTAGTAATGTGAAAACATGTTGATATTTAATTCTTAGCATCTAAGAGATATCAAAATTGGCAGTTAAGTGTTTGTGGGCTTTTGTTAGTTTTGTGCGCATGGAAAAGGAAAATCAATAAGCATGTGCTTTGATAAATTATTTTTTAGTATTATTTTTTAATTGTTTGTTTTAACAAGATTCAAAATTTGAATATAATCATTAATAATTTAGTTTTGTTTTGATCCATCTAAAGTTCTGATATTTCAAAATATATTTATAATAACTTGACTAACTCATTATTAATCCCTTCTAACATCTAAATTATGTTGTCAGTAGAGGATGTTTTCACTTGGCTGCTGTTACCTTTTAAGTCTTCTTTTTTGTGTTTTGTCCTATGTAGAACTAATATATAGGCCTAGTCATGGATAATCATCATCATATTAGTATAGGCCTAGTTACGATTTATTTATTATAGAATTTGTATTAATATATTTATTATGAGCTGATTATTATATGAATACAGGTATAATTATTGAAAGTGATTGTGAAGTAGAAAAGGATAAGAATGATATTGTTAAAATTGATGAAGATCTTTTTATAAAACGACAAGTGAGTAATGATGATAATTTACTTGGAAGAGTGGTTTCTAATGAAGAGGAAGCATTTGCTTTGTACAACAATTTTGCATTGGGAATCGGTTTCAGCATTCGTAAACGGAAAGTTAGATATAGTGTTGGATCAAAGAATATGAAACAACATGAATATGTTTGCTCGAAACAAGGTTTTAAGTTAGATGATATTTCTTCAGAAAATAAAATGGTGAATAGGTTGGATACTCGAATTGGTTGTGAAGCTTTTATTCATTTTACATGTAATGGTCAGGCTCCAACTGTAATGGCCCGGCCCACTAGTGATATTGTCCGCTTTGGGCCGAAGCCCTCACGGTTTTAAAACACGTTAATAGGGGTTATGAACCATCAACTTATAAACCCAGCATCTCTCCCGTGTTTTGTCGATGTGGGATTTGCCTAGGGTGTTACAATCCACCCCCCTTATGGGACTCAGCGTCCTTGCTGAGGTTTGCCCCACCATCGTTCAAGGTTGCACGCGGAGCGGCTCTGATACCACAAATGTAATGGCCCAGCCCACTAGTGATATTGTCCGCTCTGGGCCGAAGCCCTCACGATTTTAAAACGCGTCAATAGGGGTTATGAACCATCAACTTATAAACCTAGCATCTCTCTCGTGTTTTGTCTATGTGGGATTTGCCTAGGGTGTTACACCAGCAATGTAGACAATTAGTGACCTGTGGCCATGTCTTGTCAGTAAAATGCAATCAGGTAGATAAATACTGTGTAAAAAAGTAAATTATATTGATTCAAATTCATAAGATTTTAACTACTTCTGTTACACAGGCCCTAAGGCAGTGCCCCAGTGATTCCATTGGACATGGCGAAGAAGCTCCTGAAAGATGGAAAACACGTCCCTCATCGGAATGGGAGTGGAAAGAGAAGATATATAAAATGAGGTAACTAATCATTAGAAGCACCTTTTAGTGCAATGGAATGGAGAGTTAAAAGAACTCCAGGGTTAAGCGTGCTCGCTTGAGAGAAATCCTAGGATGGTTGATCTCCTGGAAAGTTCTCTACTTCACCTATGAGACAAAACCATGAGGCCTACGGTCAAAGCGAACAATTCCTCTAGCGATTGGAGCCTGACCATTACATTACAGTTGAAAAAGATATGTGGAAGGTTACTCATTTTATCCCAACACACAATCATGAGTTAGCATTAGTAAGAGAAAGGCATTTGTTAAGGTTAGGACAAATTATTTCAAATGCTAAAGCTGCTGTTATTAATACAATGATAAATGCAAGTATACGTACAAATGATGCATTTTCTTTTTTAAGGGAAGAACATGGAGGGTTTGAAAATATTGGATTCGCAAAAAGAGAATGTTATAATCATGTAAATAAGCAGAAATTGATGAAAATTGATGTAGGGGATGCTCAAAGTTTGATGAACTATTTCAAGCGAAAAAAAAGGCTGAAGATCCCATGTTTTTTTATACAGTGCAAGTTGATCAAAAAAATTGCATGACTAATTTTTTTTTGGAGAGATGGGCTAGCAAGAATTGGTTATGATTGTTTTGGAGATGTTGTGAGTTTTGACACTACATATAGGACTAATAAATATAATATCATTTGTGCTCCTTTTGTAGGTGTTAACCATCATTAGCAAAATGTGTTGTTTAGTTGCGGTTTTTTACTAGATGAGAAGATTGATTCCTTCAAGTGGTTATTTCAATCATTTTTAGAGTCAATGGGAAATCGACCTCTGATCACTATCTTTACAGATCAAGATTTTGCAATGTCAAATGCGATTAAGGTATTGTTTCCAACTACAAATCATCGTTTATGTTTATGGCTCATTAGCAAAAATGCTCTTTCCCATTTTGGAAGTCTCAATTCCAATCCTGAATTTCAGAAATTATGGAAGAAATGTTGTACTGGTTGTGAATCTGTAATAGAATTTCAAGAGACTTGAGATGAAATGATTAGAAGATATAATATTTCAGACAATAATTGGTTCAATCTTATGTATACAGCTCATGAAAAGTGGAATACCATGTTCACTAAAGGTAGTTTCACTATTGGGATAAAATCATCTCAAAGAAGTGAAAGTACTATAGCAAATATAACAACAAGCCTTACTCATTTTCACTTGCATACGAGAACATAGTTGCAGGTTTGCGTTCAAAGGAGTTAGATGAAGATTTTCATTGCAAGCATGGTAAACCTATTACTGCAGTGAAGTATAGTGGTATTTTAGAGCATGCAGTCAAAATTTATACATGCAAAATGTACATGTTATTTGAAAAAGAGTTTCTTTATAGCCTTGCAACCTTGCGGAGAGAAGTAACTAATGATGGATTATTTTGCACTTATGAAGTGAAAGAAGAGGCTAATGAACGAGTGCACATGGTTCATTTTAATATACTTAATCATCAAATTTCATGTACTTGTAAAAAGTTTGAGTCAAAAGGGATTTTATGCTCTCATGATTTACGAGTTTTTAGTGTGAGAAATGTGACTAGCATTCCAAATCAGTATATTTTAAAGAGGTGGACAAAAGAAGCTAAGAGAGGAATGATATTGTATGAGAAAAATATTCATTTTCTAAGGAATAAAGAAGAGGTGGAGCTAGTATGGCGTCATTCAATGATGCGTATAGCTAGCAATTTGATATATAAGTGTCAAGGAAATGATAGTACTAGACAAATGTGCCAAGAAGGTTTAATGAACCTTGATGTCAAACTTGATCATCAATTAGCAAGGTTAAAATTGGGTGAAGCTCATGTTGATGACAATGATGACCATGGTAATGTATACGACTTAAATTATTTTATTTTTATGGTAAATTTCTGACTCACTTTTTATAATTGATATGTTGTTATATGTTTGATCTGGTGCACCAAGTCATACCTGTGACTTGGTACACCGAGACTATTGAATAATTTCCCTGTTTGAGACACTTCTTGGCTTAAGAAGTAGTTCCTTATTTGTGTCCTTCCATGCATTTACAAATATTTTATCAATATCCCTAACAGCCTCCTCTCTTGACACACCAAATTCTTTCATGTAGCACTCCACACTTGAAGGAGAGTATCCCCGCTTTTGCTCCTCCTTTATTGTGCATGATATATTATTTCAGTTTAAAAAACAAAGAAATCAGATCAGGAGAATATATTTTTTAGTGCTTATATGCATGCTAGAATTTTCATATATATATATATATATATATATATATATATATATATATATATATATATATATATATATATATACACGTGTGTGTGAAATTAATGATACCTCGTGGCCTGCTATGTCATTCTTCAAAGTTCCAAGTAACTCGGGAGAGTTAACAATTTTTGGGTTATCCATACCATTTCCTTGATCCCTATATCCTTCATTCCAAGGAGGAATGCTGAAGCAAGGACATCACAAGTGCTTACGATTAATCCATTCTGTACATAATCATCGAATGCTGGCACATAACCATTTTTTGCCCATTGTGCCTCAATTATGTAGCCTCTTGTCAATTTTTTAAACTAATAACAGAGGGGAAAAAAAGAAAGAAATCAGTTACACATGTTAAATGGGGGAAAAAAAAAATAAAGCCATTCAACTTGAGAATTTTTTTTTTTTTAAACTATGCGGGGCAATTACGCAAACTCTTTTCCATGAAATATTAAACTAATTGCTCAAAATCAAGGGTCATCCAATGTCTATAAGCGTACTATCCATCAAAAACTATCAAACTAATTAATTAAATGGAAAGTATTATCCAGCAAATCCTACCATCTCCTTGGCATAAGAGGTTTGGAAGAGCTTCCTTCATTGCCATCATTCTCCGTCTCTTCAAAAAGTTTCAAAAAATTCTTATAAAGATTTTTCATGTACCCGGGTAGTTAATCATCAATACCATCAACATTGCACCTGAAAATTTGCAGGAAAAAAAATGGTTGGGCTATATTCACTTTTGCATATATGGTGATTGAAATTTTGTTATGTATTCCATGTCAAGTTCCTATAACCTTTCAAATGCGGCTGTAAAACGATAGAGCTCATCCAGTGTTCCATATGCGTCGTACGTGTCATTTAGCACTGTCTCCACTTGCACATACTTAGCAATCATCAACCGAGAAGCACCAAACTGAGGCTCGCAAATGCTTCCAAGTGCCCATACATAGGCCTCCATAATTCTATCTCTTGTATAAGGATACTTGTGTGTAACATTCAAGTCTCTCGACCACCTGATAATATAACATAATTCAATTTATGTTAAATTTATTAATCTATACCCTGTGTGTGCATGTGAAACAAAATTTACCTTGAGAGAATGGCTAGCTCTTGTCTATATAATAATTGAATTCGATTGTAGTCCAACTTTGCAAACTTCAACAGGGTTTCATTGCGAGACTCCTCTTTTTCGTAAAAGGATATATATTGATGAATCTTAGTCTTTCCATGCTTTGATGGATTGGCCACACCAGAGAATTCTTTATATGTTCAGCAAGATGGGGGCTTGCCTGCTCAGCTAGAGTTTCCAGGTATTGCTTTGTAAAAGCAAGGGCTTCATCTAAAATATCTTCTCCATGCACACATAGAAAGCTAGCTTCGTATAAGCCAAGGAGGCTTTTCACATCATTGGTGATGGCTTTCTTGAACCCTCCATCATTGTCTTTGAATTTGTTAAAAACATCTGATTCATGATGATCACCCACATCACATATTAATCTTCTTAATATTGACAATATTTATATACAGACACTCACCACAAGTCACTTTAGGACCATGTTGTCCTAAGATCCGAAATAGAAGTCCCGCAACGTGAAGGTCATAGTCATTTTCATGGAGGAAAGTGGGAAGAGCAATGAAAATATGGTTTCATTGTTCTTCAATTTCATTCTCAAAATAATATGACACTCCAAGGCAGCATAATATATCAATAAATTCAATATTTTCGATTAATCCTCCTGTAGATTGCATTAATATATCTTTCACCTTTTCTTTAAATATTTCCACCTCTTTAGTAAGCGATTCAAACTCCTGCACGGACATTTGTTGAATGCCAATTTAACATCATGATTAAAAAGAAAAATACTATCTATTAATTATAAATATGATAGAGATATGCCGAATCTTGGAAGGATAAGGACGCAAAAGAGCAGCACCAAACGCTGGAGGGAAAGTTTGCTGATGGACGAAAATGGTCTTGCTCAATTTTTGCTTGAGTGGCCATTTTCCTGCAATGCACCTGCTTGCTAATTAAAACAATTGATCACTTGCTTGTGCCTGCCCTAAACGGAGAAAAGCAACGCTATTTATAGAGAGAATGCCAACATTTTTTAGTCATTTGTCCGCCCATAGCTGTCATTGTCAGTTTTTAGTTTTTTTTTTTCTTTTAATTTTTTAAACATTATATATATATATATATATATATATATATATATATATATGAAAATACAATCACAAGGAGAAAATGTATTGAAATTGTGGGAATTAAATAATTAGGTTAAAAGCTTAAAGTGGAAATTACAAAAAATATCATGTGGTTTCACTTGTTTTTAGTTCAAGATCCATAGTTCATTTTGTGACAAAATGGTACCTTGAGGTTTTACACTATTAGCAAACTAAGTAAATTATTTAACTCTTGAAAATAGTCAGAATCTGAGATCAATTCCTTTCAAAATACTATGGAAAAACTTATGCATTTGCTCTTTGGAAAGGTCTATTTGTTAGTTTTAGTATTTTATGATGGCCAAGTCTCTAGGCTAGAAGAATTTGACACGATGTCTAGAAGTGCTAGGGAGTTTGGGGTGGAATTTCAGTGATGTTGACTACCGCAAGTGCATGAGTCATTCAAATAGTGTAAAAAAATATATCGTTCCCATGAAGAGTTGTGTTTTCAATTGAATTTTTGATGTAAAATGAACAATGTTAAAATTGTATTTTAATAAAATAAAAAAAGAAATTTGGAAATTTGAAGTTTAGGGTATAAAAATGTAAGACTCAATTCAAATAACGACTAATTTAATAATTGGCTAAATAAAGAAATTGAGAATATTAATGATGAAAATTAATAAAATGAGATTAAACTAAGCACTAAAAAGTAAAATTCAATGCAACAATTGTAAAAAGATGATTTCGGAGTTAAGAGTTCATATTCAAGTCAATTTGGGATTTTCTTAGCTAGCCTAATCTATGAAATTTATGGATTTAAATGCGACCAATTCTAAAATCCTTTAAAATCTCTTTCGAGTGAATTAAATAGTGTTTTGGTTAATTAAATCATACTTTTGTGGAGTTTAAAATTAACCAAGACCCATAAGGTTCTTTAATCAATCTATTAAACCCTCTTAATCCTTAGTCTATTTCTAGATCTAAGCTAATTAAGTCTAATTTCTTTATTATGTATCACTTAGTCTTCTCCTTTCAGTCCTTCAACCAAAGATTAAGAATATAACTTAATAGAGCCCTACTAAGCATGTAAATAAGCACATAAGAAATGGATTAAACCCAATAAATTTTATTAAATTGGGACTAACCCAGTTCAGTCCTAAAAAATAACTCAAATATTGCATCCCTAACTCCAAAATCAAAGAAAACTAATCACAATTTATGTTTAGTACAAGAGATTTTGTGTAGAAGAAGAAATAAAACATAAAAAATAAACTAAAACTGAAAAACTTGATATTTGGCATGAAAAAACTGTAAAGAAGAGCCAAAATCTCAACTGGTGCAAGAAAAATGGGGTTCTTCCTCTTTTTGTCTCGTTCTTTCTCAAAAAATTTCTTCTTATTCTTCTTCTTCTTCTTCTTTTTGCAAAAAATGATGTAAGGATACTTAAAAACCCTTTAACAAAAACCCTGGATAGGCTAAAAATTGGCTGGAATAACGTCATTACATATGTAAGAATATTTGCTTCTTCAGCCAATTAATGAGGAAGTGCACAGATTGTGCATTGTCTGTGTAACATCTTGTGCACATTTCGACAAGCTCCAGAGATTTTTTGTGACACCCTCACTGTAGTAATTTCGTACATTCCACTGTTTCGGTGATCGGTGTCGGTCCAGACAGCTAGAATGTCTGGAAAAATATTTAGACTAAAGTGAGGAGATGATGAGGCAACAGCTTCCTCAATCGCTTACATCACTAAGAAATCGCCCATGTAGAATCAGCATACTGCTCCAAAGATAAGCAGATAGACCTGCCCCTGCACCTCAAAGGGGTAAAAAGTCTAGTAAATCTGAGGCAGCTGGTACATTATAGAGACCTGCATCTAAGACAGCCGAGAGGCCAGAGGCCAGAGTACCTGCCAGGGCTTATGCAATGAGAGCTCAAGAGGAGCAAGATGTCCTAGATGTGATCAGGGGTATGTTTTCCCTCTATAACATCTCTGTACATGCATTGGTGGATCCAGGATCTACCCATTCATATATCTGCATCAAGCTACACTGTAGACAGGTAAGGGGTGTCACATTTTCCATGATGCTACATGGTTGTGCAAGTTTCAGCATGTTCTTGTATTTTTTTGTAAAGGTGCATAGGCAAGTTGCATAGGCTGTGCAATAGGTTGTGCAAGTTTCGGCAAGTTTAAATTGTCTACCGTGAAGGTGTACAAGCAAGTTGAATAGGATGTGTGACATCCTGTGCAGGTCTCAGCAAGTTTAGGCTTTTCTCCTGTGAAGGTGCACAAGCTATGTAGCACTCTGTGCAAGTTTCGGCAATTCTCAAAATTCTTTCTAATTTCTGTACACAAACTGCACAGGCTATGCAGATTTCGGTAAACTTTAAAATCTTAAATTTTCAAGCTTTATTTTTGGTACTTTTGGACTTAGAATTTACTTCTCACTTGCATAATTACCTTTTATTCCCTCAAGAACACCATTTTATCTATAAAACAAAAATAAAATTACAAATTAATCTAAAAATTGATAATTATGAAAAATTAACTAAATAAATAATAAAATTAACTAAAAATGACTACCAAACAAATAAAGTGACTATGAAATTAAATCTAAATGACTATATAAAATGCATATATCAAATACCTCCAAACTCAAATATTTGCTTGTCCTCAAGTAAACCTTAAAATATAATGCAATTTTTGGGTGCCTTTTCCATGGAGTTATGAAAATCACCTATTAGAGCAATCTAACTCACCTCTAGCCATACCAATAATCCATAAACCAATCCTTCAAGATGCAAAGTATCTAATGCTTACTAAGGCTTTCACCGCTTAGCCTCAAGTCAATTAATCATCCAAAAAATCCCAAAACAACTGATCAAAAGAGAAGGTTATTCTCAAAAAGAACTCTAAAACAATCAATAGCTAAAGTGCCTCTAAATAGAGTGATGGAATTTGATGAATGAATGAATAAATTCCCAATCCCATAAGCAAACTTCCTATCCCTATATCCACTAATGTAGCAAGTACAATCAAGAGATCAAAGGTCTTTTTAGGGATGTAATAGGGCTATTGGGTTCAAAATGAAGCTAACAAGAAAAGTGGTAAAAAGGATTCAGAGCATGAGAATATTTTCAATATTGAAAACATAAGGTACACATCTTTTTTTTTTTTTTCCTTTTTGTTAACCTTTTTTTTTAAAGAGGACAAAATACACAATGAGAATTTTCAAATGCTAGTATATTTTACAAAGTGCACAAAATAAAGGGACTATTTTGGTATTTTAAGTTTGTATCTTGTATTTTCTGTAACACCCTAGGCAAATCCCACATCGACAAAACACGAGAGAGATGCTGGGTTTATAAGTTGATGGTTTGTAACCCCTATTGACGCGTTTTAAAACTGTGAGGGCTTCCGTCCAGAGCGGACAATATCACTAGTGGGCCGGGCCATTACATTTGTGGTATCAGAGCTGCTCCGCGTGCAACCTTGAGCGATGGTGGGGAAAACCTCAGCGAGGACGCTGAGTCCCACAAGGGGGGTGGATTGTAACACCCTAGGCAAATCCCACATCGACAAAACACGGAAGAGATGCTGGGTTCATAAGATGGAGGTTCTTAACCCCTATTGACGCGTTTTAAAAACCATGAGGGCTTCGGCCCAGAGCAGACAATTTCACTAGTGGGCCGAGCCGTTACATTTGTGGTATCAGAGCCGCTCCACGTGCAACCTTGAGCGATGGTGGGGCAAACCTCAGCGAGGACGCTGAGTCCCATAAGGGGGGTGGATTGTAACACCCTAGGCAAATCCCACATCGACAAAACACGGGAGAGATGCTGAGTTTATAAGTTAATGGTTTGTAACCCCTATTGACGCGTTTTAAAACCGTGAGGGCTTCCGTCCAGAGCGGACAATATCACTAGTGGGCCGGGCCATTACATTTTCTCTTAATGATTGTCTCAAAAAATACCACCCCTAACTCATTTTCTTTAATTACTTTGGGTGGATTTCCTTCAATTTGAATAATAATAATGAAACGCACATATATACAAGCACTTTTACATAAGATAGGCATCTTTTCTCCCTTTTATTTTTTTTTTCTCTTATTCTTTTTTTCTTTTTTTGGATAGTGTACCAAATATTATGCATAATTATTGTGACGCCCCTTACTCGTCTATTGTATAGCCGAGCAAGAAGTGCCACATTCGGTGCCGAAGCACCCTATCTTGTCTTGTCATGTCTATTGTAAATTTTAATGTCCTTTAAATCAGGTAATTTAAGTGTAGGAATTTTTTTTTAATATCTTATTTTTGTGGAGACCCGAACAGATCCCCTCTGTTTTATTAGCATCTAGCGGGTTCCACTATCACCTGTTAACATATTCATAGTCATCTCACATATTTCCACATCATATTCTCTTTTATCATATCATTCACAACTATTTATGAGATCTCAAAATGAAGTGTCATCTATTGCATTCATATTGAAATTCATAGATAATAAATTTTAAGTTTTCATTTCAAGTCCAAAATAAAATACATCATATACTAGTAATTACATCATGACTAGACATAATGAACCAAAATACTAGTCTACACATGGGCCCTACCAAAATACAAAAGACTGGTGAGGTGACTCTGATAGGTGGCAGATCTGATCGGAACTCTGTCCAAATACTACTGTGGCGACTGCTGATCTTCAGTACCTACGCGATGGAAAACCAACGCGCTAAGCATAATGCTTAGTGGTGCATAATTTATAATAACAATAATTAAACAATTGAATTAATATTTACAAATCATAAATTCTGGGTCTTTTACATTTTTTTTTTATTACACTTTGGAAACAATTAAAATTATTGGGATCTTTCCTATTTACTTATTGTATATTCAGTATTAATTAATTATTATCAATGCCCAAGAAACCTATAACAAATTATAAAAGCTGGATACACGGGAATATACGGGTTAAACAGCCATATGTCTACCTTGTATACATCTGTCAGGCATGAGGCCAGCTGTCGGGCACGAGACCCGCTGTCAGGCTTGTAAAGCCAGAAATAAAGTAGGCACAATGGCCAGTAAGTAGGCATATAGCCTGTAGAACAATCATACCAGACATATATTATCAGTTCATGATTTTCTCGGTAGGCAGTACTGCTATCTATAGTCCCTAATTGGTATACCAGTTTATCCAAACTAAATAAATAAGTCTAGGTATACTATGGGCAATTAAACATTTTTAATTAATTTAGCACTATTCACTGTTACTATTTTCTAGTACTGTTCATTAGTACCATTAATTTCATATTAATAAGACATTAGTCCCAATTTACATATTCATATCATTTTTAATATTTAATTTTCCTTATGAGTATTTTAATTATCATATATAGCATTTTTCCCATGAACCTTTTTTTAGGTTCATGTTATCTTTATCTAGGAATTTGACTAGGTTAGGATGTCTATTTAGTCACACTTTCTTCATAACAATTGCTCCTCTATGTTTAAACTTGAATTTCAGTTTTTGAATCACTGAATTTGGAGTTATAGAACTCAAGTTATGGTCAAAATACCATAACTGGTCCCTTTGCCTCTAAGCTGTCCAGAATTTACAATTCCTGGTCAATAAACTTTGACCAGTCATTTGATCATTTTATGGTCATTTTTAGACTTAGGTTCCTCCACAAGATATGTTCCTCTATGTCTTAGGGACTCCGAGGTACAATTTCATAATTTTTCAAGCTTGGTATAGTGAGTTATAGTCAGTGTATTAACCTGGACTCTCAGTCCTATAAGGGCAATAACCAACTTCAGGGCAGTATGTTTGACCCTCTTTTTAGGGTCTTTACACTTAGAATTTGGCAAAGGTGTCTAAATCAATATTGTAGCCCTAAGTATCATATTTCTAAATTATATTGGACATCTCAAATGGAATTTCCTAGTGGGAGTTATGGCCAAATGAACACACAGGTATCAAATGGCATTCTTGGTTCAACTTAACATTTTCTAGATTTCAATTCCTAACTTTGGCTAATATTTTCCCTAGGATGCAATGGTTTCTAAAGCTTGGTTAAAACATAAAAATTGTTGTGCTATGTCTTATAAAACTTTTGGCACTAGTTTCACTCAATTTTCAGCTTTGGAGACCAAGTTATGGCATTTTTGCCAAAACTGGTCAAGCATACCAAAGGAACAGTATTTTGGACAATTTCCGGGTTGGCAGTTTTAGTGACTCAACTTGTGCTAACAATTTTAATTGGTTAAAGGCAAAACTGGGTTAAGTGGTCTTCATGAAATGTGTAGCCCTATGTCTAAACTTTTCATGGGTAAAATTTTAGGTCATTTGGACAGTATAGAGAGAGTTATGACCAAATATACACGTACTGTTCATTTGGTCATTTTCTGGGATGGCAGTTTCAGTGACCCAATTTGTGCTAACAATTTGAATTTGTTAAAGGAAAAACTGGGTTTAGTGGTCTTCATGAAAAGTGTAGCCCTATGTCTAAACTTTCCATGGGTAAAATTTTAGGTCATTTGGACCAGTATAGAGAGAGTTATGACCAAATGAACACGTACTGTTTATTTGGTCATTTTCTGGGTTGGCAGTTTCAGTGACCCAACTTGTGCTAACAATTTGAATTTGTTAAAGGCAAAACTGGGTTTAGTGGTCTTCATGAAAAGTGCAGCCCTATGTCTAAAATTTCCATGGGTAAAAGTTTAGGTCATTTGGACTAGTATAGAGAGAGTTATGACCAAATGAACACGTACTGTTCATTTGGTCATTTTCTGGGTTGGGTTGCAGGGAAATCCGAATTTGGATAGTATTTAGGTCAAGTTTTGGACAGAATTTGAGCATGGTTTCTTCGTGGAAAATGGGCTATTTTGGGTCTAGTTTCACATCCAATTGGCCTGATACCAATTGGGATCACACAATTTTATTTATGGCCTAAAATGTACACTGCCCTCAACAAACACAACCTGCAGAAAATTTGACACTTCCAAAACTCAATCTCCTCCAACTTCCTTACTTCAATTTGCATGCAATACACTTCTATAAGCAACAATCTCATCCCAATAGATCAATTTCAACATTTTACACAAAGTCCTCAATATTTACACAAACCCTAGTTTTCAAAGTTTCAAATTTACACAAACACTATACAATCAAACACCCAAACATTTCCACTAATTACACATTCTCATGGAACCATTTTTCATCACTTAAAAGCAATAAACTTCAAGTTCCATGGCAGCCAAAAATTCAAGGGTCCTTTCCTCTAGATTTTCTTTTTGTTTTAATGGTATTTATGCTTAACTAAACATGCTTTTCATGTTTAATAAAGAGAAGAAGAGGGATTAATGCACTAACCTTACTTGAGCTTCCCAAACCTCAACTTTCTTGCTTCTTATGGGTATCTATGGCTTCCTTATGGAGTGGGGAGTATTTTTTGTGAAGGGTGCTAAAGGTTTTGATGGGTAGAAGCTTGGGAAATCAAGCTTGGAAGCTTGATAACAATGGTGGGGAGGGAGAGACCAAGGGAAACGGCAAGGAGAGAGAGGGAAGAGGAAGAAGAAGATGGTTGGTGGGGTTTTGTCTCTTGTGGTTATTTATATATATACATTTATGTGTACTTTATTATTTTTAAATTTCATAAATCTATTTCCTTTCTTTTCTTTTCTTTCCTTTTCTTTCCTTTTCTTCTCTTTTCTTTTCTTCTTCTTTCTCTTCTCATTTTTCAAATTCAAATTCATAAAATTAATTTATGGTAATTATTCTATTTCCAAATTTTAATTTGACATTTAAGTCAAAATTCACCTCTAGAGGTGAAATGACCAAAATGCCTTTCATAGTGCTCATCAGATTATTTTTATTTTTTATACCAATTAATAAATTCTCTAAATTTTATTTTATTTCTCAAAATTTTTCCTATATTTTTTTAATATTTATTTCATTAATTTATGCCTCCTCACTATAGTTTAAGTGTAGTTCCAAACATCCTGACTGTCCGAATAGATATTAGTCATCGGAACAGTAAAATGTACGGATTACCTGTGGTGAGGGCGTTACAATTATTCTCATGAAAAGGGTGGCAGTGTTTGGTTCATTGGCTAGGTAACAATGAGGGTTTTCAAGAAAATTTAGGTGTAATGTAGGCTTAAAGGGGTTTGCAAAGGTTAATTTTAAATGAAAGGAGAGCCAAAAGTTTAAAATAAGAAGGTTTTAATCAGAGGATGCCTAATTATTTCTCTTTCAAGTAAAAGCTGGTATTTTGCCTTGAAAGGTTTAGAAAACTTATTCTAAGATTGGTGAGACATCACTTGACTAACTTTTATCCTATAGCTCTCTCTAAACACTTCAATCTCTAAATAACTAATTGGGTGACTCTTTGACTAAGAAGATATAGGCAAAGGTAAACATTTCAAAACTTTGCACCTCTTAGGAACTTTCAATCCTCAAACCCAACTAGAGGTAGGCTAAATCACTCTACTAAGTAGCTCTCATTACTCAAGGGACCTGGCAAAAATTTTATTTCATGAATGCATGATTCCTAAAAATGAGCAATGCATTAACTAAATAAAAGAAATCTATATGCAAATTTCTATATCTTTACTGTATGATGTATGGTATGTATGTATATGTAAAATATTTACATTGTGAATATATGATATATGTATGGTAGGAAATGAAATGCACTTAAACTAAAATTCCTAAAAAAGACTTTTTAAGCTAAAATAAGAAAAAATCTTATATACACCCTCAAACTAAAAGCAGACGTTATCCCCAATGTCAAAATAAATACCAAGGTGGGATGGAATATAAGAAGTTGGTGCATAAAAGTGCAATAAATTTATGAAATACAAGTAAGTGCTAAAATAAATAATTCTAGAGAATGAGCAGTAAGGCTTACTTGTAATTGCAAGAATTGAAAAATGCATTGTATAAATAGAATAGAAAATTGTAAGGGTTTACCTTGAATGGAGAATGGATAATTTTGAGGTAATCGAAATAAAAAGATCCCTCAACAATACTATTAAAAAGAATGAATATCATAGAAAAAGTGGTGTTGTACAGGTTAGGATGCATAGGCAGTGAGGAGTTGCTGTGAAGAGCAAATTCTGCAGAATTTCTACAGAAATGTTCACTGTGAACAGTAAATTCTACAAAACTAGCTCTGCAGTAATAAAACTACATAAGCTATGCACCAAGCTGTGCAGTTTTTAGTAGAATGAACAAAAAGGCATAAACAGTGCCACAAACTTAAAAAGAAGTGCATTCCAAAAAAGATGTTGGTGCCTAAAACTCAATTGAAATGAAAAATATCAGTTGCATGAACTTCATTAACACCAAAATTAAGACTAAACATGAACAAATACATTATTTGTGGAAAGTAAAAACACCAAATTCTGTTGTGAACAATAATTTCTGAACAAATATGCATATGAATAATATCAATTTCTGCAAAATTACTCTGTGAACAGTAAATATGTATAATTCTACATATTCTCATTTTTTTTTATTGAGCAAATATCATTAACACATTAAGAACCATCTAAAAAAAATTTCAGCATACTCTCATTGAAAATATACACTCCAAAACGTAAAAAAAGAATCTCCATATAAGAATTTGCAATAGGAAATATCCATCTCCAAAAGCTAAATTCAAGCCCAACACATCAAAATCAAAATTCACACACCAACTCAATTCTCAATTGCATAATTAAACAAGCATTCAATTCTTCAATCCGAACACACCCTCTCACATGAAAAATCAATATTAAGGAAATAAACTTGCTATATCACCTCAACCACTTATCATAATAAAAAAACAAGAGATGAACTCCTTTAAATGTTATCCTAATGTAGAATGTAAGTTCTTGACAACAACTCTCCTTTTTGCTAATTTGACAAAATATGTTGCATAATAAGCACAAATTAAATTTAGAGTCAAATCAATTATGCAACCTAATAAGCAAATATTAAAAGAATAGAATACTTCCTCAAATTGCATTTTTGCATTTGCCATCTTATAAGCATTTGTACAAAGTAAAATTAGATAATTGTCAAAAATTGAATCTAAGGGTGATTGAAAACAAAGCAAAACAAAACAAATAAAGTAAAATTAACCAAAACAAAACAAAAGAACTTGGGGTGCCTCCCAAGAACGCTAAGTTAAGGTCATTAGCTTGACCCTTATCATGTTTCATGGTGGCTAAAATTAGAATTTGTTGCCTCTATTCCCAATAGGTGCTTCAATGAATCTATACTTCATTTTCTTTCCATTGCATTAGAAGATTCCTATCGATTTATCTAAAAGTCCAACCATTTCTTTCTTGACAATCTTTGGTGCATCTTTTTCTTTGAGAGATTGTTGCTTAACTGCGCTTTCTCCACTTGCTTAATTTGAAAAACCAGTGCCATTGGAAAAGGTGGATTACTCTTCAATTGTTGTGCAAAGGTTGCCACTTTTAGTTTTTCATCATTAATACTTCCTTCATGGACAAGACAATTTTCAAAGGGATCCTTCGGAACTCTTTTTAAAGTTATCTTTCACTAACTCGTCAACTATATGAATTCTCAGGTAAGAGTCTATATCTTGATGTTGCTTCTTCTTGGCATTGCCAATGTTGAAAACTAATCATCCTCTCCAACTCTAAGAATGAGCTCTTCACCTTTGATGTAACAACCCGAAATTTTAAATTATAAATAAAATAAAAAGAAATTATTATGTTATTAATATTATGGGATTTATTTGAATTGAATTTGAAATAAAAGAAGATAATTAAAAAAGAAAATAAATAAATAAAAAATAAAAATGAAAATATAATATATATATATATATATATATATATATATATATATATATATATATATATATATATATATATATATATAAAGATAGTTAGATTATATTATATTGTGGGTTATAGTATTTTAATATTAAATATTTTGAAAGTTTAATAATAATAATAATAATAATAATAATAATAAAAGAAAAAAAAGAGACATCTTTAAAGTCGTCTCATGTACAACCCCACACACACACACACTCTCTCTCTCTCTCTCTCTCTCTCTCTCTCTCTCTCTCTCTCTCTCTCTCTCTCTCTCTCCTTTTCATTTTCTTTTTTCTTCCTTTTCGTTTTCTAGCCATAACTTCTTCCTTCGATCATCGTTTTTAGCGTTCTTAGTATCAAAATATTCCTCCCTTCATGGCATCATATAGATATTAAGTTTGTGTGGTATCATTTCCTAGTTTGTGCGAATCAAGCTTCAGAAGTTTTAGCCCATTTTAACTTCTAGGCTAGATCTCTTTCAAACCATAAATTCTATCAAAAATCTGAGACCACCAGCATTCTCCACTTGTCGAGGGCTTCGCGATGACACTAATTTGAAATTTTTTCGACACCATTTTCTAATGGGTCTCATGGAACTTTGCAGTGTTTTTTCGGACATTAAATGAGCTTAATAAATTTCATAAAAATTATGTACTAACCCCCATATTATGGGCTTCACGTAGGTACATTAGATTTGTGGAAATGCGACTGTTGATCGGGTTTACATTTTCGAACTGAACAGACAAGAGACCGAAGCTAATTTAGAACCAGGTCAAAATTATAGGCTATCACATCATTTTCAGACGTCCCGAATACGTTTCTAGTATTAGAATTGGCGTAAGTAAGACAGAACCCTAAGTTTCCTTCATTATTTTATTTCGAGTTTAGATTAAAAATCCATAAAATATTCATGGGTAGTTAGAAAATTATAATTCCTTTTGTATTAGCGTATTAATATTGCTAAGGACCACGGCGCAAAATTTTAGAATTTTTAGAGCTCATTTGGATAGTTTTTTCAAAAATGGTTAGTTGTAGGGACTAAATGATAATTTTCCAAAATTGTGATGTTGACTGTTTAGGTGGCCCCATGAGGGGCCATGTGATATGATCGAGATATGGTTGTATGACTTGTGGATATAGAAGTGTATTTTGAGCCTTTTTGCAGGTTGGGTAGGTCATAGGTATAGGGTGAACTCTGCTAGATTTTCAGTACGACTTAGGGTGTCTTTGGTTCTTTTAAACTTGCATTGAGTCAGTTATATTAAATAATTATAATGTAATTGTCAGGTGAGCTGGGACAACCTTCCTCCTATACCCAGCCATCACAATGACCCCGATTTACGTCTGTGAGTAAAATATTAATTTTAATTATAATTTCAATATTATTATATATTCAGGCATGCCCATGCATCACTTACAAATATATATCTATATATTTAAATACTAGGTACATTTTATATTGCATTCTTAATTGATGAAATGCTATGGATGTTGTTTTATGATAATTTAGAGCAGTGTGCGTGTGTTAGCGTGTAACGCGCTCACCGTAGGTAGTCCGTACATTTTACTGTTCCGACGACTAATGTCTGTTCGGACAATCAGGATATCTGGAACTACACTTAAACTATAGTGAGGAGGCATAAATTAATGAAATAAATATTAAAAAAATATAGAAAATATTTTGAGAAATAAAATAAAATTTAGAAAATTTATTAATTGGTATAAAAAATAAAAATAATCCGATGAGCACCATGAAAGGCATTTTGGTCATTTCACCTCTAGAGGTGAATTTTGACTTAAATGTTAAATTAAAATTTGGAAATAGAATAATTAACATAAATTAATTTTATGAATTTGAATTTGAAAAATGAGAAGAGAAAGAAGAAGAAAAGAAAAGAAAAGAAAAGGAAAGAAAAGGAAAGAAAAGAAAAGAAAGGAAATAGATTTATGAATTTAAAAATAATAAAGTACACATAAATGTATATATATAAATAACCACAAGAGACAAAACCCCACCAACCATCTTCTTCTTCCTCTTCCCTCTCTCTCCTTGCCGTCTCCCTTGGTCTCTCCCTCCCCACCATTGTTATCAAGCTTAAAGCTTGATTTCCCAAGCTTTCACTCACCAAAACCCATAGTCCCCTTCATTAAAAATTTAGCCCACATCATAAGGAAGCTCTAGGTACCCATAGGAAGAAGGAAAGTTGAAGTTTTGGGAAAATTTCCAAGTTGGGTCACAAGAGGTTAGTGCTTTTCTCCCTTCCTTCTTCTTTAATACTTGAAAGTGACTTGAGATAAGTGGAAATTTCAAGAAATTAACAAGAAATTCATGAACCCATGATGTCCCCAAATTTTGGCAGCCATGAAATATGTTGGGCTTTATTGTGTTCAAATAATGTAAATGAGTTTAGAGATGATGATTGATATGATTATATGTATGAGAAGTGAAAAGGGATTGAATTGATTGAGTTTGAAACTTGGAAATTAGGGTTTGTGTACATGACTTGGAGATTTTGTGTAAATGCTTGAAATTTGACCTAATTGGGATGATATTGTTGCTTATAGAAGTGTAATGCATGCAAATTGAAGTAAGGAAGTTGGAGGAGATTGAGTTTTGGAAGTGTCAATTTTCTGCAGGTTGTGTTTGTTGAGAGCAATGTACATTTTAGGCCATAAATGAAATTGTGTGACCCCAATTGGTATGAGGCCAATTGAAGGTGAAACTAGACCCAAAATAGCCCATTTTCCGTGAAGAAACCATGCCTAAATTCTGTCCAAAACTTGACCTAAATACTGCCTAATATTCGGATTTCCCTGCACCCAACCCAGAAAATGACCAAATGAACAGTATGTGTTCATTTGGTCATAACTCTCTCTATACTGGTCCAAATGACATAAAATTTTGCCCATGGAAAGTTTAGACATAGGGCTACACTTTTCATGAAGACCACTTAACCCAGTTTTGCCTTTAACAAATTCAAATTGTTAGCACAAGTTGGGTCACTGAAACTGCCAACCCAGAAAATGACCAAATGAACAGTACGTGTTCATTTGGTCATAACTCTCTCTATACTGGTCCAAATGACCTAAACTTTTACCCATGGAAATTTTAGACATAGGGCTACACTTTTCATGAAGGACACTTAACCCAGTTTTGCCTTTAACCAATTCAAATTGTTAGCAAAAGTTGAGTCACGAAAACTGCCAACCCGGAAATTGTCCAAAATACTGTTCCTTTGGTATGCTTGACCAGTTTTGGCAAAAATGCCATAACTTGGTCTCCAAAGCTGAAAATTGACTGAAACTAGTGCCAAAAGTTTTATAAGACATAGCACAACAATTTTTATGTTTTGACCAAGCTCTAGAAACCATTGCATCCTAGGGAAAATATGAGCCAAAGTTAGGAATTGAAATCTAGAAAATGTTAAGTTGAACCCAAAATGTCATTTGATACCTGTGTGTTCATTTGGCCATAACTCCCACTAGGAAATTCCATTTGAGATGTCCAATATGATCTGGAAACATGACACTTAGGGCTACAACATTGATTTAAACACCTTTGCCAAGTTCTAAGTGTAAAGACCCTAAAAAGAGGGTCAAACATACTGCCCTGAAGTTGGTTATTGCCCTTATAGGACTGAGAGTCCAGGTTAATACACTGACTATAACTCACTATACCAAGCTTGAAAAATTATGAAATTGTACCTCGGAGTCCCTAAGACATAGAGAAACATATCTTATGAAGGAATATAAGTCTAAAAATGACCATAAAATGATCAAATGGCTGGTCAAAATTTATTAACCAGGAATTGTAAATTCTGGACAGCTTAGAGGCAAAGGGACCGGTTATGGTATTTTGACCATAACTTGAGTTCTATAACTCCAAATTCAGTGATTCAAAAACTGAAATTCAAGTTTAAACATAGAGGAGAAATTTTTATGAAGAAAGTGTGACTAAATAGACATCCTAACCTAGTCAAATTCCTAGATAAAGATAACACATCAACATGAACCTAAAGAAAGGTTCATGGGAAAAAAGCTATATATGATAATTAAAATACTCATAAGGAAAATTAAATATTAAAAATGATATGAATATATAAATTGGGACTAATGTCCTATTAATATGAAATTAATGGTACTAATGAACAGTACTAGAAAATAGTAACAGTGAATAGTGCTAAATTAATTAAAAATGTTTAATTGCCCATAGTATACCTAGACTTATTTATTTAGTTTGGATAAATTGGTATACCAATTAAGGACTTTAGATAGCAGTACTGCCTACCGAGAAAATCATGAACTGACAATATATGTCTGGTATGATTGTTCTACAGGCTATATGCCTACTTACTAGCCATTGTGCCTACTTTATTTCTGGCTTTACAAGCCTGACAGCGGGTCTCGTGCCCGACAGCTGGCCTCGTGCCTGACAGATGTATACAGGGTAGACATATGGCTGTCTAACCCATATACTCCCGTGTATCCAGCTTTTATAATTTGTTATAGGTTTCTTAGCCATTGATAATAATTAATTAATACTGAATATACAATAAGTAAATAGGAAAGATCCCAATAATTTTAATTGTTTCCAAAGTGTAATAAAAAAAAATATAAAAGACCCAGAATTTATGATTTGTAAATATTAATTCAATTGTTTAATTATTGTTATTATAAATTATGCACCACTAAGCGTTATGCTTAGCTCGTTGGTTTTCCATCGCGTAGGTACTGAAGATCAGCAGTCGCCACAGTAGTATTTGGACAGAGTTTCGACCAGATCTGCCACCGATCAGAATCACCTCACCAGTCTTTTGTATTTTAGTAGGGCCCATGTGTAGACTAGTAATTTGGTTCATTATGTCTAGTCATGATGTAATTACTAGTTTATGATGTATTTTATTTTGGACTTGAAATGAAAACTTATAATTTATTATCTATGAATTTCAATATGAATGCAATAGATGACACTTCATTTTGAGATCTCATAAATAGTTGCGAATGATATGATAAAAGAGAATATGATATGGAAATGTGTGAAATGAATATGGACATGTTAACAGGTGATTAGTGGAACCCGCCAGATGCTAATAAAATAAGGGAGGCTCTATCCGGGTCTCCACAGAAATAAGATATAAAAAAAAAAATTACACATAGAATACATGTTTTAAATAACATTAAAAGTTTACAATAGATATGATAAAACAAGATAGGGTGCTCCGGCACCGAATGTGGCACTTCTTGCTCAGCTATACGGTAGACGGGTAAGGGGTGTCACATAGCGTGTGTGTGGTGTGGCGTATTGGATATGGACAAGACGGGTAGACGAGGCTGAAGCTTTACTCGCTGGGACCCGATCCTTTTATGGATAAGTTGGGGTAGGCATGGTGAGAGATGATCTCACTGGCCCCCGCATTTGGTCTATTAAGCGAAAGTTCGGCTTGAGATGTACTCGCTGGCAGAGGTTGGATTAAGAGAGCTGTATAGAGGATCAGCTCTCATATATGTACTGTTTGAATATTATATGGGTGTGTGAGTGCTCCAAATTACCTTTTTGTTGTTTATGATGTGATTTGTATGAAAATTATGAAGGTGTTGCATTCCACTCTTCAGGATGTATTAGCCTTAGATAGCTATAGTGTAACAGCCCGATCCTTCTCCGGTTAGTATTGTTCGCTTTGGCCCATAGGCTTCACGGATTTGTCCCTTGGGAGGTTTCATTCCCAAAAGCGCGCTGACCAGGTGAGGAAGACTTCCACATATATGGCCCAAATCTTTTCTTCCCGTTTCCGATGTGGGACACGAAGTTTCCACCCCAGTGCGTAGCTGGTTGAACAAGCATGTCCCAACCCCATCCCTGGGTCATGACAAGCCCACCAGCTTCCGCCTGGTGCGTCCTCGCACCACACACCATACTAGAGGGAGTCCAGCTCTGATACCAACTTGTAACAGCCCGATCCTTCTCCGGTTAGTATTGTCCGTTTTGGCCCATAGGCCTCACGGATTTGTCCCTTGGGAGGTTTCATTCCCAAAAGCGCGCTGACCAGGTGAGGAAGACTCCCACATATATGGCCCAAATCTTTTCTTCCCGTTTCCGATGTGGGACATGAAGTTTCCACCCCAGTGCGTAGCTGGTTGAACAAGCATGTCCCAACCCCATCCCTGGGTCATGACATATAGAAATTGTACTTAAAATCAGTATTTTACTCTCTGAGTGGAACGTTCACTCCTGTTCACCTTATTTTTTCAGGATACAGGAGATTTTTTGTTGAGTTCTAACCTGTCTCTCTCCTTCACAGGTCATCTATTAATGTCTTTTATGTTTTGTATAATTTTACTAAATCCTAGAACTTCGCATGTATTAGAAGTATTTTATTTGATTTGGGTCTATAATATAATATCGTGTTGGATCTATAAATTTATTAGAGGCATGTATGATTGGATTGGATGAGGGAGCTAAGCTCCCATTTGATTTTATGACATGATTATTATGTGAAGGGGTAGAAAGAAAAGAAGGGGTAGAAAAATCCTTGATGAATCTATTGTAAAATCCAACATGCCCTAGTAAACTCCTCACTCCTTTCACAGATGTCAGGGGTGGCATTTTCTTAATAATTTGTACCTTTACTTTGTCCGCCTCAATACCCCTGTTTGACATAAGATGTCCCAAAACAATTCGTTCTTGTACTATAAAATGGCACTTTTCCCAATTCAAAACTAAATTAAACTCTTCACATCTCTGTAACATTTTAGACAAGTTAGATAAGCATTCATCGAAAGATTTACCATACACAGAAAAATCATCCATGAACACTTCCATAATATCCTCAATCATGTCAGAAAATATGGACATCATACATCTTTGAAATGTAGCTGGGGCATTACATAATCCAAATGGCATCCTTCGATATGCAAAGGTACCATAGGGACATGTGAATGTAGTTTTATCCTGATCATCTGGGTGAGTAGGGATCTGAAAGAATCCTGAATAGCCATCCAAATAGCAAAAATAAGAATGATGAGCTAATCTCTTAAGCATATGATCTATAAATGGTAATGGAAAATGGTCCTTTCTAGTTGCATTATTCAGCTTCCTATAGTCTATACACATTCTCCATCCAGTTACAGTCCTAGTAGGTATTAGTTTATCATTTTCATTTTTCACTAATGTAATGCCCCCCTTTTTGGGTACAACATGAACTGGACTTACCCAATTGCTATCAGAAACAGGGTAAATGATACCTACATCAAGCAATTTCAAGATTTCCTTTTTCATAACCTCTTTCATATTTGGATTCAATCTCCTCTGTGACTCTCTGGAGGCTTTATGATTATTTTCCAACAAAATTCTATGCATGCACACAGAAGGATGTATTCCTTTAATATCATCAATGGTATAACCAATTATCCTTCTATGCTTTCTAAGAACTCTTAATAATTTTTCAACTTCATAATCATTCAGTTTAGCACTAACAATCATAGGATATGTAGAATTTTGACCAAGAAAAGCATACCTGAGATTTGTTGGAAGAGGTTTCAACTCTACCTTCGATGCTTCACTTTTTTCAAGCATTGATGATGAAGTTGTATCTTGCTTCAAATCTCCAATCTTCTCAATACTAGCCATAGACAAAGGTGGATTTCCTTCCAAGATTTTAGCATATTCTGCAGCTTCTTCAATCTCATCCCCCTTTTTGATGTTGTAAACCAAACAAGCTTCTAAGGGATCTTTAGGATGTTGCTTTTTAAGCACTTCTTTGACCACTTCATCTATCACATCAATTCTCAAGCATGAATTTGAATCATCTTTCTTTTTCATTGCTTGAAACAAATTAAATTCAACTTTTTCTTCCCCAACTTCTAAAGTAAGCCTTCCATTTTTTACATCAATCACAGCCCCAGCAGTAGCAAGGAAAGTTCTACCAAGAATAATAGGAATGTGTACATCCTCCTCCATCTCCAATACTACAAAATCTACCGATATGAAAAATTTTCCAACTTTCAGAGGAACATTCTCAATTACCCCAATTGGAAATTTAATAGACCTATTAGCTAACTGTAGTGAAATGGTGGTAGGATTTATTTCTCCAATCTTCATTTTCTCATAGATAGACAATGGCATTAGACTAACACTAACTCCAAGATCACATAAAGCCTTATCTATACTGATATCCCCAATGTGACATGGTATGAAAAAACTACCAGGATCTTTCAGTTTGGGTGGAAGCGTATCTTATAAAATAGCACTGCTTTCTTCTGTGAGAGCTACGGTCTCAAATTCTTCCAACTTTTTCTTGTTAGAAAAAATCTCCTTCAAAAATTTAGCATATGAAGGCATTTGTGCTAAGGCATCAGTGAAAGGAATAGTCACATGCAAAGACTTCAATACCTCCAAAAACTTCCCAAATTGTTTATCCAACTTTACTTTCTGAAACCTTTGTGGGAATGGTAAAGATGGCATGTAGGCTTTAGGTGCTGCATATTTAGGTTCTTCCTCTTTACTCTTTCTCTCTCTTTACTTCCTTTTTCTTCCACTGAACTCTCTTTCTCAGCTTCAATTCTAACTTCAACTTCAATTTTTTCATCTCCTTCTCTGTTTTTCTCTTCTTCAATTTTCTCTTCAATCTTTTTATCTCCACTCTCCAATATTTTTCCACTTCTTAATTTAATAGCCTTGCAATGCTCCCTTGAATTTTCTAGTTGGCTAGGGAGCTTCCTAAATGCTTTGTTGTTTGAAGAGCTAGCTTATTGAGCTATTTGATTCTCTAACATCTTATTGTGTGTTACTATTTGATCTACTTTAGATGCTAATTGAGAAATCATATCTTGTTGACTTTGATGGCTCACAAGTAGAGTCTCAATCATAGCTTCCAATCTAGCTGTCTTGTCTGGTTGTACTTGTTGTGGTGGAGGTTGTTGTGGTTATGGTGGAGCAGGTGCATTTTGAGGTTCAGGAATTCCAAGAAGAGGACCTCTATTGTGCTGAAAATTCTGATGTTGTTGATACCCAGAAGGTTGCTGAAAATTTTGGTATTGTCCTTGTCTACCTCCCCAAGAGAAATTTGGGTGGTTTCTCCATGCTGGATGATAAGTTGCAGAAAATGGATTACCGCCTAGTCTTTGATTGTAGTGCCCCACATAATCCACTTGCTCACTTGAAAAATCTTGACTAAGTGCAGAAAAATCAGCTGTACAATTGACATTTGCAGCTCTAACTTCTACTGAATTACTAGAACCTCCAATTGAAGAATCTACTTTCATACTTAGCTTATCCATTTTCCTTGTCAAAGCATCAAACTTAGCATTAATCATATTCATGGCATCAAGCTCAAACATACCAGCTAGTTTCTTGATATCATTCCTCTCACAACTCCACTGGTAATTGTTATAAGCAATTTTATCAAGAGAAGAAAAAGCTTCATCTTCAGATTTCTCCATAAGATCACCTCTAGAAGATGCATCAATTGTACTTCTAATACCTGGTGAAACTCCATTGCAAAAGTATTGAATAAACATCCAATTAGGAATCCCATGATGTGGACATCTTCTTTGCAAATCCTTGTACCTCTCCCATGCTTTATATAAGCTCTCATCATCTCTAGGTTTAAAAGAAGTCAGCTCATTTCTTAGCTTAGCTGTCTTGCTTGGTGGAAAATATTGAGCTAAAAATGCTTGAGAAAGTTCATCCCATGTTGTGATAGAACTCGGTGGCAAAGAATATAACTGCTCCCTAGCTCGGTCCTTCAAAGAAAAAGGAAATAATCTTTGACAAAGAATGTAACTACTTGGCCTTTGCATCATCAGGCAATTCTCCATGCTTGTTCATGTTTAAAACACTTAATAAATTAATATTACATTCAATTTTGATAGGAATTGCTTCACTCATACTTCCTAGAGGGAGAACTGTGGCACATAGTACATTTGATATACTCAACACTAGGCCTTTGCAATATTATTAGACTTGTGGTAACACAATTAAGAAGGCACATCATTTAAGGAAATATAATCAACGGCAACAATAAGCTAGCAACAAACTATTAATTCCAATAATTAACATGACTTCCACTGAAACAAAATGGCCCTTCATTCCCAACAACCAATTCAAGCAAACTTATTGTTTTTCCTATGTATCCCTAGGATTATGGATTTAATGCAGCACATAATTGACAAGAAACAAATTTATGAAGTGACCATGAGTTGTCCAGAAGGTAAGGATGGAATGTACATAGTATTATGAGTTTCTTTGAGATAATTTGAATGAATTTGAAAGTTTACTAAAGGTGCAAATGCATGGATCTATAATCTCATTATGTGAAAAAGAATCTGATAGTAATTTTCACTTCTATTATATGAGCAATTGCAAGTTATCATTGAACTGGATTAAACAAGCGGAGGCGAATGAGTGGGTCGAGATAAGAATTTGTGAAGTGTGAGATACTGAGATGAGCTCACTTGGACTTAGACTAAGCATTGCTAATGTAACACCCTAGGCAAATCCCACATCGGCAAAACACAAGAGAGATGCTGGGTTCATAAGTTGGAGGTTCGTAACCCCTATTGACGCGTTTTAAAACCGTGAGGGTTTCGGCCTAGAGCGGACAATATCACTAATGGGCCAGGCCATTACATTGTGGTATCAGAGCCGCTCCGCGTGCAACCTTGAACGATGGTGGGGCAAACCTCAGTGAGGACGCTGAGTCCCATAAGGGGGGTGGATTGTAACACCCTAGGCAAATCCCACATCGATAAAACACGGGAGAGATGCTGGGTTTATAAGTTGGTGGTTCGTAACCCCTAGCGACGAGCGGACAAATCACTAGTGGGCTGGGCCGTTGCATTTGTGGTATCAGAGCCGCTCCACGTGTAACCTTGAGCGATGGTGGGGCAAACCTCAGCAAAGATGCTGTAACACCCTAGGCAAATCCCACATCGACAAAACACGGGAGAGATGCTGGGTTTATAAGTTGGTGGTTCATAACCCCTATTGACGCATTTTAAAACCGTGAGGGCTTCAGCGCAGAGTGGACAATATCACTAGTGGGCCAGGCCGTTACATTTGTGGTATCAGAGCCGCTTCGCGTGCAACCTTGAACGATGGTGGGGCAAACCTCAGCGAGGACGCTGAGTCCCATAAGGGGGGTGGATTGTAACACCCTAGGCAAATCCCACATCGACAAAACACGGGAGAGATGCTGGGTTTATAAGTTGGTGGTTCGTAACCCCTATTGACGCGTTTTAAAACTGTGAGGGCTTCAGCCCAGAGCGGACAATATCACTAGTGGGCCGGGCCATTACAGATGCTGAGTCCCATAAGGGGGGTGGATTGTAACACCCTAGGCAAATCCTACATCGGAAAAACACGGGAGAGATGCTGGGTTTATAAGTTGGCGGTTCGTAACCCCTATTGACGCGTTTTAAAACCGTGAGGGTTTCGGCCCAGAGCGGACAATATCACTAGTGGGCCGGGCCGTTATAGCTAAAATATTAGAACTAGCTATTAGTTGGCCATTCACCCTTGTAAGTGAACCTTGACACTTGAATTGAATTAAACAATACATATTCTGATACCATATTATTGAACTGAATTGAACAAGCGGAGGCGAATGAGTGGGTCGAGACAAGAATCCATGAAGTATGAGATGAGCTTACTTGGACTTGTAACAGCCATTGTAACACCCTAGGCAAATCCCACATCGACAAAACACGGGAGAGATGCTGGGTTTATAAGTTGATGGTTCGTAACCCCTATTGACGCGTTTTAAAACCGTGAGGGCTTCGGTCCAGAGCGGACAATATCACTAGTGGGCCGGGCCATTACATTTGTGGTATCAGAGCCGCTCCGCGTGCAACCTTGAACGATGGTGGGGCAAACCTCAGCGAGGACGCTGAGTCCCATAAGAGGGGTGGATTGTAACACCCTAGGCAAATCCCACATCGACAAAACACGGGAGAGATGCTGGGTTTATAAGTTGATGGTTCGTAACCCCTATTGACGAGTTTTAAAACCGTGAGGGCTTCAGTCCAGAGCGGAAAATATCACTAGTGGGCCGGGCTGAAGCCCTCACGGTTTTAAAACCCGTCAATAGGGGTTAGGAACCTCCATCTTATGAACCCAGCATCTCTCCCGTGTTTTGTCGATGTGGGATTTGCCTAGGGTGTTACAGCCATTGCTAAAAGGTTAGAACTAGCTAATTAGTTGGTCGCCCATCCTTATAAAGAAACCTTGACATTTGATTTGAATCAGGCTAGACCTGTTTTGATACCATATCACTGAACTGAATTATTAAACAAGTGGAGGCGAATAAGTGGGTTGAGATAAGAGTTTGTAAAGGGTAAGACTTAGGCTTGGACCAATCAGGTAATCATTATTAAAAGGTTAGAACTAACCAATTAGTTAACTGGCCATTCAACTTTATATAAGCCCTTTAAACCCCTTTAAACCTCTAACCAATTAGTCACAAGCATCGAAAAGAGGAAGCTCTATAAATCATATCAATTCAGCTCACAATACATGAATAATACTTAACTAGTATTATCAAAAAATCTAAAAACACTAAATTAAATAATAATTTTATTTTTTATTTTTTTATCATATCTATTCTATAAGATTGGTGTTAATAAAAAGAAAGTTTCATAAATTTATTATTTTTCTTTAATATGCTGTTAATTTTTTTTATCAATTAAATTTAAAAACATAATATATAACTAAAATTTAGAACATTGATTTTTTCGTTTTACAGTTTGTTTGTCTTAACTTATAAGTTAGTGAAACCAACTTACAAGCTCTAAAAATAAATTTATCTGTTTGCTTATAATATTTTTTAACAAGCTAAGCTTACAAGCTAAAAGAAAAAAAAAAAAAGTTGGCGAGGACTAACTTCCCATTTTGATACTTATATTTGACCAAGTATTTTAGTATATTATTTTTATTTAATTTTTAAAATTTCATTTCTAATCTCATTTAATATACTTTTTAGTTATTTTAATAATAAATATGCTTATAAGCTATACCAAATACATCAACTGTTTATCAATCACTTATAAGTAATTCAACCAAACACATAACTGTTTAAAATTTTAAATGCTTGTAAACTTGAATTAGCTTATAAGTATTAAGTATTTATAAATTAATCTTCATAAATTAAGTCAAATACTCTCTTAAACCCACATTGTAAGCCCCCACCCAAGCGGCAAGGCTATCTACTCATTGCCCAAGAGACTTCATACATAAATAATCTCTAAAAATATAAAGTAATATTAAAAGAATGAAAATATGAATTGAATGTGACAATATGAATTGAATTGAATTAAAAAAAAAAGTAAATTGATTTTATTTTGATTTATTGATTTACATTACATTCTGTAGGTTTGGAACTTCCTAATATTACAGATGTGGTCAGGAGGGGTACATGTCTAGGGAGTGTCCTAACATGGAAAGGATGGCTTCATAACAATAGACTGAGTCAAGTAGTATGGCTCAATCGGTAGCGAGACTGACTTCGGTGGGTCCCTCATCAAGAAGGGGATAGGTTGGGGGATGAGGTTCTTCTTCCTCTATGGCAGGCTCTCATGGAAAGGGTTCAACAGCACCAGCACGGATCTTTATCATGATAGGTGTCAGGTAACCATTGCATTGGATGTTTCGATGTACATGTTTTGATTGATCTTAGTGCATCCCATTCTTTTATTAACCCCGAAGCGGTTTTGAGATTGGGTTTAGTTGTTTTGTGTCTATAATGTCCATTGCTTATTAGTGGGCCTAAGTGGGATCCTTTGGTGACAAAGATGATCTGTATGCCTATCCAGTGATAGTAGATGATAAATGTTTTTCAGCGAACTTGGTGGTCCTATAATTGATAGATTTTGATGTCATTCTTGGGACGGATTGGCTCTCAGCCAATTATGCCACCTTAGACTATAGAAATAAAGTAGTAAAGTTCAAAGGACCAGATGGGTCAGAGATAGTTTTCTAGGGAGATTAGACATCATTAGTGAAGGGGATGATCTACGTAACACAAGCCAATAAGATGCTCCAAAAAGGATGTAGAGGGTTTCTAGCCCTTGTTAAAGAGGTTATGGAGAACAAAAGTGGACCAGAATAAGTTTTTATGGTAAGAGAGTTTTCAAATGTATTTCCTGAGGAACTATCCAGCCTGCCATGTGAAAGGAAGATAGATTTTGAAATTGATCTAGTGCCTAGTACTAGACCCATGTCTATTCCTCCTTATAGGATGGCTCTTGCAGAGTTAAAAGAATTAAAAGAATAGCTGCAAGAATTGGAGGATAAGGGATTCATCTGATCGAGTACTTCTCCTTGGGGTGCTCTAGTACTGTTTCTAAAGAAGAAGGATAGATCCTTGAGGCTGTGCATTGATTATAGACAGTCGAACAAGATAATTACCAAGAACAAGTACCCTCTGCCCCATATTGGTGACTTGTTTGATCAAATGGCTGGAACCAGTTGCTTTTCAAAGATAGATTTGAGGTTTGAATATCACTAGTTGGGGATTAAGGAGTCAGATATTCCAAAGACTGCCTTTCTGAATAGATACTGGCATTATTAGTTTTTTGTGATGTTGTTTGGTTTAACAAATGCCCCAGTTACATTCATGGATCTCATGAATAGTGTATTTGGACAGTCTTTGGATCACTTTGCAATTGTCTTTATTGATAATATTTTGGTATATTCCAAAAGTATAGAAGAGCATGCATAGTACCTAAGAATAGTTCTTCAGACACTGAAGGAGCATCAGTTGCATGCCAAGTTCTCCAAGTGTGAGTTCTGACTGAAGAATATATCTTTCTTAGGGCTTATAGTGTTAGAGAATAGAATCAAAGTGGATTCTAAGAAGTTAGAAGCAGTGGCGGATTGGCCAAAGCCAGCCACAGTGATAGAGATCAAGAGTCTCCTAGGTTTGGCTGGCTATTATAGGATATTTGTACCTAATTTCTCCAAGATAGCTACTCCAATAACTAAGTTAACTTATAAGAATAAGAAGTTTGAATAGAGTAATGAATATGAAAAGAGCTTTCAGAAGCTTATGTACACATTCAAGTGTTAAAAATTATAAAGCATTCATATTTTTTTTTGAATTATTTGTGTCAGATTTTTTTTATATAATATTTATTTGATATTACATCAACATATTATACGTATTTGTATATATTAAAAAAATATCAAAATTAAAAAACTTTTGATATATTTGATAAGTATGATTTTTATTTATATTAATTATATCTTATATGTACTACTTATAAAATAAATGATTAATTTTTTAAAAAATATATAGTTCTTTAATTTTATATATATATATATATATATATTAGATGTTAATATTTAGAAAATTAAATTTCAAAAATTTAATTAAATTCAGAATAATTGTTGAAAATTTAAAAATTAAAAATTTAATTGAGTTTAAAATTAATTTAAACGTAAAATTAAATATTAAAATAAAATTTAAAAGAGAAAAATATGCTATTATATTTTGATGAAGTTGAATCAAACCTGCATAAACTAAGATTAAGTAAATTGAATTTGTAATCCAATATAAGTATTATTATTTTAAAAAAATATATATAATTATAAAATACAATCAAATAAATTAAAGACAATTATATTTTAATAAAAATATAATACTCACAATTATAAATTTTTTAAAAAATAATTAAAACTAAAATTAATGTACAGGCAATGTATTTATATATACAAGTGGGAGGGAGGGACATTGAAACTGCCAAAAATACCCTTAATCATTTACATTATTTACAACATTATAAATTTTAATGCAACTCTAATATTAATCTATCCATAAAAATATAATTAACTGAAAAATGTATATTATTAGTTGTTGAAATAATAAGAGGGGAAAAAAAATAGAAGTTTTGCTTTAACTATAATTCTTTTCTTACATAGAAAGTAATGTAAAAGTATTTAAAAGTTTCTATTTGAAAATCTAAGTCTATTTTTTCAAATTGAATATTTCAATACTTATACTTTTAAACTAAGTAAAACTTTTTTTTTGTAAAAAATAAAATTTATTTTCGCACATTTAAACATGTTATTACTTAGTTTAACATTTTTTTTAAACTTAATTTAACATGTTATTAAGAAATAAACATGAGTAAACCATTAAAATGCTACTATAATTATTTATGTTAATTGCATTTTAATTGAAATACCGGACAACAATACTGAAATGGTGAAAAATGTAAAAAAGAAATTAAATAGAAATAATAAAATCGGAGAACTGTTAGATTTCATATAAGAAATTAAACTTTACTTTAATTGATATTATTTATATGTAAGAAAGACGGAATAATTTTAACATTATAAAATTATATGCTTCAAACTATTATTTTAATTTAGATATAAATATTAAATCTAATATGATATATATATATATATATATATATATATATATATATATATATATATATATATATATATATATATTAAACTAATAACATACAAGGACACAATATTAGATTAGTTAAACTTCAAATTCAGATAAATCTCTCTCATAATTAGATTTATTTCACATAATTAGATTTAAAAAAAGCTAAAAATTAAAGACTTCTTAATTTTTAATAAGAAAAACAAATAGAATTTAAACATTCATATTAATTACTATTAACAGAAGTTATTATTATTATTATTATTATTATTATTATTATTATTATTATTATAAAATCATCATGAATAAAAAATACGAAACATATATATATACTTTATAAATTAATATTTTATTTAAAAATATAAGTAAAAAATTATAAATCGGTAATAATAACAAAATTTATTATCTATAAGAGAAGACGATAAAGTAATAAAACACATAATTACATATTAATTTTTTTTATTGATAATTATAAAGTTCCTATACATATATAGAGTCTATATGAAAAATTAAAATCTAATTAATTTATAATTTTTCTAGAATATTTATTATTTATAAATAAAATTCCCCAGTATCATGCTCAAAATAGTTAGGATTTTCAAAAGAAAATGCCATTCTTTTGATGAGAAATAAAATGAAATATTTAATTGTATTTAATCTTTATTAGTATTTATTCATTCTTTATTTTTATTTATTTGATAGTAAAAAATACATTAACTAAATATTATATGTTAATAAATCATAAAGAATAATATATATTGTATGTGAGAAAAATATAAAATAAAATACTTCATATTATATATAAATAAAATTTTAATTTACATTTTATTAATCTATTTAGGCGTAAATTAATTACTGTTGATCAATATTAAATATTGATAATGTTCAATATATTTTACATTATAGTGAACTTAAATATTTTTATGTTAATAATAAATTATAAATGCACTTGAAACATGTGTATTAAAATAAATAGTTCATATAAATGTATTTATATAGCAGCATCCAATATATAAAACCCGAAGTTAAATCAAACTTGATATAAAAATTATTTTTTTAAGTGTTTTTTATTCTAATTTGGTTCTAGTTTCAATTTTGATTTCGATTCTGATTTGGCTCGATTATTTGTTTTTACATTTAAAATTGCAACTTGATTATATTCCTTTTAACAAAATAAAAACAATTATATATTTATAACATCAAATTATCAATAAAAAAATAATAATACCAAATCAAAATGACATAAAAATACTATTCAATTCTAATTAATTACATTATCCTAATTAATTGTCCCACATAAAATAAATCAATTGAACATAAAAGGCCAATTACTTTCGTTAATTGGTAATTATATTTAAATTTTTTAATTTTGGATCACATATCGTAATAGCCAAACTTCAAAATCAATTTTGAGGATATTTGAAACACAGCTCACTCAGTTTATATATATATATATATATAATTTATATATAATCTTATTAAAACTAATAAAATAAGGAAAAATTTAGCAAAATAAGCCAGACTAAACCATGGGCAATAGACCAACCCACTACGCCCAGACTAAGGGACAGCTCGCTCAGTTTATTTTGATGTTTCCTCCACAACACAACAAATGCAGTTCCTCAATCCATTCTTACATTGAAAATGGATCAACCAATAATTTTGTGGCATAATCTTTCACACTTGATGGGTTGGTGTAGAAATCAAGGAATTTGTAAAGAAATTCTGGCATGCGTCCAAAGTTGAGAAAATAATTGAGAATAACATTTGAGAGGAAAATTATTCAATAGATTTAGTGTGTCACTGGATAATGTGATACACTCAATCAATAATAATAATATGATGCATTATTTATATTATTTAATAAAAAATTTAATAAATAAAAATAATATATTTAATATTTTCATTCACTCCGTTAATATTAAAACTCTATCGGTAACTTAAAATTCACTTTCTTATTTAAAAAAATAAACAAAAGCTGATAGTTAGCTTTTACATTCTCTCATTTAGCACGACACATGTTTTTAAAACTTTTTCATAACAGCACATAACCTAAATATGCATAACAATAAAACAAAAAACATAGGGAACTAAAAATCTAACCACTGCAAAATCAGATTCTTAAGTGCAGGTGTTTTCTTATTAGTGGAAGCTTTCTCAAATCATAATATAGACAAACAAAAAGGCATGCCTCCATATAAACTTGTATATAAATTTTGATTATATATTAGCCGTCGGTATTAATTACATAAATGATCTCACTTTTATTGATTATTTATATGCTTACATTTTAAGAATTGAAACAAAAAAGAAGAGCTCTGTACTATGATGGTACTCTTAATATGAATATATAGTCAAAGAAAATAACATCTCAAAATATAATTTTGAAGTCCAAGCTATGTTTAATTAATGAATTAGAAATTTTGCATTAGGAGAAAGTGGAATTATGATGGTAATATCTGAAAAAATTTTAATAATAAAATGAAAATATACTCAATATGGTTTGGTGTGAATTAATTTTTTATTAATCCTCATGCCAATCTATTATAAATAATTAGTATATTTAGATTATGGTAATAATAGTATATATGGAATTAGTAATGTGAAAACATGTTGATATTTAATTCTTAGCATCTAAGAGATATCAAAATTGACAGTTAAGTGTTTGTGGGCTTTTGTTAGTTTTGTGCGATGCATGGAAAAGGAAAATCAACAAACATGTGCTTTGAGAAATTATTTTTTAGTATTATTTTTTAATTGCTTGTTTTAACAAGATTCAAAATTTGAATATAATCATTAATAATTTAGTTTTGTTTAGATCCATCTAAAGTTCTGATATTTCAAAATATATTTATAATTACTTGACTAACTCATTATTAATCCCTTTTAAAACTTAAATTATGTTGTCAATAGAGGATGTTTTCACTTGACTGCTGTTACTTTTTAAGTCTTCCTTTTTCAGTTTTGTCCTATGTAGAACTAATATATAGGCCTAGTCATGGATAATCATCATCATATTAGTATAGGCCTAGTTATGATTTATTTATTATAGAATTTGTATTAATATATTTATTATGATCTGATTATTATATGGATGCAGGTATAATTATTGAAAGTGATTGTGAAGTAGAAAAGGATAAGAATGATATTGTTAAAATTGATGAAGATCTTTTTATAAAACGACAAGTGAGCAATGATGATAATTTACTTGGAAGAGTGGTTTCTAATGAAAGGAAGTATTTGCTTTATACAACAATTTTGCATTGGGAATCGATTTCAGCATTCGTAAAGGGAAAGTTAGATATAGTGTTGGATCAAAGAATATGAAACAACATGAATATGTTTGCTCGAAACAAGGTTTTAAGTTAGATGATATTTCTTCAGAAAATAAAATGGTGAATAGGTTGGATACTAGAATTGGTTGTGAAGCTTTTATTCGTTTTACATGTAATGGTCAGGCTCCAGCAATGTAGACAATTAGTGACCTGTGGCCATGTCTTGTCAGTAAAATCCAATCAGGTAGATAAATACTGTGTAAAAAAGTAAATAATATTGATTAAAGTTCATAAGATTTTAACTACTTCTGTTACACAGGCCTTAAGGCAGTACCCCAGTGATTCCATTGGACGTGGCGAAGAAGCTCCTGAAAGATGGAAAATACGTCCCACATCAGAATGGGAGTGTAAAGAGAAGATATATAAAATGAGGTAACTAATCATTAGAAGCGCCTTTTGGTGGAATGGAATGGAGAGTTGAAAGAACTCCAGGGTTAAACGTGCTCGCTTGAGAGAAATCCTAGGATGGTTGACCTCTTGGAAAGATATGTGGAAGGTTACTCATTTTATCCCAAATTCTTGAGCTGTTGAATTTGAAATTTTGGGAGTTTCAGTTGAGCAGAATCTTTACCATTGCCGTGACTTATAAGAGGTCTCACAGGCAGTGGAATATTTTATTTGTAAATTTCATCAATAATTAATTTTATAAAAATTAAAAAAAAAATGAATAAATGCTTACTTTTGTATATATCAATCTATGCTGCATAAATTTGGAGAGGGAATGTTGCCTTTTCCTCTTTGGCATTCAATTTGATTATAATTATATTCTTTTATTTAAATTAATATTAAAATTTATATATATTTAAATTTTTAATTTTATAGAGTTTATATAAACTTAAAAGTTTTAGTTAAATTTATACTAATTTTAATTAAATATAAAATTTTATAAATAATAATTAATTAAGATAAGAAATTAATAAATAAAAAATAAAAATAAAATTACTATAATCCATATTTATTTATTTATTTATTTGTAATCTATAATATATATAAATGTGAGAAGGAGGACATTGATATTACTAAAAATGTTTGTGGTGATTAATAAAAGACAAAATTTAATTTTTTTTATTAAAAATTAATTTATTTTAAATTTTTTTATTTAAATCTATATTATTTTTATATAAAAATGTATGAAGGGTAGGGAGAATATTAATTTTATTCAAATTATTATTTATTTTTAAAATTAATTATAATTATATTTTTATTATTTAAATAATTAATTAAACTAAAAAAATAAAAAATAAAAATATTATTAATTTACCTATTATTTCGTAGCAAATAATATATATTAATAATAATAACCTATCGCTAAGTTAATATTATTTAGCAAGAAAAAATATATCACTAATTAGTAATTAGTGACTTCTTGCCCATTCAACAATATTCAATATTATAATAATAACTTTTAACAATAAAATATTTATCATTAAATATTTAATAATTTTAATTTTTATCATTTAATAATTAATTAAACTATAAGTATTATTAATTTATAAAAAAAATTATTTAATTTATTTTAATAAAAATAATAAAAAGCATTAAATATGAAATATTATTCTTATTAATTTTTTTAATTGTTTTAAATATCTATAAAATTATAATTTAAAAATTTTATTAATTTTCAATATATATATATATATATATATACACACACACACACTTAAAAGGAAGGAAAAATTTGGAAGAATAAAAATATCTTTAATATAATTATAAAAATATTATTAAAAAATAAATATTTAATTAAATAAAAATTTAAGGTTAACTAAATATTAAAATCAAGAACTTGAAATTTTAAATCAATTTAAATAGAACAACCACATTATTGATTATAAATTTATAATTTTTTTAAAATTATTTATATTGATAAAAATATAACTTTAATCAAACTTAAAATTTATTTTTATATATAAACAAATTTTCATTTATTTCATTTTTATTAAGAAAAAATAATAAATAATTTTATATTTTCAAATTATTGTTGAATATAATAAATTAAAAAATACTTTTATTAAAAATTTTAATGAAATTATTATAATTGCATTTCAATTTTTATAATAAAACTAACATTAATTTTACAATTTTAATAAAATCAATTAAAATTTTAAATAAAATTAGTGCTTAGAATTTTTTTTATTAATTAATCATATTTTTAAATTAATTTTATTCTTTACATCAACAAAATATTATAATTTATAAAGATATTAAAAAAATTTTACAAAATACTATTCATAAAAAAATAAATATAGTATTTATAATATTATAATAATATTATGTCATATATAAAAATAATAAAAAATTACATATGAAAAATTAAATCTTGAATTTGTATAGTGAACACATAACATGTGTTACACGTTAAAAATAATAATTAATTTTAAAGTTTATATAAATGTAAAATTTTTAATTTATTTGTATTTATATTTTATTTAATTAAAAATTTTAATTAAGAATGTAAATTTAATACATTATGTATTTGTATATACAATATCTCTTGACTGTGAGTAAGAAACACAAATGGTATACGACTTGTTATTGGATATGTGGTTGAGGCCGATTGAGTAGTTTGACATCATTTTCATATTTAACATACCTAGTAAATGACAATGATATTTATTAGGTTTATTTAAAAAAATTGTCACACCTTACCCTTTCGTAAGGCATAAAATTATTTCATACTTAATAAAAATTAACCTAAAATTACTTTATATATATATATATATATATATATATATATATATATATATATATATTTGTTTTCTAATTTTAATTAATTGTAAAAAATAAAAATATTTTTTTTATATTTTCAATTATAATTAATTATAAATTTTTAATTTTGTTTAATTATAAGAAAATATAAAATATATTTTTTGCATTTTTAATTTAAATAATTAAAATTAATTATAGTCATAATTTTTTAATTTTAATAATTTATATCAAAATATAAAATAATACTTTATATTTTTAATTATTATAATTATTTTTCATTTTAATTTTAATTTTTAATTAATTATATGAAAGAATAAAATAATATTTATTATTATTATTTCACTTTTTAATTTTAATTAATTATATAAAAATACAATATATTATTTTAATTAATGATATGAAAAATATCAAAATTGAAATATCTAATAATGGATGAAATTGAGCATTTAACTTTTAACATGATAATCAATTTCATTTCTCACTTTTGATTCCTAGATTAAAAATGGAAATGATGATTCTCTTAATTGTGAGAATTGAATTATCTAAATTGTGAGAATAAAAATGAAAAAAAAACAAATTCAAACATCTACAAAAGGAATGAAATTCATTCATTACCATTCTTGGATCATTTTTAGTAAACTAAACAAGCCTTAAAATTATCCTTTCTATAGGGGCAACGATGGATAAAAATATTGATTTAATTTGATACAGGAAAGGTTCAGCACCAATGTTCGTCCAATCCAACAAGTAGATTTAACTAGCAATTTTTATTTTTGGCATTTCTTCTTATTTAAGTAGAGTATTTTTTTTTTTTTCTTGTCTTGGCACTTATAAAGGCCAAATACTTTCATTAATTGATAATTATATCTAAATTTTTTAATATTGGACCATATATTCCGATGTTAAACTACAAAATCAATTTTGAAGAAATTTAAACTTTTTTTTTTAAGCTAAGAGAACAATTTATAGCTTGTAGACAACAAAATGAACCCTAAAATCTATATTTTATTGTTGTAAAATTTGAAATTTGGATATAATTGGTCTCGATTTTAAAGATTGTGCTTCAAAATTATTGAATAATGATTGTCCAATGGTTAATTTGAAACATTATTAATAAATAGATTTTTACATTACAGAATAAACACTAGGCCATTGAGCAATGGATGCCAATGGTTGCAAACATTCTTATTAATAAACAGAATCAGCATATCAACTATAAACAACATGCTTGAATTGAGAGACATTTCTCTTACTCAGTTGAAAGTGAACACACATGACACAGCTCACTCGGTTATTTTTTTTTTTAATTCATAATCTTATTAAAACTAATAAAACAAGAAAAAACTTAGCAAAATAAGCCAGACTAAACTATGGGCAATAGACTAACCCACAATACCCAGATTAAGGGACAGCTCTCTCAGTTTATTTTGATGTTTTCTCCACAACACAACAAATATAGTTCCTCAATCCATTCTTATATTGAAAATGGATCAACCAATAATTTTGTGACATAATCTTTCATACTTGATGGATTGGTGTAGAAATCAAGGAACTTGTAAAGAAATTCTGACATGCGTCCAGAGTTGAGAAAATACTTGAGAATAATCTTTGAAACACGTCTTGGCTGAAGAAGTAGTTCCTCATTTATGTCCTTCAATGCATTTACAAATATTTTATCAATCTCTTTAACAGCCTTCTCTTTTGACACACCAAATTCCTTCATGTAGCACTCCACACTTGAAGGAGAGTCTCCCCGCTTTTGCTCCTCCTTTATTATGCATATAATATTATTTCAGTTAAAAAAAAAATCAGATCAGGAGAATATGTTTTTTAGTGCTTAGATGCATGCTAGAATTTTCCTATATATATATATATATATATATATATGAAATTAATAATACCTCGTGGCCTGCTATGTCATTCTTCAAAGTTCCAAGTAACTTGGCAGAGTTAACAATTTTTGGGTTACTTCGTATCCATACCATTTCCTTAATCCCTACATCCTTCATTCCAAGGAGGAATGCTGAAGCAAGGACATCACAAGTGCTTACGATTAATCCATTCTGTACATAATCATCGAATGCTGGCACATACCCATTTTTGGCCCACTGTGCCTCAATTATGTAGCCTCTTGTCAGTTCTTTAAACTAATAACAGAAGGGGAAAAAGAAAGAAATCAGTTACATATGTTAAATGGGGAAAAAGAAAAATTAAAGCCATTCAACTTGAGAAAATTTTCTTTAAACAATGAAGGCAATTACGCAAACTCTTTTCCAATAAACATTAAACTAATTGCTCAAAATCAAGGGTCAACCAATGTCTATAAGCGTACTAGCCATCAAAAACTATCAAACTAATTAATTAAATGGAAAATAGTATCCAGCAAATCTTACCATCTCCTTGGCATAAGAGGTTTTCAAAGAGCTTCCTTCATTGCCATCATTCTCCGTCTCTTCAAAAAGTTTCAAAAAATCCTTGTAAAGATATTTCATGTACCCAGGTAGGTGATCATCAATGCCATCAACATTGCACCTGAAAATTTGCAGGAAAAAAATATGGTTGGGTTATATTCACTTTTGTATATATGGTGATTGAAATTTTGTTATGTATTCCAAGTCAAGTTCCTATAACCTTTCAAATGCAGCTGTAAAACGATAGAGCTCATCCAGTGTTCCATATGCGTCGTATGTGTCATCTAGCACTGTCACCATTTGCACATACTTAGCAATCTTCAACCGAGAAGCACCAAACTGAGGTTCGCAAATGCATCCAAGTGCCCATACATAGGCCTCCACAATTCTATCTCTTGTATAAGGATACTTGTGCATAACATTCAAGTCTCTCGACCACCTGATAATTTAACATAATTCAATTCATGTTAAATTAATTAATCTATACCCTGTGTGTGCATGTGAAACAAAATTTACCTTGAGAGAATGGCCATCTCTTGTCTATATAATAATTGAATTCGATTGTAGTCCAACTCTGCAAACTTCAGCAGAGTTTCATTGCGAGACTCCTCTTTTTCGTAAAAGGATATATATTGGTGAATCTTTAGTCTTTCCATGCTTTGATGGATTGGCCACACCAGAGAATTCTTTATATGTTCAGCAAGATGGGGGCTTGCCTGCTCAGCTAGAGTTTCCAGGTATGGCTTTGTAAAAGCAAGGGCTTCATCTAAAATATCTTCTCCATGCACACTTAGAAAGCTAGCTTCGTATAAGCCAAGGAGGCTTTTCACATCATTGGTGATGGATTTCTTGAACCCTCCATCATTGTCTTTGAATTTGTTAAAAACGTCTAATTCATGATGATCACCCACATCACATATTAATCTTCTTAATATTGACAATATTTATATACAGACACTTACCACAAGTCACTTTATGACCATGTTGTCTTAAGATCCGAAATAGAAGCGCCGCAACGTGAAGGTCATAGTCATTTTCATGGAGGAAAGTGGGAAGAGCAATGAAAATATGGTTTAATTGTTCTTCAATTTCATTCTCAAAATAATATGACACTCCAAGGCAGCATAATATATCAATAAATTCAATATTTTCGATTAATCCTCTTGTAGATTGCATTAATATATCTTTCACCTTTTCTTTAAATATTTCCACCTCTTTACAAAGTGATTCAAACTCCTGCACAGACAGTTGTTAAATGCCAATTTAACATCATGATTAAATAGAAAAATACTCAATTTAAAGAATTTTTAACATCAACATCAATAATAAATTTATCATGAACCCAAAACATAGATACCCGAATTCAGTCTATTTTACATATGTTATATCTTGGATACATAATATACTAGATCTAAATTAGAATTTTCCATATTATCTATTAATTATAAATATGATAGAGATATACCGAATCTTGGAAGGATAGGGAAGCAAAAGAGCAACCCCAAACGCTAGAGGGAAAGTTTGCCGATGGACGAAAATTGTCTTGCTCACTTTTGGCTTGAGTGGTCATTTTCCTGCAAAGCACCTGCTTGCTAATTAAAACAATTGATCTCTTGCTTGTACCTGCCCTAAACGGAGAAAAGCAAAGCTATTTATAGAGAGAATGCCAGCATTTTTAAGTCATTTGTCCGCCCATAGCTGTCATTGTCTGTTTTTAGTTTTTCTTTTCTTTTAATCGTTTTAAACATTATATATATATATATATATATATATATATTGAAATTGTGGGAATTAAACAATTAAGTTAAAAGGTTAAAGTGGAAATTACAAAAAAATATCATGTGGTTTCGCTCATTTTTACTTCAAGATCCATAGTTCATTTTATGACAAAGTGGTACCTTGAGGTTTTACACTATTAGCAAATCAAGTGAATTATTTAACTTTTTAAAATAATTAGTGTAACACCCCCGTTGTATAGCCTGGTATATTTCACTGTTCCGGTGACCGGTGTCGGTCCGGACAAATAAAGAGATTAGAGTCACACCTAAGACAACTTGAGAAGCCATAAACATAAATAATTAGTAATGTTTAATTAGTTAACTACAAATAAGAAAAACAGAACATAAGAGGTTAAACGAGCCGAGAGTCACAGCGATGAGTGACCTCCTGAACGCAGCTGAAGTCGTTTTAAACTCAAATTCGAACCGTAAAGTGACTGCGGTCCTTAGGACCCTTATGAACACAGTGGAAAAGAGAAAATCATGAAAAAGAACTGTTAAGTCAGTCAAATAATTAGGTCAGGGAGCCGGAAGAAATATTGGATTATTTGCAAACCGGGATGAACCGGCGAGGGGCAATTTGGTCAATTGACCCCGAGAGCTGACTCCTGACCTAACTGTCGAATAAAATCAGAGAAAAGAAAATTTCGGAATCGAGAATTAAATTAAAGAACTAATAGAAAAATAAAAAAAAAAAGAGAAAAGGAAAGAGGTTGGAAAAGTCAAAAGTTATGACATCATGCATGATGTCATAACTAAATTAATAAATTGAATTAATTAATTTGGATTTAGGGGTCTTCCATAAGCAAAAAAAAACGTGTAAAAGGAAAACAAAGGAAAAAAATTTAGGGTTTTCTTCTTCTTCACCTCTCTCTTTGCCATCCCATTTTCCCCAAAATCCTCCATGAATGGTTCTTCATTTAAGCTTACTTTAAGCTTGAATTTCTTCATCCAATCAACATCACTCCCCTAGAAACTTCATTAGACCTTGCAATCTCAACCTAGGAACAAGAAAGAAAGAGGAAAGGAAGAGAGAAAGTGAAGAATTGGCATTTAAAGTTAAGGTTAGTATGTTAAACTTCTTATTTCTTCACTTAAATGCATGATTAATGGTTGAAATGAACTTAGGATTAAGGAAATGAAATAAAAATATGGGGGAAGGACAAACTAGAATTTCAGCCAGCCATGGATGTGGGAGAGTTTGATGTATTTTGAATGAATTAAATGTGTTAGTAAGCTTGCATGAGAATGGTAGTAAGTTGGAAATGCATAAATGGGAGTAAATGCAACATTTTAGTGTAGTTAGGGTTTGAATATTAGGGTTTGTAAACCAAAAATTTGGAGAAATGCATAAATGATATTTTTGACCAATTGTGGACTGAAAAATGGTCAATAATGACCAAATGAATTGTGTGGGAATGGTGGAAAATTTAGCTAAATTCGTAGGTCAATGGTCATGCTGCTGGCAGCATGACCAAACCTACTTTGAAGGACCAAAACTCAAATTTTACAAGCCTAATGGATATGCCACCAATTGGAGATGAAAATAGACATAAAAGAGCACAATTTTCATTGAGGAACCATTGCCAAAAACTGACCAAAACTTGGTGAAACAATTGACCAAAGTGAGTTGATAGCAGGCTGCCACTGCACTAAACTGACCAAATGAACAGTAACTGTTCATTTGGTCATAACTCGAGCTAGGTAGGTCAAATTGACCTGAAATTTTACCAGCAATTAGATATGATATAGACCTAAAACTTTCATGAAGAACACCAACCCAAATTAGGCCATTAACTCATTCAAATCATTGAGCAAAGTTAAAATTTCTGTACTGAAATTCTGCAGATTTTTAGTTGAGCAGCAAAGTTTGGATAGCTATAACTCTCTCTAGAAAACTCGGATTTAGGCGACTCTTGAACCGATGGAAACCTAAGACATAGTACAACATTTCATATGAAGAAAGTGAGACCAATTATGAACTTAACTTGATCAAATAATTGACCAAAGTTGGACCAAAAACCTGTCAGCACCTAAATTGCAGTATGAACAGTGCACGTGAACAGTAAACTTATTTTGGCCATAACTTGAGCTACAAAACTCCGATTGAGGTGATCCAAAAATGAGAATACACTTAAGACAATAAGGAACATTTTCTATGAAGGAAGTTTTGTCAAATTCCAACAGTAGATCGACCAATGGAATAGTGCAACTTCGGAAAACCAAAACCGAAAATTGGCAATTTTGCCAAAATGACCTAAGCTTTAAACAAATGACCAAAACCAACAAGTTTGGTGACCAAAATGTGGTATGTGGGTGAAGTTGGAGTTCCCATACCTATTAAGTCTTAGAAAGTCAATAATTTGACTTGAATAGTGTAGTGAATAGTAACCCGAAACACAAAATTTCGAGAACGTCGAATTTAACACGTTAGAGTTAGGTAAATGTGAAGCTAAGTTTATTTTGAATTTATTTTAAGTTCTAGTACTGAAACATTGTAAAATTGTGTGTTTCAGTTGAAAAGAATATCGGGAAGGAACCCGAGGAACCGAGTCGAGGCTAAAGGACGACTCGTTTGAGGTTTGTGCACAATATTACTATGCTTTAAAAAAATTCATTGATTAAATGAATGAAATATGCATTTTATTGTCGCTTTGAATTGTTGAAAGTATTGTGACCTTACTTATGATGTTTTGATTCAAATTGTGAAATTTATTGTGTATATTTGAAATGACAATGTTTAGCAAATTGTTAAGATAAGTTTTAAAACCACAGTATCATGACCATATGTTTGAACACCTCACTAGCACGACTTGTGGGGGTAATTAGTTTCGAATTTTGATTCCTTCTCTGGAGAAGTGTTGAGGTGTGCTAGTAGAAGAGGATGTGAATGGATATCCATATATTTGAGCTAGCTAGCCTTGTGACATGTTTTCTCTTTAGCCTCTGGCTATCGAGATTCATGTGATTTCTCTTAGCCTCTGGCTATTGAGATTCTATTTGTTTCGAATGGCATGATTTAACTGTGGGTTTTATGAAATGTGTTTTGATACTTTGAAATAAACTTGGTTTACATGTAAAATCTTACAATGCATGATTGTATTTAATTTTCATGTTTAGTCAAATTTTTGAATGAATGTGCTTTAAGTTTTGCATAAAGATTATTTTAGTATATTGTGCACCACTGAGTCTTAGTACTCAGTGATAGCTTTTATTGCTATCGCAGATACAGAAATTAGAGGATCAGCAGACTGAGCTGCTGAGGTGTGTGAAGTCATCAGCTTGAAGTCTTCGGGTATAATTTATACCCTAACTATAAATATTTCTTTTGATGTATATATTGCACATAAATGTATGGACATGTACATGGGTCTTGAGCAGCTTGTACAAAGTTTGTATAAAAGTTGTAATAAATTTTAGTTTGGACTTCCTGAATGTAAATTTTAGTATGATGAATATATAAATTGTTTATCTTGAATGGAATATGAATAAATGATATTGATGGACAGTATTTTGAAGAAATTATTGAACTTGTGAATTTGAGAAATTGTTTGAGATTGAGTTTGAAATTGAAGTAGTGGTTGAGAAAAACTTTTAGAAGTGCTTTTTACAGGTATTCGAAGAACGGTTTTCTCAAAATACAGAGTAAACTCTGTCAAAATTTTTATAAAATTTGCGGAAAACTAAAATGGCCAAAAATATTAATTAGTTTTAATTTCAACTAAATGTTTTAAATACTTATTTGAAATGCTCACCACTTGTCAAAGATAAGAAAATTGTTTTAAAATCCCTTGCAAGGTACTTAATGAGTTATCGGTAGGTGAAGTTCGGTAGTTCATTAGGTATTCTACGGGATCATGTTATGCCTTACAGAGGGGTAAGGTGTGACATGTTTTAGTGGTATCAGAGCAAGTTTTTGAATTATGTTTTCAATTGTGAATTTGTGTCTTTTCTTTGTTAAGTACAACTGCTCAATGTCCATATTTGTTACATACAGTGCATTACATCATGAATATGAACTAACGGAGGGAAATCTCCTTGTGTTACTTGTTTAGGAGATACCCTAACTTCAGCCTGAAATGGAAGAATGGGATCGCTCAGTTGAGCAGTCTGTTGAAGCTGAGGCACAAGGGGAAGCCCCAGCTTTACCGAATGTCAGTGGGTCAGCAGCACCAGCCCCACAAATGCCGCAAATTCCTGCACAGTTCGCACAGCAGATAGCGGCAATGTTTCAACAAATGGCTGGGGGTATGTCTGCTCAAGCTCCACCCCAACCACCTGTGGCACAACCACTGCCTCCAGCCAGACAGTTTGATAAATTGCTAAAGTATGGGGCTGCAGAATTTAAGGGTACAGTGGACCCTTTAGAGGCAGAGCAATGGCTTGAAAGAATGGACAGAGTGTTTAAGAAACTGTACTGTCAAGATGAGCTGAAGTTGGAATATTCCGTGTCGCTACTGCAAGGGGATGCGTATGATTGGTGGAAGACCATCCCCCACAGCTTGGCTGAACCACCAGTGCTGACCTGGGATGACTTCATCAGAGAGTTCAGACAGAAATACATCCCAGATGCATATGTTGATCAAAAACTGCAAGAATTTTTGAGTTTGAAACAAGGGAACCGAACTGTAGCAGAGTATGAAAGAGATTTCTCAAGGCTAAGCCACTATGCTGGAAGCTTAGTCTCCACCCCCAGAGACAGATGCAAGAGGTTTGAGTCCGGGCTAAGACAGAGTCTGAGAATGCAAGTTGTGGGTTTCAGACATCAGAATTTTTCTGAATTGATCTCACAAGCCTTGGAATTAGAAAGGATAGAATCAGAAGGGGCAGTGAGGAAGGGTTCACAAGAGAAATCAGAAAAAGACAAGGGGGAAAAATCAGTTGAACAGAGTTCTGGTGCTACCTCTGGAAAGAGAAAGAAGTTTAGTGGACCCAGCAGGGGTCGGGGTGGAAGATTTAGTAGAGGCAGATTTTCAGGACAGAGACCCCTAGGTCCGCAGCGATCAGCGAGGGTTCACAGTCTACCCGCCCCTGTGAGACTTGTGGCAAGATTCATGGGGGGGAGTGTTATTGGGCCATTGGAGCCTGTTTTAACTGCGGAGGCAAGGGTCATTTAGCAAGAGACTGGACTAGTGCTCCGAGATATGGTCCAGCTCCTACTCGCCGAGGATCTATTGCAGTCCCGCTCCCGAGGTTCACGATCGGTTGGCAGAGGAAGAGGCAGAGGTAGAGGCACTGCTTCAGGCAGTCAGGGCATAATTGGTCAGTCAGGACAAGGAAGTGCTTCAACCAGAATCTACGCAATGAAACAGCGAGAAGAGGCTGAGACTTCTGATGTGGTAGCTGGTACATTCTCTATCTCTGATCAAGAAGTATTTGTATTGTTTGATCCGGGTTCAACCCATTCATATGTTAGTGCTAGCATAGTTTGTTCACTTGTCGCTCCATGTGTGCAAATGGGTTTTGAAGTGCTAGTAACTAGTCCGTTAGGACAAGAGGTCCGGGTCAACAGAATCTATAGAGACTGTCCTTTGGTGATCCAAGGACATGTTTTCCTGTCAGACTTGATTGAAAAGCCCTTCAGAGAGTATGATATTATCTTGGGCATGGATTGGTTTGCCAGGCATCATGCTATGATTGACTGTAGACTGAAGACAGTCACTTTTGGTCTCCCTTTGTACGGTGATGTGGTAATACACGGGGAGAGGCATTTACTGCCATCAAACATCATTTCGGCTGCACTAGCCAGAAGGATGATTAAAAAGGGGTGTGAAGCATACTTGGCACATGTGATAGACACCCAGGTGGGGAGTCCAGCATTAAGGGACATCCCTACGGTATGTGACTTTCCGGATGTATTTCCTGATGAATTACCAGGATTACCTCCAGAAAGAGAGGTGCAGTTTGAAATTGATGTTATGCCTGGTGTGGACCCAATCTCCATAACGCCATATAGAATGGCACCTGCAGAATTGAAAGAGTTGAAAGTGCAGTTGCAAGAGTTGCTTGACAAGGGCTTTATCCGCCCTAGTGTGTCACCTTGGGGAGCGCCAGTATTGTTTGTAAAGAAGAAGGATGGCACTCTCCGGTTATGCATTGATTATCGGCATTTGAATAAGGTGACAATAAAGAATAGATATCCATTACCCCGCATTGATGACTTGTTTGATCAGTTGAGGGGTGCAGCTGTGTTCTCCAAAATTGACCTGAGATCAGGTTATTATCAGCTGAAAGTACAAGAGCAGAGTATTTCTAAAACTGCCTTCAGAACCCGCTATGGCCATTATGAGTTCTTGGTCATGCCATTCGGGTTAACTAATGCTCCGGCTGCTTTTATGGATCTGATGAACACTATTTTCAGACCATACCTCGACCAGTTTGTTGTGGTATTCATAGATGATATATTGGTCTATTCGAGGAATGCAGAAGAGCATGATAGACATCTGCGGATTGTATCTGAGACTTGGAGAAAGCGACTATATGCCAAATTGTCGAAGAGTGAATTTTGGCTGAAAGAAATATCTTTTTGGGGCATGTAGTATCGAAGAGGGCATTAAGGTAGATCCAAGTAAGATTGAAGTCGTCTAATTGGAGGCCACCGAAATGTCACAGATTCGTAGTTTTAGGTTTAGCCGATACTACCGTAGATTTGTGAAGGATTTTCCATGTTGGCATCTCCATTGACCAAGCTTAGAAAAGATGTAAAATTTCAGTGGACGGATAAATGCCAGCAGAGTTTTGATGAATTGAAGAGATGTTTGACTGAAGCTCCAGTCCTAACTTTACCTACTCCGGGTAAAGAGTACACAGTTTATAGCGATGCTTCTCACAATGGGTTAGGTTGTGTGTTGATGCAAGATCGAAATGTTATTGCCTATGCATCACGCCAGCTAAAACCGCATGAGAGGAATTATCCGACACATGATTTGGAGCTTGCAGCCATTGTGTTTGCTCTTAAGATCTGGAGACATTATTTGTATGGGGAGAAGTGCTACATCTACACAGATCATAAGAGTTTAAAGTATTTGGGCACCCAGAAAGAGCTGAATTTGAGACAGAGGAGATGGTTAGAGTTGATAAAAGACTATGATTGTCTGATAGACTATCAGCCAGGGAAGGCTAATGTTGTGGCTGATGCCTTAAGTCGCAAGACTATGGCAAGTCTACGGGTTACTCCTTTGTCTTTGGTACATGAGTTGAGATCATTGCATGCCAGCTTAGAGATTAACGATGATGGGCGACGGTTGCATGGCATGTACAGCGGTGTTGATTGATCGATTAGAATGGCTGCTCAGAATGATCAGAAGTATCAGAAGTTGATGGAGGAAGTCCGACAGGGCAAGAAACCAGAATTCTCACTCAGAGATGATGGTCTATTGCTACACCAGGGCAGAATGTGTGTTCCTAATGATGTTGAATTGAGGAGGATCATTTTAAAGGAAGCACATGAGTCTCCTTTTACCATGCACCCTGGTGGTACAAAAATGTATAGAGGGCTAAAGGAGCATTACTGGTGGATGGGTATGAAGAGAGATGTGGTGGAATTTGTATCCAAATGCCTAACTTGTCAGCAAGTGAAGGCAGAGCATCAAGTACCCGCTGGGTTGTTACATCCACTACCGACTGCAGTGGAAATGGGAGAGAATAACGATGGATTTTGTGATGGGACTTCCGAGGACACAGAAGAGTCATGATGTAGTATGGGTCATTGTTGACAGATTGACTAAATCTGCTCATTTTCTGCCAGTCCGGATGGACTACAGTTTAGAAAGATTGGCCAAGTTATACATCGATGAGATTGTGAGATTGCATGGAGTGCCAGTATCTATCGTATCAGACAGAGATCCTAGGTTCACTTCTAGATTTTAGGGTAGTCTTCAGAGAGCCCTAGGAACTAGATTGAACTTCAGTACGGCATTCCACCCACAGACAGATGGCCAATCTGAGAGGGTAATTCAAATCTTGGAGGATATGCTACGGGCTTGTGTGATTGAGTTTGAGGGCAGTTGGGATACACACTTGCCTTTGATTGAGTTTGCTTACAACAACAGCTACCAATCAAGCATTGGGATGCCTCCATATGAAGCTTTGTATGGCAGAAAATGTAGAACCCCGTTGTGTTGGGATGACGTGGGTGAAAGAAAGATGATTGGACCCGAAATTGTTCAACAGACTGAAGAGAAAATCCGGGTGATCAGAGATCGACTTAAAGCTGCATCAGATCGTCAGAAGTCCTACATTGATTTGAAGAGAAGGGATATTGAGTATGCAGTGGGTGAGAAAGTTTTCCTCAAAGTTTCTCCTTGGAAGAGAATTATGAGATTCGGCAGAAAGGGGAAACTAAGTCCTCGTTTCATTGGGCCATATGAGGTTCGGAGAGAGTGGGTCCTTTGGCATATCGGTTGGCACTACCTCGAGTTGGAGAAGATACATAATGTCTTCCATGTGTCTATATTGAGGAGGTATCGATCAGACCCATCTCATGTACTACCATGAGGAAATTGAAGTAAATCCAGACCTCACATATGAAGAAGAACCCATAAAGATTCCGGCTTATGAGGTGAAGCGACTACGGAATAAGCAGATACCGTTGGTAAAAGTCTTTGTGGAACCATCATTCGGGCCAAGAAGCTACTTGGGAACGAGAGGAGGACATGAGGAGACAACACCCACTATTCAGAGATTGATACTGGTAAAATTTCGAGACGAAATTTATTTAAGGGGGAGAATTGTAACACCCCGTTGTATAGCTGGTATATTTCATCATTATGTGGTGTCGGTCGGACAAATAAAGAGATTAGAGTCACACCTAAGACAACTTGAGAAGCCATAAACATAAATAATTAGTAATGTTTAATTAGTTAACTACAAATAAGAAAAAGCAGAACATAAGAGGTTAAACGAGCCGAGTCACATGATGAGTGACCTCCTGAACGATCGCAAGTCGTTTTAAACTCAAATTTCAACCGTAAAGTGACGCTGCGGTCCTTAGGACCCTTATGAACACAGTGGAAAAGAGAAAATCATGAAAAAGAACTGTTAAGTCAGTCAAATAATTAGGTCAGGGAGCCGGAAGAAATATTGGATTATTTGCAAACCGGGATGAACCGGCGAGGGGCAATTTGGTCAATTGACCCCGAGAGCTGACTCCTGACCTAATTGTCGAATAAAATCAGAGAAAAGAAAATTTCAGAATCGAGAATTAAATTAAAGAACTAATAGAAAAATAAAAAAAAAAAAAGAGAAAAGGAAAGAGGTTGGAAAAGTCAAAAGTTATGACATCATGCATGATGTCATAACTAAATTAATAAATTGAATTAATTAATTTGGATTTAGGGGTCTTCCATAAGCAAAAAAAAAACGTGTAAAAGGAAAACAAAGGAAAAAAATTTAGGGTTTTCTTCTTCTTCACCTCTCTCTTTGCCATCCCATTTTCCCCAAAATCCTCCATGAATGGTTCTTCATTTAAGCTTACTTTAAGCTTGAATTTCTTCATCCAATCAACATCACTCCCCTAGAAACTTCATTAGACCTTGCAATCTCAACCTAGGAACAAGAAAGAAAGAGGAAAGGAAGAGAGAAAGTGAAGAATTGGCATTTAAAGTTAAGGTTAGTATGTTAAACTTCTTATTTCTTCACTTAAATGCATGATTAATGGTTGAAATGAACTTAGGATTAAGGAAATGAAATAAAAATATGGGGGAAGGACAAACTAGAATTTCAGCCAGCCATGGATGTGGGAGAGTTTGATGTATTTTGAATGAATTAAATGTGTTAGTAAGCTTGCATGAGAATGGTAGTAAGTTGGAAATGCATAAATGGGAGTAAATGCAACATTTTAGTGTAGTTAGGGTTTGAATATTAGGGTTTGTAAACCAAAAATTTGGAGAAATGCATAAATGATATTTTTGACCAATTGTGGACTGAAAAATGGTCAATAATGACCAAATGAATTGTGTGGGAATGGTGGAAAATTTAGCTAAATTCGTAGGTCAATGGTCATGCTGCTGGCAGCATGACCAAACCTACTTTGAAGGACCAAAACTCAAATTTTACAAGCCTAATGGATATGCCACCAATTGGAGATGAAAATAGACATAAAAGACCACAATTTTCATTAAGGAACCATTGCCAAAAACTGACCAAAACTTGGTGAAACAATTGACCAAAGTGAGTTGATAGCAGGCTGCCACTGCACTAAACTGACCAAATGAACAGTAACTGTTCATTTGGTCATAACTCGAGCTAGGTAGGTCAAATTGACCTGAAATTTTACCAGCAATTAGATATGATATAGACCTAAAACTTTCATGAAGAACACCAACCCAAATTAGGCCATTAACTCATTCAAATCATTGAGCAAAGTTAAAATTTCTGTACTGAAATTCTGCAGATTTTTAGTTGAGCAGCAAAGTTTGGATAGCTATAACTCTCTCTAGAAAACTCGGATTTAGGCGACTCTTGAACCGATGGAAACCTAAGACATAGTACAACATTTCATATGAAGAAAGTGAGACCAATTATGAACTTAACTTGATCAAATAATTGACCAAAGTTGGACCAAAAACCTGTCAGCACCTAAATTGCAGTATGAGCGATTGCACGTGAACAGTAAACTTATTTTGGCCATAACTTGAGCTACAAAACTCCGATTGAGGTGATCCAAAAATGAGAATACACTTAAGACAATAAGGAACATTTTCTATGAAGGAAGTTTTGTCAAATTCCAACAGTAGATCGACCAATGGAATAGTGCAACTTCGGAAAACCAAAACTGAAAATTGGCAATTTTGCCAAAATGACCTAAGCTTTAAACAAATGACCAAAACCAACAAGTTTGGTGACCAAAATGTGGTATGTGGGTGAAGTTGGAGTTCCCATACCTATTAAGCCTTAGAAAGTCAATAATTTGACTTGAATAGTGCAGTGAATAGTAACCCGAAACACAAAATTTTGAGAACGTCGAATTTAACACGTTAGAGTTAGGTAAATGTGAAGCTAAGTTTATTTTGAATTTATTTTAAGTTCTAGTACTGAAACATTGTAAAATTGTGTGTTTCAGTTGAAAAGAATATCGGGAAGGAACCCGAGGAGCCGAGTCGAGGCTAAAGGACGACTCGTTTGAGGTTTGTGCACAATATTACTATGCTTTAAAAAAATTCATTGATTAAATGAATGAAATATGCATTTTATTGTCGCTTTGAATTGTTGAAAGTATTGTGACCTTACTTATGATGTTTTGATTCAAATTGTGAAATTTATTATGTATATTTGAAATGACAATGTTAAGCAAATTGTTAAGATAAGTTTTAAAACCACAGTATCATGACCATATGTTTGAACACCTCACTAGCACGACTTGTGGGGGTAATTAGTTTCGAATTTTGATTCCTTCTCTGGAGAAGTGTTGAGGTGTGCCAGTAGAAGAGGATGTGAATGGATATCCATATATTTGAGCTAGCTAGCCTTGTGACATGATTTCTCTTTAGCCTCTGGCTATCGAGATTCATGTGATTTCTCTTAGCCTCTGGCTATTGAGATTCTATTTGTTTCGAATGGCATGATTTAACTGTGGGTTTTATGAAATGTGTTTTGATACTTTGAAATAAACTTGGTTTACTTGTAAAATCTTACAATGCATGATTGTATTTAATTTTCATGTTTAGTCAAATTTTTGAATGAATGTGCTTTAAGTTTTGCATAAAGATTATTTTAGTATATTGTGCACCACTGAGTCTTAGTACTCAGCGATAGCTTTTATTGATGTCGCAGATACAGAAATTAGAGGAGCAGCAGACTGAGCTGCTGAGGTGTGTGAAGTCATCAGCTTGAAGTCTTCGGGTATAATTTATACCCTAACTGTAAATATTTCTTTTGATGTATATATTGCACATAAATGTATGGACATGTACATGGGTCTTGAGCAGCTTGTACAAAGTTTGTATAAAAGTTGTAATAAATTTTAGTTTGGACTTCCTGAATGTAAATTTTAGTATGATGAATATATAAATTGTTTATCTTGAATAGAATATGAATAAATGATATTGATGGACAGTATTTTGAAGAAATTATTGAACTTGTGAATTTGAGAAATTGTTTGAGATTGAGTTTGAAATTGAAGTAGTGGTTGAGAAAAACTTTTAGAAGTGCTTTTTACAGGTATTCGAAGAACGGTTTTCTCAAAATACAGAGTAAACTCTGTCAAAATTTTTATAAAATTTGCGGAAAACTAAAATGGCCAAAAATATTAATTAGTTTTAATTTCAACTAAATGTTTTAAATACTTATTTGAAATGCTCACCACTTGTCAAAGATAAGAAAATTGTTTTAAAATCCCTTGTAGGGTACTTAATGAGTTATCGGTAGGTGAAGTTCGGTAGTTCATTAGGTATTCTACGGGATCATGTTATGCCTTACAGAGGGGTAAGGTGTGACAATTAGAATCTGAGATCCTTTTTCTTTCAAAATATTATAGAAAAAGTTATGCGTGTTCTCTTTGAAAAGCTCTATTTGTCAGTTTCAGTATTTTATAATGGCTGAGTCTCTAGGCTAGAAGAATTTGACATGGTGTCTAGAAGTGCTAGGGAGTTTGGGAGGAAATTTCAGCCGTGAACTTCTCAAGGTAGTTATGATGGAAGCTGTGCTTAAAGTGAAAAAAGGTATCAACCTGCCAAGAGCATCAGTTCAATCTAGCCGGCTAAGAGCACCGATTCAATCTTGCCGCTCCAACAATAAAACTGCTGCTTCTACCCAAATTCTTAGTAATACTAATCTAGTAATTCACCCGGGAGTTATCCTACATCAGCGATTCTTGATAGTGATACCAAAAGTGAATATGCAAATTCCAAGTTTAGAAATCTGTTGATAGTGATTCTGAAAGTTATGGTCTTTATGCAAAACTCCACATCAACATATCTAACTTTCGGAATCACTATGGCCAAAGTAAATAAAATCTCTTTCTTGCATGAAATATTGAGCAGTGTGTAAATTATTTTTTCTTTTTTTTATTATTAAAAATAATTGAAAATATTATTTTAATGCCACATTAGCAAAATTGAAAGCATTAAACTCATTATCCATTCTAGAGTGAAAATGAAAAAATATGGCCATGGATTTTGTTGTGGGGTTACCAGTCGCCTCTAACAGACATGACTCGATATGGGTTATAGTGAATAGGTTAACCAAGACTGCTTACTTCATTCCTGTTAGAGCTAACACCTTTATGGATAAGTTGGCTCAGGTGTACGTGGCAAAGAAAATAAGGTTGCATGGAGCTCCAGTGACAATAGTCTCTGACAGAGGACCGCAGTTCACATCAAGGTTTTGGCATTGTCTTCAAAATGAGCTAGGCATCAGGTTAGACTTTAGCATGGCCTTTCACCCTCAACAGATGGACAGTCAGAAAGGACCATACAAACTTTGGAGGATATGCTAAGAATGTGTGTACTTAACTTTTGGTGGATCATGGAAAAAGTATTTTCCCCTAGTTGAGTTTGCATACAACAATAGCTATCACTCTAGTGTCAAAATGGCACCATATAAAGCTTCGTATGAGAGGAAATGTATGCCTCCTGTGTGTTGGGAAGAAATTGGTGAAAGAGCCTTAGCAGGAACAGAGTTGGTAAAAGTTACCAATCAAGCTATGCCCTTAATTAAGGCAAGGTTGAAGACAATAGCCAGTAGATAAAAAAGTTATGCAAATCTCCATAGGAGAGAAGTGGTTTTTTAGGAGGGGAACATAGTGCTTTTAAAGGTATCTCCAATAAAGGGCGTCATCTGGTTTGGAAAAAGAGGCAAGCTAGCTCCAATATACATTAGATCGTATGAAGTGCTACAAAGGGTTAGAAATGTGTCTTATAAGTTAGCTTTGCCATCAGAAATGAAGAGGATGCATCCGATGTTCCATGTTTCTATGTTGAGGAAGTTCGTGTCAAATCTGAACAAGGTTATAGATGAACTAGACATCAAAATTTCAGAAGATCTTTCTTATATTGAACAACCTGTCTGGATTGTAGACACTCAAATAAGGAAGCTGAAAACAAGGAGATACCAATGGCCAAAGTGTTATAGAACTGCCATAACATGGAAGAATGCATGTGAAAAACTCGTGATTCCATGTTACAACAATATCACCACCTTTTCTAGGTATTCTCGGATGTTAAAATATCTGTTCTTGATGGAATATTCTAGTAAAAAATGAGACTTTACTAATAAAATAGTGGTAGTTAAATGTGAAAATATGTTCATCTATATGTGTTTAAAATGTTCAAAATGTATTTAAAAATGAAAAAAAAAATGTTTTAAGGTTTTTATTCTTTAAAAGTTTTAAAGTGGTTGTTTTAGGTAGAAGGAGTTTCGGCAGTCGAAGGATAGACTTTCGGCAGCTGAAAGATAGACTTTTAGTAGCAAAGTCCTTTTATGGTTTAAATGCCCATTTGGGTAGAACTGACTCCAACAGCCGAAAGTTCCCTAATAGAGAGGGTATAAAAGGGAACTCAATTCATTTCCTGCTTAAAACGCTTAGGATTTTCTTATTTCCTTTCTCTTTCAACTTTGGGGCATACAAGGGGCTCTTTAAAGAGATACCTTTGAGTTTTTGAAGATCTAGAGGTGGATTCTTTCATTTAGAAGCGTGGAAGAGTATATTTAAGTTTTGGTTCTCCCACCTTCAAGCTCTAAGAAAGGAGGTAACCTTCTTTTTTTCTTGATCTAATAGATAGATTTAAGAGAGTTGATGAGGAATTAGGTTTCTAAAGCTTTAATTTCATGAAAAATTATTTCAAGTTTAGTTTTGGAAGTTTATGCTATGTTGGGTTTGGGAAAAACTTAAGATTTAAGTTTTGATGAATGTATGTGGGTGTTTAGCATGTTTTCTAGTTGTTCTAGGCCCTAGAGATGTGTATATGTGATGGGTTGTGTTTTAGAACTTTAGAATGAGTTTGGGTGTTGATAGGAGAAGGGATCTGCAGGTTTTCAACTTGGAAATTTTAGAAATTCTAAGGTTCGATAGCCGAAAGCCAGAGGTTTAACGGTCGAAGCTTGCATTTTCTCAAAAAATCTAGAAATTTTTCAGGGCCAACAGCTGAAGTCCCAGACTTCGACAGCTGCAGTGGCTACTACCCAAAATGGGCACCTAACATTCCAAGGTTTGACAGTTGAACTTGGTTCTGTCCACTTATTTTCTTCTTTGATTCCAAAGTTTCAAAACATTATTTCATGGTTCCTAAAGGCCTAGAATAGGATGTTTGTATTATGTATAGAGTTTTAGAGCCTTTTATAACACTATAGGGTCCAACTTTATAGGATCGGGCTTAGGGGACTCAGAAGAGTAAGGATCCGAGGATAGCTCCCATTAGAGTAAGGAGGTTGATAAGCTATAAGAGGTGAGTAACTCTAACCTTAATAAAATGAAAACTATTAACAGGTAATTAATGAGCATCCTCATGCATCATGTCATATTTATTTAGGGTGTATATATCTAGAACATGAAAATGTTCATAAATTGCTATCAGTGCATTAATGGATATTGAATGACCCATTACTCCCCCCATGTTATGTTGTGTAATGTTACGTATGTTATGGATCCATAAATAAATCCTAAGGGGAGATCTGACGTTGCCTTTTAAGGGAGATCTAATAGTTGCCCTTGGATACATGGCACAAGTCATGTTTTAAAGGAAAGTTTAGGGAGTTATTGGTGATAATTTCCATCTTACGTGAAATGTTTATGATGTGAAAATCTACGTGAATGATGCATTACACATGTATGAATGAATAATAATGGTAATGATGGTTAGTTTACTCACTGAGCTTGTGTAAGCTTACCCTATTCCCCTAACCCCTAGGTGCAGGATTGCAGGACTAGAAGAATTCCTTAGAGGGAGTGCATCAATGGTAGCTTTAACCTTTCCCTTTATGTGTGATGTATGGATAGATGGACATATAATTTATGAATGGATAGTACTGTGCTAGTGATTAAAGAAAATATGTAATATTTGTTTAAATATAATGATGTATAGGTTGTGCAAACCCCTTTTTGAGGGTATGCATGTAGAACCATTACACTTTAGATCTTATATTTGTTAAGGTTAAAATTATGAACCATTATTATGTTTATGTATAAATGAAAAGACTAAGGTGTAATGGTTGGATGTATGTTTAAATCGTAAGTTATAGGAATGTATGTAAGTTTTATAAGTTTTAGGCTTCCTACGGGTTCTGGCAGTATTAAGCTGACTTGATCCCTAGCGTCAGTAATGGGCCCTAGCCTAGGTCATTACAAAGTGGATATCAAAGCTCTAGGTTAGATGAGTGGACCAAGAAGCTAGTAAGAGTATAAAAGAAAGGTGAAAGGACGTTTGTTGACAAGCACAGTTAGGGAAATACATGTCTAATAGGGTTGAGTCACTATATGTTACGTGATGAATATATGTGCATGTTATGTTTGATTATGTGCTGTGTGTTCATGTGAATGCACATGAAATTTTTATGTGCTCAACACTTTTTATTTGTTTTTAAAAATGTGAGGTTTAAGACGGTCCACTAGGTGGACCAGCGCTCCACCCGAGAATGAGGGTATGAGAGCACTACCCGCCAACCCTGTTGTCAAGCAGAGGTGGAAGGGAGAATCTTCAAGAGGTCCTAGAAGGTCCTTTGAAGTCAATAGGGGCACAGGCTGTCATGACCCAGGGATGGGGTTGGGACATGCTTGTTCAACCAGCTACGCACTGGGGTGGAAACTTCGTGTCCCACATCGGAAACGGGAAGAAAAGATTTGGGCCATATATGTGGGAGTCTTCCTCACCTGGTCAGCGCGCTTTTGGGAATGAAACCTCCCAAGGGACAAATCCGTGAGGCCTATGGGCCAAAGCGGACAATACTAACCGGAGAAGGATCGGGCTGTTACAAGTTGGTATCAGAGCTGGACTCCCTCTAGTACGGTGTGTGGTGCGAGGACGCACCAGGCGGAAGCTGGTGGGCTTGTCATGACCCAGGGATGGGGTTGGGACATGCTTGTTCAACCAGCTACGCACTGGGGTGGAAACTTCATGTCCCACATCGGAAACGGGAAGAAAAGATTTGGGCCATATATGTGGGAGTCTTCCTCACCTGGTCAGCGCACTTTTGGGAATGAAACCTCCCAAGGGACAAATCCGTGAGGCGTATGGGCCAAAGCGGACAATACTAACCGGAGAAGGATCGGGCTGTTACACAGGCACCTTAAATGTCTACAGATGCAAGAAGGAGTTCTTATGGCTTTTCCCAACAACATGTGTGTAACTCCCTCACATTAGGTAGTTCCGAACATTCTACTATTTTAGTAATTAATGTCTATTTGGATAGTTAGAATGTCTGGAACCATACTTAAATCATAGAGAGAAGTTATAAATTAAACTAATAACGATCAAATGAGGTTGGAGAAAAATAAAAGAAATGGAGTACAAATAGGTTAAATGAGCCTAGGTTCCCCGTGATTGGTGACCGACACGGGAAGTGACTGTGAGTTTAGTTGCTATCATAAATTTGTGTGGAACCCTATAGAGTCCTTAATTAAGGATTAATTTAGAAATTATTAGGAATTTGAAAATCAAAGAAATAAAAAGGGAATAAGCACAAATAAGTGAATCAAAACCAAGGACTCATCGAGTATTACTGAAAAAGATAAACTATAACTCGATGAGGGGCATTTTAGTTAATTCACTTCAAGAGTTGACTTTTAACCTAAATATCCATTGAAATGAGTGAGAAGAATACATTGAAATAGGAATTAAATAAGTAATTGGTGTAGGAAAATGTAATTGGGACATATAAGGAATTAATAAAATTGTATGAAAATAATGATAATTAAAATTATAATTTAAATATTTAATTTGAGATAATTATAAATAAAACAAATTACATTAAAAATCAAACAAAACTCATCATCTTCTTCTTCTCCATAAGCCGATCTCCCTCCCTCTCTCTTCCACCTCTATTTTTGCTTATCCCAAGCTTTGAATCCACCATTTTCTTTCATAAATCCCATACCAAATTAGTAGAAAACTTGAAATTAGCCATGGATTGGAAGATTGGAAATCAAGTGATCTTGAAGAAATTTGAAAGATTGAAAATCACCATTTGAGGTAAGTGACATTCAAGCTTAGCTAATAGTATATTCTTTGAATTTAAGTTAAATTGGGTAGAAATTACATGAGAAATAATGAAAATCATGCATGAAAAGGGGAGTATGAATTTTGGCCAAGGTTAGGGGAGTTAGGGTTTTGGAGTTTTTGATTCAATTAAACATAAATTCAAGCTTAGGTGAAGTTGTATATATGATTTATATGCATGAAATTGCTTGGAATTGAAAGTGGAGTAATTAGGGTTTTGAGAAATTAGGGTTTTGTGGTATGAAGTTCAATTAATGTTTTTGATGTTATATGATGACCATTTGATGTGCAATTAGTAAGAAATGAAGTTAGTTTGGTGAAGGAATTAATGAAAATGAATTTGAACCTTAGGCTTTGAATCTGAACAGCTTGAGTCCAGTGTGTTTAGACGCTCATAAGTTGAGTTACATATCTCCAATTGGTGTGAAACCAATGGGAAATGAAACCCTTCCAAAACTTTTATGTTGGACACTTGCCCAGAAAATAACCATAGGATACCTCAATTAGGGCTTGAATTCGGAATTGCAATTATGGACCTGAGAAAAATGATCGAATAAACAGTACCTAATCAATTAAGCATAACTCACTCTAGGAAACTCCAAATTGAGTAATTCTTGAACCTGTGTAATCTTGAGACATAGGGGAACAATTCCTATGAAGACCATGAAGCCAAATTATGATCATAACTTACCTAAATTGCTTGAACAAAGTGAGTCCAAATATCTGCCCTAATTCTGGACTGGATCTGAATTCTGGGAAATTTAGACATCCGACCAGTTTTGGGAAAATTGCCATAACTCAAGCTACATAATAGTAAACTTAGTGATTCCAAAGCCAAAATACTCATAAGACATAGAACTACAAATGTTCTGTTTGGACTTAGACTCAGTTCTTAGGGCAAAGTAGGGAAAATGTTAGAGCAAGTTAGGAATTCAAAGTCTGAAAATCCTGCAACTCAGTAATTTTGCCCTATGACCTCTAGGTAGTAATCAAGGTATAACTTCCACTACAAAACTCCAATTCAAGTGATTCAAAATGATTTAAAAACTTAAGACAAAGACCTAAAACCTTGTTTTAGGGACTAAGGTCAAATTCTGAGCATAAGGTGCTCAGATATTGAATACAAGTTTAAGGAGAAAATCTGGAAAACTTGAAACTATAGGATAAGGCACCTGGAATAGTGTCTAGTATTTTGACCATAACTAGAGATCCAGAAATCCAAAATTGAGTGATTCAAAAAGTAAATTAAAGCTAAAACATAGGGGAACAACTTTCATGAAGATTACCTTATCAAATTATGACTGAAACTAAGTTGAAATTGGGTTCTAAAGTCAGGTCCCAAAACTCTCTAGAACCCAGAATCAACTATAACTTTAGAATTCATTAGAAATTTGTTTGATTAGCTATGTGTCTAGTATTTTAACCATAACTAGAGATCCAGAAATCTAAATTGAGTGATTCAAAAAGTAAATTAAAGCTAATACATAGGAGAACAACTTTCATGAAGATTACCTTATCAAATTATAACTGAAACTAGGTTGAAATTGGGTTCTAAAGTCAGGTCCCAAAACTCTTTAGAACCCAGAATCAACTATAACTTTAGAATTCATTAGAAATTTGTTTGATTAGCTATGAGTGGAACTTAGAATGATATTAAAGCTTTGAATTTGTAAATTTTCAGTGGGTAAGGAGACTTCCAAGGAAGGGAAGAATTGAAACAAGAAAAGGGAATTGAAATAAGGTTTGTGCACAACTCAATTTCTTTTTGCTTTAGAATTTGTAAATGGATTTAATAGACTTTGTCTAAGCCAATTATGCTTTTCTTTTACATTTGAGAATTATTTACATTGTTTTGAGAATTTTGAATGTGAAATGAATTTATAATTATGGAAAGGCGGATGTGGGCTATTGAATTTATTGTAGCAAAGGGGTGAGCTGGTGTGAATGCATTTTGAAGTGTTTTGAGAAATTGATGTGTTTCCAATTTGCATGTAGATTTGTGACAATTAAATATGAATTTGGTTTGTTTAAAATCCCTTGTAGTGACAATGTGAATTCTGAGCCTTCAGGTTTGGGAAGGATGGGAGAAGACAGCTTTGAGGAAGGAAGAGATAAGTCAGAGTTTGTATCTCCTCCACAGATAGGATCGGAGCATGGGTTTGGCTATCAATACCTGCAATAGGGGAGTTTTGGAAACCCTAGGTTTATGGGTTACCCCTAATATCCTCCTTTTATGCCCTATGCACCTTACTTCCCACTGTATAACCTATATCTTATGTATTCTGTACAGCAATACCTCAAAGTTCTTATTTACCATGGGAACTCAAAATCCCATGGAGAGAGTTACAAAAAAGCAAGTACCACCACCACCCCTACTCTCCCGTGTTTTGTCGATGTGGGATTTGCCTAGGGTGTTACACCTGCAGCTCTAACAATTCCTACACAAGCGATCGTAGCAAGTAGTTGAAATAAAGCAAAGATGACAGACTACTTAAAGTTGGATGCTCCTAAGTACAAGGAAGGAGATGATCCTTTCAAGTACATTAGGGTAGCCAAAATTATAGCTAATGAGTTGGACGATTATAATAGTAGGGCCATTTAGATGGCCGACTTTACCTTAAAATGTAAGAAAGTAAAGGAATGATGCAAGTCCTATGTTGAAGACAAAAGTTGACAATATGACCTGGTCTTAGTTTGTGATAGAGTTTATAAATTAGGCTTTTTCAGAAAGCTATAAAGAATAAATTAGGCTTTTTCAGAAAGCTATAAAGAACTGAAGGTGGTGGAGTTTGAACAGTTGAGATAAACTACTGATATGAGTGTGGATGAGTACACGAACAAGTTTGTTGAGCTTTTGTAGTATGTGGGTCATGGGCATGATACAAATAAGAAGAAAGTAAAGAGGTACACTCAAAGGTTGCACTCCAGATACTCTTCATTGATTTTTGCTACAGAAACCCATAGCTTCCATTTCATAGTGGATGCTATAAGGAAGATGGAGGCTGGGGCTGTCATTGAAAAGAGTCTGAAGTTAAAAAGTACAAAAGCCGAGCAATCTACGATTCCTAAGGCTACTAATGTAGGGAGTTTTGATCATTTAACCTAGACTGTTTCTTCATTCGAAACTAAGAAAGATAAAGGGGGAAAAGCAAAAAGCAAAAGAAGAATAAGTTCTAAAACAGAATCAAGTTAGGCCTTGGGATGGGAGGCGGCTCTAGTTTGGGTTCGGATATCTCTGATTGTGTCAAATGTGGGAAGCCTCATCGAGGAGTTTGTAGGTTTGGAACTTCCTAATATTACAGATGTGGTCAAAAGGGGTACATGTCTAGGGAGTGTCCTAACATGGAAAGGGTGGCTTTATAGCAGCAGACTGAGTCAAGCAGTATGGCTCAATCGGTAGCAAGACAGACTTCGATGGGTCCCTCATCAAGAAGGGGATAGGTTGGGGGATGAGTTTCTTCTTCCTCTCTGGCAGGCTCTCAAGGAAGGTGTTCAACAGCACCGGCACGGATCTTTATCATGACAGGTGTCAAGTAACCATTGCATTGGATGTTTCAATGTACATGTTTTGATTGATCCTAGTGCATCCCATTCTTTTATTAACCCCAAAGCGGTTTTGAGATTAGGTTTAGTTGTTTTGTGTCTACAATGTCCATTGCTTATTAGTGGGCCTAAGTGGGATCCTTTGGTGACAAAGATGATCTGTATGCCTATCCAGTGATAGTAGAGGATAAATGTTTTTCAGCCAACCTGGTGGTCCTAGAATTGATGGATTTTAATGTCATTTTAGGGATGGATTGGCTCTCAGCCAATTATGCCACCTTAGACTATAGAAATAAAGTAGTAAAGTTCTGAGGACCGGATGGGTCAGAGATAGTTTTCTAGGGAGATTAGACATCAGTAGTGAAGGGGATGATCTCCACAACACAAGCCAGTAAGATGCTCCAAAAAGGATGTAGAGGGTTTCTAGCCTGTGTTAAAGAGGTTATGGAGAACAAAAGTGGACCGGAATCAGTTTTTATGATAAGAGAGTTTTCAAATGTGTTTCCTGAGGAACTAACCAGTCTACCATATAAAAGGAAGATAGATTTTGAAATTGATCTAGTGCCTAGTACCAAACCCATGTCTATTCCTCCTTATAGGATGGCTCCTGCAGAGTTAAAAGAATTAAAAGAATAGCTGCAAGAATTGGTGGATAAGGGATTCATCTGATCGAGTACTTCTCCTTGGAGTGCTCTAGTACTGTTTATAAAGAGGGTTGCTCTAGTACTATTTATAAAGAAGAATGATAGATCCTTGAGGCTGTGCATTGATTATAGACAGTAGAACAAGATAACTAGGAAGAACAAGTACCCTCTGCCCCATATTAGTGACTTGTTTGATCAAATAGTTGGAACCATTTGCTTTTCAAAGATAGATTTGAGGTTTGAATATCACTAGTTGGGGATTAAGGAGTCAGATATTCCGAAGACTGCCTTTCTAAACAGATACTGGCATGGAGTTTCTTGTGATGTTGTTTGGGTTAACAAATGCCCCAGCTACATTCATGGATCTCATGAACAGTGTATTCAGATAGTATTTGGATCAGTTTGTAATCGTCTTTATTAATAATATTTTAGTATATTCTAGAAGTGTAGAAGAGCATGCACAGTACCTAAGAATAGTTCTTCACACACTGAGGGAGCATTAGTTGTATGCCAAGTTTTCCAAGTGTGAGTTCTGGCTGAAGAATATATCTTTCTTAGGACATATGGTGTTAGAGAATAGAATCGAAGTGGATTCTAAGAAGGTAGAAGCAGTGGCGGATTGGCCAAAGCAAGCCACAGTGACAGAGATCAAGAGTCCAAAGCCAGCCACAGTGACAGAGATCAAGAGTCTCCTAGGTTTGGCTGGCTATTATAGGATATTTGTATCTAATTTCTCCAATATAGCTGCTCCAATAACTAAGTTAACTCATATGAATAAAAAGTTTGAATAGAGTAATGAATATGAAGAGAGCTTTCAGAAGCTTATGTATACATTCAAGTGTTAAAAATTATAAAGCACTCAAATTTTTTTTTGAATTATTTGCGTCAGAATTTTTTTTATATAATATTTATTTGATATTACATCAACATAATATATGTATTTGTATATATTAAAAAAATATCAAAATTCAAAAACTTTTGATATATATGATAAGTATAATTTTTATTTATATTAATTATATCTTATATGTACTACTTATAAAATAAATGATTAATTTTTTAAAAAATATATAGTTCTTTAATTATATATATACATATATATATATGTGTGTGTGTGTGTGTTATAATAGTTAGAAAATTAAATTTCAAAAATTTAATTAAATTCAGACTAATTGTTGAAAATTTAAAAATTAAAAATTTAATTGAGTTTAAAATTAATTTAAATGTAAAATTAAATATTAAAATAAAATTTAAAAGTGACAAATATGCCATTTTATTTTGATGAAGTTGAATCAAACCTGCAAAAACTAAGATTAAGTAAATTGAATTTGTAATCCAACATAAGTATTATTATTTTTTTAAAAAATATAATTATAAAATACAATCAAATAAATTAAAGACAATTATATTTTAATAAAAATATAATACTCACAATTATAAATTTTTTAAAAAATAATTAAAACTAAAATTAATGTACAGGCAATGTATTTATATATATAAGTGGGAGGGAGGGATATTGAAACTGCCAAAAATACCCTTAATCATTTACACTATTTACAACATTATAAATTTTAATGCAACTCTAATATTAATCTATCCCTAAAAATATAATTAACTGAAAAATGTATATTATTAGTTGTTGAAATAATAAGAGGGGAAAAAAAATAGAAGTTTTGCTTTAACTATAATTCTTTTCTTACTTAGAAAGTAATGTAAAAGTATTTAAAAGTTTCTATTTAAAAATCTAAGTCTATTTTTTCAAATTGAATATTTCAATACTTATACTTTTAAACTAAGTAAAACTTTTTTTTGTAAAAAATAAAATTTATTTTCACACATTTTTTAAACTTAATTTAACATGTTATTAAGAAATAAACATGAGTAAACCATTAAAATGCTACTATAATTATTTATTTTAATTGCATTTTAATTGAAATACCGGACAACAATACTGAAATGATGAAAAATGTAAAAAAGAAATTAAATAGAAATAATAAAATCGGAGAACTGTTAGCTTTCATAGAAGAAATTAAACTTTACTTTAATTGATATTATTTATATATAAGAAAGAGGGAATAATTTTAACATTATAAAATTATATGCTTCAAACTATTATTTTAATTTAGATATAAATATTAAATCTAATATGATATATATATATATATATATATATATATATATATATATATATATTAATCTAATAACATACAAGGACACAATATTAGATTAGTTAAACTTCAAATTCAGATAAATCTCTCTCATAATTAGATTAATTTCACATAATTAGATTTAAAAGAAGCTAAAAATTAAAGACTTCTTAATTTTTAATAAGAAAAACAAATAGAATTTAAACATTCATATGAATTACTATTAACAGAAGTTATTATTATTATTATTATTATTATTATTATTATTATTATTATTATTATTATTATTATTATTATTATTATTATTATTATTATTATTATTATTATTATAAAATCATCATGAATTAAAAAATACGAAACATATATATATATACTTTATAAATTAAAATTTTATTTAAAAATATAAGTGAAAAATTATAAATCGGTAAAAATAACAAAATTTATTATCTATAAGAGAAGACAATAAAGTAATAAAACACATAATTACATATTAATTTTTTTTATTGATAATTATAAAGTTCCTATACATATATAGAGTCTATATGAAAAATTAAAATCTAATTAATTTATAATTTTTCTAGAATATTTATTATTTATAAATAAAATTCCCCAGTATCATGCTCAAAATAGTTAGGATTTTCAAAAGAAAATGCCATTCTTTTGATGAGAAATAAAATGAAATATTTAATTGTATTTAATCTTTATTGGTATTTATTCATTCTTTATTTTTATTTATCTGATAGTAAAAAATACATTAACTAAATATTATATGTTAATAAATCATAAAGAATAATATATATTATATGTGAGAAAAATATAAAATAAAATATTTCATATTATATATAAATAAAATTTTAATTTACATTTTATTAATCTATTTAGGCGTAAATTAATTACTGTTGATCAATATTAAATATTGATTATGTTCAATATATTTTACATTATAGTGAACTTAAATATTTTTATGTTAATAATAAATTATAAATGCACTTGCAACATGTGTTTTAAAATAAATAGTTCATATAAATGTATTTAGATAGTAGCATTCAATATATAAAACCCGAAGTTAAATCAAACTTGATATAAAAATTATTTTTTAAGTGTTTTCGATTCTAATTTGGTTCTAGTTTCAATTTTGATTTCGATTCTAATTTGACTCGATTATTTGTTCCTACATTTAAAATTGCAACTTGATTACATTCCTTTTAACAAAATAAAAACAATTATATATTTATAACATCAAATTATCAATAAAAAAAATAATAATACCAAATCAAAATGACATAAAAATACTATTCAATTCTAATTAATTACATTATCCTAATTAATTGTCCCACATAAAATAAATCAATTGAACATAAAAGGCCAATTACTTTTGGTAATTGGTAATTATATTTAAATTTTTAAATTTTGGATCACATATCGTAATAGCCAAACTTCAAAATCAATTTTGAGGATATTTGAAACACAGCTCACTCAGTTTATATATATATATATATATAATCTTATTAAAACTAATAAAATAAGGAAAAATTTAGCAAAATAAGCCAGACTAAACCATGGGCAATAGACCAACCCACTACGCCCAGACTAAGGGACAGCTCGCTCAGTTTATTTTGATGTTTCCTTTACAACACAACAAATGCAGTTCCTCAATCCATTCTTACATTGAAAATGGATCAACCAATAATTTTGTGACATAATCTTTCGCACTTGATGGGTTGGTGTGGAAATCAAGGAATTTGTAAAGAAATTCTGACATGCGTCCAAAGTTGAGAAAATAATTGAGAATAACATTTGAGTGGAAAATTTTTCAACAGATTTAGTGTGTCACTGAATGATGTAATACACTCAATCAATAATAATAATATGATACATTATTTATATTATTTAATAAATAAAATTAATATATTTAATATTTTTATTCACTCCGTTAATATTAAAACTTTATCGGTAACTTAAAATTCACTTTCTTATTCAGAAAAATAAATAAAAGCTGATAGTTAGCTTTTACATTCTCTCATTCAGCACGACACATATTTTTTAAACTTTTTCATAACAGCACGTAACCTAAATATGCATAACAAAAAAACAAAAAAATATAGGGAACTAAAAATCTAACCACTGCAAAATCAAATTCTTAAGTGCAGGTTTTTTCTTATTAGTGGAAGCTTTCTCAAATCATACTATGGACAAACAAAAAGGCATGCCTCCATATAAACTTGTATATAAATTTTGATTATATATTAGCCGTCGGTATTAATTACATAAATGATCTCACTTTTATTGATTATTTATATACTTACATTTTAAGAATTGAAACAAAAAAGAAGACCTTTGTACTATGATGGTACTCTTAATATGAATACATAGTCAAAGAAAATAACATCTCAAAATATAATTTTGAAGTCCAAGCTATGTTTAATTAATGAATTAGAAATTTTGCATTAGGAGAAAGTGGAATTATGATGGTAATATCTGAAAAAATTTTAATAATAAACTGAAAATGTATTCAACATGGTTTGGCAAGAATTAATTTTTTATTAATCCTCATGCCAATCTGTTATAAATAATTAGTATATTTGGATTATGGTAATAATAGTATATATCGAATTAGTAATGTGAAAACATGTTGATATTTAATTCTTAGCATCTAAGAGATATCAAAATTGCGATTAAGTGTTTGTGGGCTTTTGTTAGTTTTGTGCGCATGGAAAAGGAAAATCAATAAGCATGTGCTTTGATAAATTATTTTTTAGTATTATTTTTTAATTGTTTGTTTTAACAAGATTCAAAATTTGAATATAATCATTAATAATTTAGTTTTGTTTTGATCCATCTAAAGTTCTGATATTTCAAAATATATTTATAATAACTTGACTAACTCATTATTAATCCCTTCTAACATCTAAATTATGTTGTCAGTAGAGGATGTTTTCACTTGGCTGCTGTTACCTTTTAAGTCTTCTTTTTTGTGTTTTGTCCTATGTAGAACTAATATATAGGCCTAGTCATGGATAATCATCATCATATTAGTATAGGCCTAGTTACGATTTATTTATTATAGAATTTGTATTAATATATTTATTATGAGCTGATTATTATATGAATACAGGTATAATTATTGAAAGTGATTGTGAAGTAGAAAAGGATAAGAATGATATTGTTAAAATTGATGAAGATCTTTTTATAAAACGACAAGTGAGTAATGATGATAATTTACTTGGAAGAGTGGTTTCTAATGAAGAGGAAGCATTTGCTTTATACAACAATTTTGCATTGGGAATCGGTTTCAACATTCATAAAGGGAAAGTTAGATATAGTGTTGGATCAAAGAATATGAAACAACATGAATATGTTTGCTCGAAACAAGGTTTTAAGTTAGATGATATTTCTTCAGAAAATAAAATGGTGAATAGGTTGGATACTCGAATTGGTTGTGAAGCTTTTATTCATTTTACATGTAATGGTCAGGCTCCAGCTGTAACGGCCCGGCCCACTAGTGATATTGTCCGCTCTGGGCCGAAGCCCTCACGGTTTTAAAACGCGTCAATAGGGGTTATGAACCATCAACTTATAAACCCAGCATCTCTCCCGTGTTTTGTCGATGTGGGATTTGCCTAGGGTGTTACAATCCACCCCCCTTATGGGACTCAGAGTCCTCGCTGAGGTTTGCCCCACCATCGTTCAAGGTTGCACGCGGAGCGGTTCTGATACCACAAATGTAATGGCCCAGCCCACTAGTGATATTGTCCGCTCTGGGCTGAAGCCCTCACGGTTTTAAAATGCGTCAATAGGGGTTATGAACCATCAACTTATAAACCCAGCATCTCTCCCGTGTTTTGTCGATGTGGGATTTGCTTAGGGTGTTACACCAGCAATGTAGACAATTAGTGACCTGTGGCCATGTCTTGTCAGTAAAATGCAATCAGGTAGATAAATACTGTGTAAAAAAGTAAATAATATTGATTCAAGTTCATAAGATTTTAACTACTTCTGTTACACAGGCCCTAAGGCAGTGCCCCAGTGATTCCATTGGACATGGCGAAGAAGCTCCTGAAAGATGGAAAACACGTCCCTCATCGGAATGGGAGTGGAAAGAGAAGATATATAAAATGAGGTAACTAATCATTAGAAGCACCTTTTAGTGCAATGGAATGGAGAGTTGAAAGAACTCCAGGGTTAAGCGTGCTCGCTTGAGAGAAATCCTAGGATGGTTGATCTCCTGGAAAGTTCTCTACTCCACCTATGAGACAAAACCGTGAGGCCTACGGTCAAAGCGGACAATTCCTCTAGCGATTGGAGCCTGACCATTACATTACAGTTGAAAAAGATATGTGGAAGGTTACTCATTTTATCCCAACACACAATCATGAGTTAGCATTAGTAAGAGAAAGGCATTTGTTAAGGTTAGGACAAATTATTTCAAATGCTAAAGCTGCTATTATTAATACAATGATAAATGCAGGTATACGTACAAATAATGCATTTTCTTTTTTAAGGGAAGAACATGGAGGGTTTGAAAATATTGGATTCGCAAAAAGAGAATGTTATAATCATGTAAATAAGCAGAAATTGATGAAAATTGATGTAGGGGATGCTCAAAGTTTGATGAACTATTTCAAGCGAAAAAAAAGGCTGAAGATCCCATGTTTTTTTATGCAGTGCAAGTTGATCAAAAAAATTGCATGACTAATTTTTTTTTGGAGAGATGGGCTAGTAAGAATTGATTATGATTGTTTTGGAGATGTTGTGAGTTTTGACACTACATATAGGACTAATAAATATAATCTCATTTGTGCTCCTTTTGTAGGTGTTAACCATCATTAGCAAAATGTGTTGTTTAGTTGCGGTTTTTTACTAGATGAGAAGATTGATTCCTTCAAGTGGTTATTTCAATCATTTTTAGAGTCAATGGGAAATCGACCTCTGATGACTATCTTTACAGATCAAGATTTTGCAATGTCAAATGCGATTAAGGTATTGTTTCCAACTACACATCATCGTTTATGTTTATGGCACATTAGCAAAAATGCTCCTTCCCATTTTGGAAGTCTCAATTCCAATCCTGAATTTCAAAAATTATGGAAGAAATGTTGTACTGGTTGTGAATCTGTGATAGAATTTCAAGAGACTTGGGATGAAATGATCAGAAGATATGATATTTCAGATAATAATTGGTTCAATCTTATGTACACAGTTCGTGAAAAGTGGAGTACCGTATTCACTAAAGGTAGTTTCACTGCTGGGATAAAATCATCTCAAAGAAGTGAAAGTACTAACAATCTTTTGACTGGTATAGCAAATATAACAACAAGCCTTACTCATTTTTCACTTGCATATGAGAACATAGTTGCAGGTTTGCGTTCAAAGGAGTTAGATGAAGATTTTCGTTGCAAGCAAGGTAAACCTGTTACTGCAGTCAAGTATAGTGGTATTTTAGAGCATGCAGTCAAAATTTATACATGCAAAATGTACATGTTATTTGAAAAAGAGTTTCTTCATAGCCTTGCAACCTTATGGAGAGAAGTAACTAATGATGGATTATTTTGCACTTATGAAGTGAAAGAAGAGGCTAATGAACGAGTGCACATGGTTCATTTTAATATATTTAATCATCAAATTTCATGTACTTGTAAAAAGTTTGAGTCGAAAGGGATATTATGCTCTCATGCTTTACGAGTTTTTAGTGTGAGAAATGTGACTAGCATTCCAAATCAGTATATTTTAAAGAGGTGGACAAAAGAAGCTAAGAGGGGAATGATGTTGTATGAGAAAAATATTCATTTTCCTGGGAATAAAGAAGAGGTGGAGCTAGTGTGGCGCCATTCAATGATGCGTATAGCTAGCAATTTGATATATAAGTGCCAAGGAAATGATAGTACTAGACAAATGTGCCAAGAAGGTTTAATGAACCTTGAAGTCAAACTTGATCATCAATTAGCAAGGTTAAAATTGGGTGAAGCTCATGTTGATGACAATGATGACCATGGTAATGTATACGACTTAAATTATTTTATTTTTATGGTAAATTTCTGACTTGGTACACCGAGACTATTGAATAATTTCCCTGTTTGAGACACTTCTTGGCTTAAGAAGTAGTTCCTTATTTGTGTCCTTCCATGCATTTACAAATATTTTATCAATATCCCTAACAGCCTCCTCTCTTGACACACCAAATTCTTTCATGTAGCACTCCACACTTGAAGGAGAGTATCCCCGCTTTTGCTCCTCCTTTATTGTGCATGATATATTATTTCAGTTTAAAAAACAAAGAAATCAGATCAGGAGAATATATTTTTTAGTGCTTATATGCATGCTAGAATTTTCATATATATATATATATATATATACACGTGTGTGTGAAATTAATGATACCTCGTGGCCTGCTATGTCATTCTTCAAAGTTCCAAGTAACTCGGGAGAGTTAACAATTTTTGGGTTATCCATACCATTTCCTTGATCCCTATATCCTTCATTCCAAGGAGGAATGCTGAAGCAAGGACATCACAAGTGCTTACGATTAATCCATTCTGTACATAATCATCGAATGCTGGCACATAACCATTTTTTGCCCATTGTGCCTCAATTATGTAGCCTCTTGTCAATTTTTTAAACTAATAACAGAGGGGAAAAAAAGAAAGAAATCAGTTACACATGTTAAATGGGGGGAAAAAAAAAATAAAGCCATTCAACTTGAGAATTTTTTTTTTTAAACTATGCGGGGCAATTACGCAAACTCTTTTCCATGAAATATTAAACTAATTGCTCAAAATCAAGGGTCATCCAATGTCTATAAGCGTACTATCCATCAAAAACTATCAAACTAATTAATTAAATGGAAAGTATTATCCAGCAAATCCTACCATCTCCTTGGCATAAGAGGTTTTGGAAGAGCTTCCTTCATTGCCATCATTCTCCGTCTCTTCAAAAAGTTTCAAAAAATTCTTGTAAAGATTTTTCATGTACCCGGGTAGTTAATCATCAATACCATCAACATTGCACCTGAAAATTTGCAGGAAAAAAAATGGTTGGGCTATATTCACTTTTGTATATATGCTGATTGAAATTTTGTTATGTATTCCATGTCAAGTTCCTATAACCTTTCAAATGCAGCTGTAAAACGATAGAGCTCATCCAGTGTTCCATATGCGTCGTATGTGTCATCTAGCACTGTCTCCACTTGCACATACTTAGCAATCATCAACCGAGAAGCACCAAACTGAGGCTCGCAAATGCTTCCAAGTGCCCATACATAGGCCTCCACAATTCTATCTCTTGTATAAGGATACTTGTGCGTAACATTAAAGTCTCTCGACCACCTGATAATATAACATAATTCAATTTATGTTAAATTTATTAATCTATACCCTGTGTGTGCATGTGAAACAAAATTTACCTTGAGAGAAAGGCTAGCTCTTGTCTATATAATAATTGAATTCGATTGTAGTCCAACTTCGCAAACTTCAGCAGGGTTTCATTGCGAGACTCCTCTTTTTCGTAAAAGGATATATATTGGTGAATCTTTAGTCTTTCCATGCTTTGATGGATTGGCCACACCAGAGAATTCTTTATATGTTCAGCAAGATGGGGGCTTGCCTGCTCAGCTAGAGTTTCCAGGTATTGCTTTGTAAAAGCAAGGGCTTCATCTAAAATATCTTCTCCATGCACACATAGAAAGCTAGCTTCGTATAAGCCAAGGAGGCTTTTCACATCATTGGTGATGGCTTTCTTGAACCCTCCATCATTGTCTTTGAATTTGCTAAAAACATCTGATTCATGATGATCACCCACATCACATATTAATCTTCCTAATATTGACAGTATTTATATACAGACACTCACCACAAGTCACTTTATGACCATGTGGTCCTAAGATCCGAAATAGAAGCCCCGCAACGTGAAGGTCATAGTCATTTTCATGGAGGAAAGTGGGAAGAGCAATGAAAATATGGTTTCATTGTTCTTCAATTTCATTCTCAAAATAATATGACACTCCAAGGCAGCATAATATATCAATAAATTCAATATTTTCGATTAATCCTCCTGTAGATTGCATTAATATATCTTTCACCTTTTCTTTAAATATTTCCACCTCTTTAGTAAGCGATTCAAACTCCTGCACGAACATTAGTTGAATGCCAATTTAACATCATGATTAAAAAGAAAAATATTATCTATTAATTATAAATATGATAGAGAAATGCCGAATCTTGGAAGGATAAGGAAGCAAAAGAGCAGTACCAAACGCTGGAGGGAAAGTTTGCCGATGGACGAAAATGGTCTTGCTCAATTTTGGCTTGAGTGGCCATTTTCCTGCAAAGCACCTGCTTGCTAATTAAAACAATTGATCATTTGCTTGTGCCTGCCCTAAACGGAGAAAAGCAACGCTATTTATAGAGAGAATGCCAACATTTTTTAGTCATTTGTCCGCCCATAGCTGTCATTGTCAGTTCTTAGTTTTTTTTTTCTTTTAATTTTTTAAACATTATATATATATATATATATATATATATATATATATATATATATATATATATATGATTATATATGTAAATATGAAAATACAATCACAAGGAGAAAATGTATTGAAATTGTGGGAATTAAATAATTAGGTTAAAAGCTTAAAGTGGAAATTATAAAAAATATCATGTGGTTTCACTTGTTTTCAGTTCAAGATCCATAGTTCATTTTGTGATAAAATGGTACCTTGAGGTTTTACACCATTAGCAAACTAAGTGAATTATTTAACTCTTGAAAATAGTCAGAATCTGAGATCCATTCGTTTCAGAATACAATGGAAAAACTTATGCATTTTCTCTTTGGAAAGGTCTATTTGTTAGTTCTAGTATTTTATGATGGCCAAGTCTCTAGGCTAGAAGAATTTGACACGATGTCTAGAAGTGCTAGGGAGTTTGGGGGGGAATTTCAGTGATGTTGACTACCGCAAGTGCACGAGTCATTCAAATAGTGTAAAAAATGATATCATTCCCATGAAGAGTTGTGTTTTCAATTCAATTTTTTGATGTGAAATGAACAATGTTAAAATTGTATTTTAATAAAAAAAAATATAAGAAATTTGGGAGTTTGAAGTTTAGGGTATAAAAATGTAAGACTCAATTCAAACAACGACTAATTTAATAATTGGCTAAATAAAGAAATTGAGAATATTAATGATGAAAATTAATAAAATGAGATTAAACTAAGCACTAAAAAGTAAAATTCAATGCAACAATTGTAAAAAGACGATTTCGGAGTTAAGAGTTCATATTCAAGTCAATTTGGAATTTTCTTAGCTAGCCTAATCTATGAAATTTATGGATTTAAATGGGACTAATTCTAAAATCCTTTAAAATCTCTTTCGAGTGAATCAAAGAGTGCCTTGGTTAATTAAATCATACTTTTGTGGAGTTTAAAATTAACCAAGACCCATAAGGTTCTTTAATCAATCTATTAAGCCCTCTTAATCCTTAGTTTATTTCTAGATCTAAGCTAATTAAGTCTAATTTCTTGATTATGTATCACTTAGTCTTCTCCTTTCAGTCCTTCAACCAAAGATTAAGAACATAACTTAATAGAGCCCTACTAAGCATGTAAATAAGCACACAAGAAATGGATTAAACCCAATAAATTTTATTAAATTGGGACTAACCCAGTTCAGTCCTCAAAAATAACTCAAATATTGCATCCCTAACTCCAAAATCAAAGAAAACTAATCACAATTTATGTTTAGTACAAGAGATTTTGTGTAGAAGAAGGAATAAAACATAAAAAATAAACTAAAACTGAAAAACTTGATGTTTGGTATGAAAAAACTGTGAAGAAGAGCCAAAATCTCAACTGGTGCGAGAAAAATGGGGTTCTTCCTCTTTTTGTCTCTTTCTTTCTCAAAAAATTTCTTCTTATTCTTCTTCTTCTTCTTCTTTTTGCAAAAAATGATGTAAGGATACTTAAATACCCCTTAACAAAAACCCTAGATAGGCTAAAAATTGGCTGCAATAAAGTCATTACATATGTAAGAATATTTGCTTCTTCAGCCAATTAATGAGGAAGTGCACAGATTGTGCATTGTCTGTGTAACATCTTATGCGCATTTCGGCAAGCTCCAAAGATTTTCTGTAACACCCTCACTGTAGCAATTTTGTACATTCTACTGTTCCGGTGACCGATGTCAATCCAGACAGCTAGAACGTCTAGAAAAATATTTAGACTAAAGTGAGGAGACGATGAGGCAACAGTTCCCTCAACTGTTTGCATCAGCTAAGAAACTGTCCACGTAAAACTGCTACAGCTGCTCCAGCATAAGCAGATAGACCTGCCCCTGCACCTCAAAGGGGTATAAAGTCTGGTAAATCTAAGGCAGCTGGTCCATCATAGAGACCTGCATCTGAGACAGCCGAGAGACCAGAGGCCAGAGTACCTGCCAGGGCTTATGCCATGAGAGCTTAGGAGGAGCAAGATGTCCCAGATGTCATCAGGAGTATGTTTTCCCTCTATAACATCTCTGTACATGCATTGGTGGATCCAAGATCTACCCATTCATATATCTGCATCAAGCTACACTGTAAACGGATAAGGGGTGTCACATTTTCCATGATGCTACATGGTTGTGCAAGTTTCAGCATGTTCTTGTAATTTTCTGTGAAGGTGCATAGGCTATGCAATAGGTTGTGCAAGTTTCGGCAAGTTCAAATTGTCTACTGTGAAGGTGCACAAGCAAGTTGAATAAGCTGTGTGACATCCTGTGCAGGTCTCAGCAAGTTCAAGCTTTCTTCCGTGAAGGTGCACAGGCTATGTAGCACTCTGTGCAAGTTTCGACAATTATCAAAATTCTTTCTAATTTCTGTACACAAACTGCACGGGCTATCCAGATTTCGGTAAACTTTAAAACCTTAAATTTTCAAGCTTTATTTTTGGTACTTTTGGACTTAGAATTTACTTCTCACTTGCACAATTACCTTTTAGTCCCTCAAGAACACCATTTTATCTATAAAACAAAAATAAAATTACAAATTAATCTAAAAATTGATAATTATGAAAATTAACTAAATAAATAATAAAATTAACTAAAAATGACTACCAAACAAATAAAGTGACTATGAAATTCAATCTAAATGACTATATAAAATGCATATATCAAATACCTCTAAACTCAAATATTTGCTTGTCCTCAAGTAAACCTTAAAATACAATGCAATTTTTAGGTGTCTTGTCCATGGAGTTATGAAAATCACCTATTAGAGTAATCTAACTCACCTCTAGCCATACCAATAATCCATAAACCAATCCTTCAAGATGCAAAGTATCTAATGCTTACTAAGGCTTTCACCGCTTAGCCTCAAGTCAATTAATCATCCAAAAATCCCAAAACAACCAATCAAAAGAGAAGGTTATTCTCAAAAAGAACTCTAGAACAATCAATAGCTAAAGTGCCTCTAAATAGAGTGATGGAATTTGATGAATGAATGAATAAATTCCCAATCCCATAAGAAAACTTCCTATCCCTATATCCACTAATGTAGCAAGTACAATCAAGAGATCAAAGGTCTTTTTAGGGATGTAATAGGGCAATAAGGTTCAAAATGAAGCTAACAAGAAAAGTAGTAAAAAGGATTCAGAGCATGAGAATATTTTCAATATTGAAAACATAAGGTACAGATCTTTTTTTTTTTTTCTTTTCCTTTTTGTTAACCTTTTTTTTTTAAAGAGGACAAAATACACAATGAGAATTTTCAAGTGCTAGCATATTTTACAAAGTGCATAAAATAAAGGGACCATTTTGATATTTTAAGTTTTTATCTTGTATTTTCTCTTAATGATTGTCTCAAAAAATACCACCCCTAACTCATTTTCTTTAATTGCTTTGGGTGGATTTCCTTCAATTTGAATAATAATAATGAAACGCACATATATACAAGCACTTTTACATAAGATAGGCATCTTTTCTCCCTTTTATTTTTTTTCTCTTATTCTTTTTTTTTTTTTTGGATAGTGTACCAAATATTATGCATAATTATTCTCATGAAAAGGGTGGTAGTGTTTGGTTCATTGGCTAGGTAACAATAAGGGTTTTCAAGAAAATTTAGGCGTAATGTAGGCTTAAAGGGGTTTGCAAAGGTTAATTTTAAATGAAAGGAGAGTCAAAAGTTTAAAATAAGAAGGTTTTAATCAAAGGATGCCTAATCATTTCTCTTTCAAGTACAAGCTGGTATTTTACCTTGAAAGGTTTAGAAAGCTTATTCTAAGATTGGTGAGACATCACTTGACTACCTTTTATCCTATAGCTCTCTCTAAACATTTCAATCTCTAAATAACTAGTTGAGTGGCTCTTTGACTAAGAAGATATAGGCAAAGGTAAACATTTCAAAACTTTGCACCTCTTAGAAACTTTCAATCCTCAAACCCAACTAGAGGTAGGCTAAATCACTCTACTAAGTAGCTCTCATTACTCAAGGGACCTGGCAAAAATTTTATTTCATGAATGCATGATTCCTAAAAATGAGCAATGCATTAACTAAATAAAAGACATCTATATGCAAATTTATATGTCTTTACTATTTGATGTATGGTATGTATGTATATGTAAAATATTAATATTTGATATATGTATAGTATGAAATGAAATGCACTTAAACTAAAATTCCTAAAAAAGACTTTTTAAGCTAAAATAAGAAAAAAAATCTTATATACACCCTCAAACTCAAAGCAGATATTATCCCCAATGTCAAAATAAATACCAAGGTGGGATGGAATATAAGAAGTTAGTGCATAAAAGTGCAATAAATTTATGAAATACAAGTAAGTGCTAAAATAAATAATTCTAGAGAATGAGCAGTAAGGCTTACTTGTAATTGCAAGAATTGAAAAATGCATCGTATAAATATAATAGAAAATTGTAAGGGTTTACCTTGAATGGAGAATGGATAATTTTGAGGTAATTGAAATAAAAAAAGTTCCCTCAACAATACTATTAAAGAGAATGAATATCATAGAAAAAGTGGTGTTGTACAGGTTAGGTTGCACAGGCAGTGAGGAGTTGCTGTAAAGAGCAAATTCTACAGAATTTCTACAGAAATGTTCACTGTGAACAGTAAATTCTACAAAACTAGCTCTGCAGTAATAAAACTACATAAGCTATGCACCAAGCTGTGCAGTTTTTAGTAGAATAAACAAAAAGGCATAAACAGTGCCACAAAGTTAAAAAAAAGTGCATTCCAAAAAAGCTGTTGGTGCCTAAAACTCAATTGAAATGAAAAATATCAGTTGCATGAACTTCATTAACACCAAAATTAAGACTAAACATGAACAAATACATTATTTGTGGAAAGTAAAAACAACAAATTCTGTTGTGAACAATAATTTCTGAACAAATATGCATATGAACAATATCAATTTCTACAAAATTACTCTGTGAACAGTAAATATGTATAATTCTACATATTCTCATTTTTTTTATTAAGCAAATATCATTAACACATTAAGAACCATCTAAAAAAAATTTCAGCATACTCTCATTGAAAATATACACTCCAAAACCTAAAAAAAAAATCTCCATATAAGAATTTGCAATAGGAAATATCCATCTCCAAAAGCTAAATTCAAGCCCAACACATCAAAATCAAAATTCACACACCAACTCAATTCTCAATTGCATAATTAAACAAGCATTCAATTCTTCAATCCGAACACACCCTCTCACATGAAAAATCAATATTAAGGAAATAAATTTGCTATATCACCTCAACCACTTAAAGTTGTCTGCATGCCAAACCCCGCCCCCCCCCTACACACACACACACTCTCTCTCTCTCTCTCTCTTTCTCTCTCTCTCTCTCTCTCTCTCTCTCTCTCTCTCTCCTTTTCATTTTCTTTTTTCTTCCTTTTCGTTTTCTAGCCACAACTTCTTCCTCCGATCATCATTTTTAGCATTCTTGGTATCAAAATATTCCTCCCTTCATGGGCATCATATAGATACTAAGTTTGTGTGGTATCATTTCCTAGTTTGTGCAAATCAAGCTTCAGAAGTTTTAGCCCATTTTAACTTCTGGGCTAGATCTCTTTCAAACCATAAATTCTATCAAAAATCTGAGACCACCAGCATTCTCCACTTGTTAAGGGCTTCGCGATGATACTAATTTGAAATTTTTTTGACACCGTTTTCTAGTGGGTCTCATGGAACTTCACAGTGTTTTTTCGGGCATTAAATGAGCTTAATAAATTCCATAAAAATTATGTACTAACCCCCATATTATGGGCTTCACGTAGGTACATTAGATTCGTGGAAATGCGACTATCGATCAGGTTTACATTTTTGAACTGAACAGACAAGCGACCGAAGCTACTTTAGAACCAGGTCAAAATTATAGGCTATCACATCATTTTCAGACGTCTTAGATACGTTTCTAGTATTAGAATTGGTGTAAGTAAGATCGAACCCTAAGTTTCCTTCATTATTTTATTTTGAGTTTAGATTAAAAATCTATAAAATATTCGTGGGCAATTAGAAAATTATAATTCCTTTTGTATTAGTGTATTAATATTGCTAAGGACCACGGCGCAAAATTTTAGAATTTTTAGAGCTCATTTGGATAGTTTTTTCAAAAAGGGTTAGTTGTAGGGACTAAATGATAATTTTTCAAAATTGTGATGTTGACTGTTTAGGTGGCCCCATGAGGGGCCATGTGATATGATCGAGATATGGTTGTGTGACTTGTGGATATAGAAGTGTATTTTGAGCCATTTTGTAGGTTGGGGAGGTCATAGGTATAAGGTGAATTCTGCCAGATTTTCAGTATGACTTAGGGTGTCTTTGGTTCTTTTAAACTTGCATTGAGTCATTTATATTAAATAATTATAATGTAATTTTCAGGTGAGCTGGGACAACATTCCTCCTATACCCAGCCATCACAATGACCTCAATTTACGTCTGTGAGTAAAATATTAATTTTAATTATAATTTCAATATTATTATATATTCAGGCATGCCCATGCATCACTTATAAATATATATCTATATAGTTAAATACTAGGCACATTTTATATTGCATTCTTAATTGATGAAATGCTATGGATGTTGTTTTATGATAATTTAGAGCAGTGTGCGTGTGTTAGCGTGTGTGTGGTGTGGCGTATTGGATATGGACAGGACGGGTAGACGAGGCTGAAGCTTGACTCGCTGGGACCCAATCCTTTTATGGATAAGTTGGGGTAGGCACGGCGCGAGATGATCTCACTGGCCCCCGCATTTGGTCTATTAAGCGAAAGTTCGGCTTGAGATGTACTCGCTGGCAGAGGTTGGATTAAGAGAGCTGTATAGGGGATCAGCTCTCATATATGTACTATTTGAATATTATATGGGTGTATGAGTGCTCCAAATTACCTTTTTGTTGTTTATGATGTGATTTGTATGAAAATTATGAAGGTGTTGCATTCCACTCTTCAGGATGCATTAGCCTTAGATAACTATAGAAATTGTACTTAAAATCAATATTTTACTCCCTGAGTCGAATTTTCACTCTTGTTCACCTTATTTTTTCAGGATACAGGAGATTTTTTGTTGAGTTCTAACCTGTCTCTCTCCTTCACAGGTGTCGACACCATATTTTGGTCGATCCCCGAAAACAATAAACTTTGAAATCGATCCCCATCACCAAGTCTCCATTCATTTCCGATCTCTCTTCATAGGGATCTAAACCGACACCAAGTCTCCTTGCCAGACGATCACATTTCTGATCTCTCTCCAAAGAAACCGAACAAATACCAAGTTTCCGTATCGCTCAAATCCCTACCGATCTCTTGAATCAATTATTAAGTCTCTTGGCCAGTTAATCACATTTCCGATCTCTCATCAAATGAAATCAAACCAACATTAGGTCTTCGTGCCATCCAGTTTTATTCTCGATCTCCCTTTTAAAATTTTATGGATAATCGTTTAATAAAGTTAAGGTTTTAATCCGGTTTAATGATGCTTCCGATCTTAAGTATTCAAATCAGGTTTCCAATTTTAATAATCTTAAGTCCCGTTCGGTGTTTGTCCTCAGCCGATCTCATGCTTACAATGTTTTTCCGACCTCTTATACTTGGATTAATAATCAGTTTTAAGTTTGACATTCTAATTGGTTCAGACAGTCAGGCGCTTGTACAATTTAGATTCTTTCCGATCTCATCAAGTCATTAAACAAAAGAAAGAACTTCATTTCATTTCAAAATAAAAAATACAAGTCATTCGGCTGGAGGATCACCCCCAGCCTGTTCTACATTTTGTTCACCCTCTCTATCACCCTCAGCCTCCTCCTCGCTATCCTCTTCGTCTTGGGGAGCCAGGTCCACCATCCAGGAAAAGTCCTCCTCGGGATAACGCTTCTTGAACTCAGCCAAAAGGTCCCCGTGGGCGTTCACATAAGCACTGGCCTTCCTCGTCACTGCTCTTCTTCTTTCACTCTAAGTTCTGCAGTGAGGCGAGAGACATTAGCAGCTCGGAGCGCCCGAGCATCTTCAAGAACATGAGCCTGCTCGGCCAATTTATCGTCATAGAATTTCATCCGCCCCTCAATTTCAGCTATATATTCTCGGGCGGAAGCCGCTTCCTGACCCACCTTTTGGATCTCCTGCTTTAAATGATGAGCCTTTTCCCAGACGATATGTTGGTTCACCAAACTCTCCACGCTCAGGCTCATAGTCTGGGTCAGGATATCGTCGAGACTGTTCGTGGTCAGCCTATTTTGATCCTCCTGAAGGCAAATGGAGGCCCCCAAAACCTTAGCCAAACCCGGATTCTCTCGAGCAGTTCGATTCTTCTCTAGGGAGTGAATCAGGACTTGAGCGCCGCGGGAAAGGGTCCTTGTAGGAGGTTGGGAAGGACCCCCTTCTGCACTCGGAGCAACTGTTGGAGGTAGGGGTTCTTCTTATTGAGGAGGAGACCGGATCACTTCTACTTCAGAGATCGGCAGTCCCGAGGGTCAGGTTGAGCCTCCCTGCATCTCCTCTGGATCGTGCCTTGGTGTCTGAGAGGCCTCGGCGCGCTTCATCTCCCGCACTTTTCTGGAGACCTCTCTCTTCCGCTTTTGGCTCTCCTTAGAAGCCTCGCCGCTCGCCATGACTGTACAAAGAAAAAGTCAGTGAGTTCGCTAAAGCCCAAAGATAAGAGATATAGAAAGTACCGAGGCCGAGGTCAGAGAGCTGAAGCCCGCGTTCTTCGCCGGTAATCAGCTGCATTGTCCAATGATGCAGTTCAGCCGTCACCGCATCTAAACAGGAAAACTTCTGAGTGGCCGCCTGATCTTTTAGCTCCATCACCATTATGCCCTCTTCCCTATTCAGGGTGATGCGCTTCGGAAGTGAGGGGCCCAGATGCAGCCAGCTACATGGGAAACCCTCAAAACCGTTCGAAATTTTGCTCCTCAGGATAAAGAAGCGATTCTTCCAATTTTTCAGTGAGGAGGGCAGATCGGTAAAGAGCCCACAATGCGGTTTCGCTTGAAAGAACCAGTACTCGTCGTCCTTTCTATGAGTTAGCCTATGTAGCTTGGTGAGCACCTTCGCTGTAGGACTGAGTCCCTTAGCTCGGCAGAGGTCTCTGAATGCTACTAGGATCCACCATGAGTTCGGATGTACTTGGGCTATACATACTTGGTGAAATTTCAGAACTTCCTTGAAGAAGTCATCAAGGGGAAACCGCAGCCCGACTTTTAATTGCTCTTCGTATACCATGATCATATCATTTTCTTCGAAGAAGTGATCGGCTCGGAGGTCGCCATGACACCTGATAAGTTCGTATGAATCGGGCCGAAGATTATATTCTTGGCTAAACGTTTGCAGATCGGTTTCTTGAAGGATTGACGGCAACTCATCCACGGGAAGGTTTTCTCTCCTTGAGGGATGCGTCCGTCTTGAGGGTCCTGCTTGACCACGAGCTGAAAAGGAGGTCATGGGAGGATCAGATCGCTCACTTAGCCCGACCACCTCAACTTCATCTGACGACCACAAGACGTGAACGGAAGGGGGGCTCGCCGCCCTCTGACCCTCGGCGCAGCTCATTTTCAAAGAAAAGAGAAAATTTAACTAAAAGAAATATCAAAACCCTTACCGGAGTGTGATCGGTGTCGGAAGAACTTGAAGAAATGAGAGAATTTTGGAATCGCTCGCGAAATGCTGAAAATGACATAAGAGAGCAACTAGCTGACTCATCCCCTATTTATACCAGTCTGAGCATTTAATGCTCACAGTGCCCCAAGCGGCACATCGGTTAATGGGATTCGCCAGCTTTTTCTGACACGTCTCACGAATATTCCTGAAACTCCATAATTAAATAAGGAGACATTGGCTGGTTAAAGACCGACAGATTAAGGTAGATGTTTAGAAATTACAGATCGACTAAGGGCTATTCAGTTAGGAATCGGATCGGATAAACACATCAGAGATCGAAAAATAACCAATGCAATAATAATAAAATAAGAATTCATTTCCAAAAGGTCGGATTACATCATTTGGGCGATCTCAAGAGATCGGATTACATTAAAGGTCATATCACATCATTTGGGCGATCTCTGGAGATCGAATTACATTAAAGGTCAGATTACATCATTTGGGTGATCTCTAGAGATCAGCGGTACATCCTACTTGGTAAAGACCTATGTCAAAGCCTAGTCTCATGGCTAAATCAAAAGATGTGTTTGATCAGGAAATCAGCCATCGACATCGGATAAATGTACAGCTCAGATGGGGTGACTATGACTCTAATGAAGATAAGAGAGGTCGTCGTCAATGTTATCGCGCAGAATCGAGCCGCGGTCGGGACACCCAATGTGGTGAGGAGCCAAGTAAACTTTGAAGGGCAGTCACCAATGATAAGAGGGAAATTAGCAGTCTTCTCGCCCAAAATCAGTTCACCGATTAGATCGGTCGGCCGACTCGAGATCAACACGATCGACATTCTCGATCTGGATCGGTAAATTAGTCCGGTTCTCTCTCTGTCATCAGAGGTGGCCATCATGATTTTCTGATCATCAGGTCATAAATTTTCAGTCGATAAACAAAAGGAACAGTCAGAAAAAGATCAAAAACAGCTACCATGGCCAAATTGTGGCTGGAGCGGCTAGAACAGGAAAAGTGAGAAAGAAATAGGAGAAAATGAAATGCAGAAGGATTTCCCATTAAAGGTATATATAGAGAAGGTCTGAGCATTTATTGCTAGCAGAAAACGAAGTGGACGCCTCGGAAACCGAAGGAATAAATGCTTTGATTGAACCGGCCTGGATAAAGGAGAAGACTCAGGAATGGGAGTGTAACGCCCTCACCGTAGGTAGTCCGTACATTTTACTGTTCCGACAACTAATGTCTGTTCGGACAGTCAAGATGTCTGGAACTACACTTAAACTATAGTGAGGAGGCATAAATTAATGAAATAAATATTAAAAAATATAGGAAAAATTTTGAGAAATAAAATAAAATTTAGAGAATTTATTAATTGGTATAAAAAATAAAAATAATCCGATGAGCACCATGAAAGGCATTTTGGTCATTTCACCCCTAGAGGTGAATTTTGACTTAAATGTCAAATGAAAATTTGGAAATAGAATAATTAACATAAATTAAATTTATGAATTTGAATTTGGAAAATGAGAAGAAAAGAAAAGAAAAGAAAAGGAAAGAAAAGAAAAGAAAGGAAGTAGACTTATGGCATTAAAAAAAAAAAAATTTTACACATAGAATACATGTTTTAAATGACATCAAAAGTTTACAATAGATATGATAAAACAAGATAGGGTACTCCGGCACTGAATGTGGCACTTCTTGCTCGGCTATACGGTAGACGGGTAAGGGGCGTCACATTTATTTGGTATCAGAGCTAGACTCCCTCTAGTACAGTGTGTGGTGCGAGGACGCACCAGGCGGAAGCTGGTGGGCTTGTCATGACCCAGGGATGGGGTTGGGACGTGCTTGTTCAACCAGCTACGCACTGAGGTGAAAACTTCGTGTCCCACATCGGAAACGGGAAGAAAAGATTTGGGCCATTTATGTGGGAGCCTTCCTCACCTGGTCAGCGCGCTTTTGGGAATGAAACCTCCCAAGGGACAAATCCGTGAGGCCCATGGGCCAAAGCGGACAATACTAACTGGAGAAGGATCAGGCTGTTACAATTCCCATAAGGGGGGTGGATTGTAACACCCTAGGCAAATCCCACATCGACAAAACACGGGAGAGATGCTGGGTTTATAAGTTGATGGTTCGTAACCCATAGCGACGCGTTTTAAAACCGTGAGGGCTTCGGCCCAGAGCGGACAATATCACTAGTGGGCCGGGCCATTACATTTAGTGGTATCAGAGCAAAGGTTTAGGCGGTCCTAGACCTAGATAGATAGAAAGAAATAGTTGCATCACATGCATGGGCCTTTAGATAGAGTCGAGGTGACATTAATGCAGATCTGTTCTTTGTCTGTTTCATAGGATCGATGGCGTTCGATCCGTCAGAGCACGGGTCTCCAAAATCGATAAAGGAAGAGGTAGAGAGTTACGCACCTGCACCTGCACCTGCATCTAGTCATGGGTGCAGTAGCAGTAAAGCAGAACCATCGTTGGGTACTTTATTAAGGACACAGTAGGCCTTCCTAGAGCAAATAACTCAATTGCTCCGTCAGGTCACCAGAGCTATGCCACCACCTCCCTAGCCAGTATATAGGACCCCAATAAAGAGAGTTAGAAATGATGAGCAGTTTAGGAGAGACAGGCAGTGCAAGAGAGGGTCTGGACTGCCACCCAAATGAGTCAAGCATAGAGAGCAAGAGACCTAGGGGGTCTCAGGGTTAGATTCAGAGTAGAGAACAGAGGCAAAGGTTCCGATTTGCCCCGAGGAGAGGAGGTCAGATGAGTGTATCAATTGACAATTCTGTGGGTCCTATAGCACGGAGATCAATCTCGATGCTAGTTTGTACACATTATAGGAAGAACCACAGAGGAAAGTGTAGATTACTAACAGGTGGATGTTTCAGATGTGGGTCCATAGAGCATTTTTTTTTAAGAGATTGCCCATGGAGGAGTGCTCCCACAGCTCCACCACAGACTCAGAAGTCTGCCCCGACAGTACACAGGGGTAGAAAACCGATGAGATCAGAGGTAGCCGGTACATCATAGAGAGCTTCTAAGACTATAGAACACCCCGAGGCTGAAGTAGCATCCCGCGTGTACGCTATGGCTCAAGAGGAGCCAAATCCGGTAGATGTTATCAGAGGTACATTTCCTAATTATAATACCTTTAAGTATGTATTGATAGACCCTAACTATGTTCACCCCTATATATGCATTGTACCTCCTATTGAAAGAGGATACTGATAGATGGGTCAGAAGATGACATACTTGTCACCAACCCTTTAGGTCACCAGGTGATTGTAGATTATCAACCAAAAAGGATCGTGTTAAAGATAATAGATGGAAATGAGAAGGAGGCTATATATGAGATGAAAGAAGATGAGTACAGAACTGGTTGAAAAAAAAAAAAGAGTTAGTTTATTGGGATATACCGTAGTAACTATGCAATGCTCTTGATGTTTGTGTTGTAAGCTGCAGATTACAGTACCGACTTGGGACTATTGTGAAGAGCTACGTATTTCCAATAGTAAATCGAGATAAGGATAAGATTGTAGAACTAGGATTAATAAGACAGACTAAAGAAAAAGTAAAGTATTATAACATAAAAAGGTGAAAAGACAAGGAGATAGCGGTCCCTCGATTAATTACACTGTGTAAATTTCGAGGACGAAATTTCTATTAGAGGGGAAGAATTGTAACGCCCTCACCGTAGGTAGTCCGTACATTTTACTGTTCCGACGACTAATGTCTGTTCGGACAGTCAAGATGTCTGGAACTACACTTAAACTATAGTGAGAAGGCATAAATTAATGAAATAAATATTAAAAAAATATAGGAAAAATTTTGAGAAATAAAATAAAATTTAGAGAATTTATTAATTGGTATAAAAAATAAAAATAATCCGATGAGCACCATGAAAGGAATTTTGGTCATTTCACCCCTAGAGGTGAATTTTGACTTAAATGTCAAATGAAAATTTGGAAATAGAATAATTAACATAAATTAAATTTATGAATTTGAATTTGGAAAATGAGAAGAAAAGAAAAGAAAAGAAAAGGAAAGAAAAGAAAAGAAAGGAAATAGACTTATGGCATTAAAAAAAAAAATTCTACACATAGAATACATGTTTTAAATGACATCAAAAGTTTACAATAGATATGATAAAACAAGATAGGGTGCTCCGGCACTGAATGTGACACTTCTTGCTTGGCTATACGGTAGACGGGTAAGGGGCGTCACAGGGAGAGAGGGCTCGGCATGAGAGATTGGAAAAAGATCGTATTAGGAAGGTCGGAAGGAATGGGAGATTGAAAAGCAAGGAGAGAATAAGACAACTTCCAATAACTGTCGTCATAATCAGAGCCGAGATAGTTAAAGCATTGCATATGAGATCAAATCTCCACCGCACGCCTCCTTTGCAGAATCGCCCACATTACTGACAGGCACCAGGATGTGTCATGGCAGTCCTCTACATCTCGATCTCCACCGTTGATCTTACTTGTAAGGACAAGTCCGGAGCCCTTGGATCAAAGAAGAAGACGACAAGACCGGCGCTTTTTATTCCCAGCCCTCGGATCTGTCTTGATAAGAAAATTTTGAGCCGTCAGATTAGAAAAGAGAAAGGACAAATATTCTGAAAAGGATCTCAGCCATTCATTTTGATTCTCTTTAATTCCCAAGCATCAGATCATGTCCTTTAAAATCCAAACCTTCCATCTCCCTCAAAGAAAAATCCTGACCCTTCATTAGGAGCACCCGGTCCCTATAAATACCTGCATGAAAACTATTGAAGGGGACGAAAGAAAAAAAGGTGGTGATTATAGTGGAAAGGCTCTGAAAATCGATTCAGTTTTGCTACTCTACTATTTTTAATCTTTTAACATAGAAAAGAACTTCAGAAACCAGTTTTCTAAAGTATTTTCTCTGAAGGAGTATTGGACACTGGAACTCTTTATTTTCAGTTTGTTCATTGCTCTGCGATACCCCCCCCCCCTCCCTCTCTTAGTTTTAGTTCCGTTGTCATCACTTTTATATCCACTTTTATTTTCCAAGCTCAATCTCATTTGAACCTGGTTATTGTCATTCCGGCTCGACTACACTCTAACTTGGTATTCTTCATTTCAAAGCAAGCATTAGTCCCCAGACTATTAGCACGGAACTCTACAACATTCGTGACTCCATAGTTAGTTCAATAGGTTCAACTCCCTATAGGTGAGTGTCTGAACCATTGCCCTATCCAGTGCTTGTTTTTATTTTCTTTATTTTCATGCTCGTAATTTTCGTCAAGTTTATCTTATGTTAAAAGGCCCCTACGTCGGTGTTTATTCTCTTGAGTTTATCTTTTGATACATCAGTTCATGTTATTTATTTGTTCTTAGTCTTTATTATCTCCTAATATAGGCGTTCTGGTTATGGGTAACGTGTAGATAGTTTGATAAAACGTTGGTAGCTTTATCTTAACATGAAAGTTTCCTTAAAACAATTAAAGTTTGGATAATAAATCGGAGAAAAAATTATGAAGTCAAACCACTAAACACGTTCTGGAGATAGCCTGGTATAGTGGGGAACCGAGATAAGATCGGATCCCAGACTAGTAAGCGGAAGAGATCGAATGTTGCCTATCAAAAGGTATTGGTAAGGCGATCACATAAGAGATCAGTAAAAATTTAGTCCGCATCCCCTACCTAGTTATAAGGTACCAACGGGATAAGAGAAGCCTTATTCGGGTTCTCAGCATCTGCGGATGCCATAACCTTTAGTCTAAGGTCTTTATGATATACGATCGCAATTAAATCTCAAGAGATCGGAAGAGAGTTCTTATCCGATTCTCAATAAAAAATTCTAACAAATTATTTAAAGAGATCGGAGGAGAGTTCTTATCCGATCTTCAATCAAAATTTTAAATAAATATTAAAAGAGATCGGAGGAGAGTTCTTATCCGATTCTCAATCAAAAGTTTTAATAAACATTTAAAGAGATCGGAGGAGAGTTCTTATCCGATCTTCAATCAAAATTTTTAATAATTATTTAAAGAAATCGGAGGAGAGTTCTTATCCGATCTTCAATCAAAATTTTTAATAAACATTTAAAGAGATCAGAGGAGAGTTCTTATCCGATTCTCAATCAAAATTTTTAATAAACATTTAAAGAGATCGGAGGAGAGTTCTTATCCGATCTTCAATCAAAATTTTTAATAATTATTTAAAGAAATTAGAGGAGAGTTCTTATCCGATCTTCAATCAAAATTTTTAATAAATATTAAAAGAGATCGGAGGAGAGTTCTTATCCGATTCTCAACCAAAATTTTAATAAATATTAAAAGAGATAGGAGGAGAGTTCTTATCCGATTCTCAATCAAAATTTTAAGGAATATTAAAAAGAGATCGGAGGAGAGTTCTTATCCGATTCTCAACCAAAATTTTAATAAATATGTGGAGATCGGAGGAGAGTTCTTATCCGAGATCCTTCATTTAAACTTTAAATAAATTATCCCCAGAGATCGGGAAAAGCCTTTACCCGGATTTTCTCAAATCCAAACTAAAATAGCACAATACGCAAAGTAACCCCCCTAAACAAAAACTGATATGCAACACCAACTTACTAAGGGTCATCTCATTTATTTATGTATCTGGGTAACCCGAACCAGTGAAAAATTAAATATTCTCTTTTATCAAAGGGATTAACATCTTCATTCTAACCCCCCTAACTATCGATTTTAATTTATAAAGGGCATAATGTCAAATCTGTTTGCCCTCATAGAGGGACGAGGCGGGGTGCCTAACACCTTCCCCGCCTGTATACGGACCCCGAACCTAGAATCTTTGTTTTCGAAGTGGTTTCATTTTAATTTATTTTCACAAATGGTTTTCTTTAATTTCCTTCAAAATTAAAGTAGCGACTCCTTACTCTTTCCCACTTCGGTGAGTGTTCGTCCAGGCGACCGCAAAATACCTTGCGACAACAGGTCATCTATTAATATCTGTTGTGTTTTGTATAATTTTACTAAATCCTAGAACTTCGCATGTATTAGAAGTATTTTATTTGATTTGGGTATGTAATATAATATCGTGTTGCATCTATAAATTTATTAGAGGCATGTATGATTGGATTGGATGAGGGAGCTAAGCTCCCATTTGATTTTATGATATGATTATTATGTGAAGGGGTAGAAAAAAAAGAAGGGGTAGAAAAATCCTTGATGAATCTATTGTAAAATCCAGCATGCCCCAGTAAACTCCTCACTCCTTTCACAGATGTCGGGGGTGGCATTTTCTTAATAATTTCTACCTTTACTTTGTCCACCTCTATACCCCTGTTTGACACAAGATGTCCCAAAACAATTCCTTCTTGTACTATAAAATGGCACTTTTCCCAATTCAAAACTAAATTAAACTCTTCACATCTCTGCAAAACTTTAGACAAGTTAGATAAGCATTCATTGAAAGATTTACCATACACAGAAAAATCATCCATGAACACTTCCATAATATCCTCAATCATGTCAGACAATATGGACATCATACATCTTTGAAATGTAGCTAGGGCATTACATAATCCAAATGGCGTCCTTCGATATGCAAAGGTACCATAGGGACATGTGAGTGTAGTTTTATCCTGATCATCTGGGTGAATAGGGATCTAAAAGAACCCTGAATAGCCATCCAAATAGCAAAAATAAGAATGATGAGCTAATCTCTTAAGCATATGATCTATAAATGGTAATGGAAAATGGTCCTTTCTAGTTGCATTATTCAACTTCCTATAGTCTATACACATTCTCCATCCAGTTACAGTCCTAGTAGGTATTAGTTCATCATTTTCATTTTTCACTACTATGATGCCACCCTTTTTGGGTACGACATGAACTGGACTTACCCAATTGCTATCAGAAACAGGGTAAATGATACCTGCATCAAGCAATTTCAAGATTTCCTTTTTCATAACCTCTTTCATATTTGGATTCAATCTCCTCTATGACTCTTTGGAGGCTTTATGATTATTTTCCAACAAAATTCTATGCATGCACACAGAAGGATGGCCCACTAGTGATATTGTCCGCTCTGGGTCGAAGCCCTCACAGTTTTAAAACGCGTTACTAAGGGTTACGAACCACCAACTTATAAACCCAGCATCTCTCCCGTGTTTTGCTGATGTGGGATTTGCCTAGGGTGTTACAATCCACCCCCCTTATGGGACTCAGCGTCCTCGCTGAGGTTTGCCCCACCATCACTCAAGGTTGCACGCGGAGCGGCTCTGATACCACAAATGCAATGGCCCAGCCCACTGGTGATATTGTCCGCTCTGGGCCGAAGCCCTCATGGTTTTAAAACGCGTCACTAAGGGTTACGAACCACCAACTTATAAACCCAGCATCTCTCCCATGTTTTGAAGATGTGGGATTTGCCTAGGGTGTTACAATAACCAATTATCCTTCTATGCTTTCTAAGAACTCTTAATAATTTTTCAACTTCACAATCATTCAGTTTAGCACTAACAATCACAGGATATGAAGAATTTTGACCAAGAAAAGCATACCTGAGATTTGTTGGAAGAGGTTTCAACTCTACCTTCAGTGCTTCACTTTTTTCAAGCATTGATGATGAAGTTGTATCTTGCTTCAAATCTCCAATCTTCTCAATACTAGCCATAGACAAAGGTGGATTTCCTTCCAAGATTTTAGCATATACTGCAGCTTCTTCAATCTTTTCCCCCTTTTTGATGTTGTAAACCAAACAAGCTTCTAAGGGATTTTTAGGATGTTGCTTTTTAAGCACTTCTTTGACCACTTCATCTATCACATCAATTCTCAAGCATGAATTTGAATCATCTTTCTTTTTCATTGCTTGAAACAAATTAAATTCAACTTTTTCTTCCCCAACTTCTAAAGTAAGCCTTCCATTTTTTACATCAATCATAGCCGCAACAGTAGCAAGGAAAGGTCTACCAAGAATAATAGGAATGTGTACATCCTCCTCCATCTCCAATACTACAAAATCTACCGGTATGAAAAATTTTCCAACTTTTAGAGGAACATTCTCAATAACCCCAATTGGAAATTTAATAAACCTATCTACTAACTGTAGTGAAATGGTGGTAGGCTTAATTTCTCCAATCTTCATTTTCTCATAGATAGACAATGGCATTAGACTAACAGTAACTCCAAGATCACATAAAGCCTTATCTATACTGATATCCCCAATGTGACATGGTATGGAAAAACTACCAGGATCTTTCAGTTTGGGTGGAAGCGTATTTTACAAAATAGCACTGCTTTCTTCTGTGAGAGCTACGGTCTCAAATTCTTCCAACTTCTTCTTGTTAGAAAAAATATCCTTCAAAAATTTAGCATATGAAGGCATTTGTGCTAAGGCATCAGTGAAAGGAATAGTCACATGCAAAGACTTCAATACCTCCAAAAACTTCCCAAATTGTTTATCCAACTTTACTTTTTGGAACCTTTGTGGGAATGGTAAAGATGGCATGTAGGCTTTAGGTGCTACATATTTAGGTTCTTTCTCTTTACTCTTTCTCTCTCTTTACTTCCTTTTTCTTCCACTGAACTCTCTTTCTCAGCTTCAATTCTAACTTCAACTTAAATTTTTTCATCTCTTTCTCTGTTTTTCTCTTCTTCAATTTTCTCTTCAATCTTTTTATCTCCACTCTCCAATATTTTTCTGTTTTTCTCTTCTTCAATTTTCTCTTCAATCTTTTTATCTCCACTCTCCAATATTTTTCCACTTCTTAATTTAATAGCCTTGCAATGCTCCCTTGAATTTTCTAGTTGGCTAGGGAGCTTCCTAAATGCTTTGTTGTTTGAAGAGCTAGCTTATTGAGCTATTTGATTCTCTAACATCTTATTGTGTGTTGCAATTTTATCTACTTTAGATGCTAATTGAGAAATCATATCTTATTAACTTTGATGGCTCACAAGTAGAGTCTTAATCATAGCTTCCAATCTAGCTGTCTTGTCTGGTTGTGCTTGTTGTGGTAGAGGTTATTATGGTTGTGGTGGAGCAGGTGCATTTTGAGGTTTAGGAATTCCAGGAAGAGGACCTCTATTGTGCTGAAAATTCTAATGTTGTTGATACCTAGAAGGTTGCTGAAAATTTTGGTGTTGTCCTTGTCTACCTCCCCAAGAGAAATTTGGCTGGTTTCTCCATGCTGGATCATAAGTTGCAGAAAATGGGTTACCGCCTGGTCTTTAATTGTAGTTCCCCACATAATCCACTTGCTCACTTGAAAATTCTTGACTAAGTGCAGAAAAATCAGCTGCACAATTGACATTTGCAGCTCCAACTTCTACTGAATTACTAGAACCTCCAACTGAAGAATCTACTTTCATGGTTAGCTTATCCATTTTCCTTGTCAAAGCATCAAACTTAGCATTAATCATATTCATGGCATCAAGCTCAAACATACCAGCTAGTTTCTTGATATCATTCCTCTCACAACTCCACTGGTAATTGTTATAAGCAATTTTATCAAGAGCAGAAAAAGCTTCATCTTCAGATTTCTCCATAAGATCACCTCCAGAAGATGCATCAATTGTACTTCTAATACCTGGTGAAACTCCATTGTAAAAGTGTTGAACAAGCATCCACTTAAGAATCCCATGATGTGGACATCTTCTTTGCAAATCCTTGTACCTCTCCCATGCTTCATATAAGCTCTCATCATCTCTAGGTTTAAAAGAAGTCAGCTCATTTCTTAGCTTAGCTGTCTTGCTTGGTGGAAAATATTGAGCTAAAAATGCTTGAGAAAGTTCATCCCATGTTGTGATAGAACCCGGTGGCAAAGAATGTAACTACTCTCTAGCTCGGTCCTTTAAAGAAAAAGGAAATAATCTTTGACAAAGAATGTAACTACTTGGCCTTTGCATCATCAGGCAATTCTCCATGCTTGTTCAAGTTTAAAACACTTAATAAATTAATATTACATTCAATTTTGATAGGAATTGCTTCACTCATACTTCTTAGAGGGAGAACCATGACACATAGTACATTTGATATGCTCAACACTAGGCCTTTGCAATATTACTAGACTTGTGGTAACACAATTAAGAAGGCACATCATTTAAGGAAATATAATCAACGGCAACAATAAGCTAGCAACAAACTATTAATTCCAATAATTATCATGACTTCCACTGAAACAAAATGGCCCTTCATTCCCAACAACCAATTTAAGCAAACTTATTGTTTTTCCTATGTATCCCCAGGATTGTGGATTTAATGCAGCACATAATTGATAAGAAATAAATTTATGAAGTGACCATGAGTTGTCCAGAAGGTAAGGATGGAATGTACATAGTATTATGAGTTTCTTTGAGATAATTTGAATGAATTTGAAAGTTTACTAAAGGTGCTAATGCATGGATCTATAATCTCATTGTGTGAAAAAGAATCTGATAGTAATTTTCACTTCTATTGTATGAGCAATTGCAAGTTATCATTGAACTGGATTAAACAAGCGGAGGCGAATGAGTGGGTCGAGATAAGAATTTGTGAAGTGTGAGATACTGAGATGAGCTCACTTGGACTTAGACTAAGCATTGCTAAAATATTAGAACTAGCTATTAGTTGGCCATTCACCCTTGTAAGTGAACCTTGACACTTGAATTGAATTGAACAATACCTATTCTGATATCATATCATTGAACTGAATTGAACAAGCGGAGGCGAATGAGTGGGTCGAGATAAGAATCCATGAAGTATGAGATAAGCTTACTTGGACTTGTAACAGCCATTGCTAAAAGGTTAGAACTAGCTAATTAGTTGGTCGCCCATCCTTATAAAGAAACCTTGACATTTGATTTGAATCAGGCTAGACCTGTTTTGATACCATATCACTGAACTGAATTATTGAACAAGTGGAGGCGAATAAGTGGGTTGAGATAAGAGTTTGTAAAGGGTCAAACTTAGGCTTGGACCAATTAGGTAATCATTATTAAAAGGTTAAAACTAACTAATTAGTTAACTGGCCATTCACCTTTATATAAGCCCTTTAAACTTCTTATAATTTTTAGAGGTAGAACTCGTCACAAGCATCGAAAAGAGGAAGCGCTGTAAATCATATCAATTCAGTTCACAATACATGAATAATACTTAACTAGTATTATCGAAAAATCTAAAAACACTAAATTAAATAATAATTTAATTTTTTTTTTATCATATCTATTCTATAAGATTGGTGTTAATAAAAAGAAAGTTTCATAAATTTATTATTTTTCTTTAATATGCTGTTAATTTTTTTTATCAATTAAATTTAAAAACATAATATATAACTAAAATTTAGAACATTGATTTTTTTGTTTTACAGTTTGTTTGTCTTAACTTATAAGTTAGTGAAACCAGCTTATAAGCTCTAAAAATAAATTTATCTGTTTGCTTATAATATTTTTTAACAAGCTAAGCTTACAAGCTAAAAGAAAAAAAAAAAAAAGTTGGCGAGGACTAACTTCCCATTTTGATACTTATATTTGACCAAGTATTTTAGTATATTATTTTTATTTAATTTTTAAAATTTTATTTCTAATCTCATTTAATATACTTTTTAGTTATTTTAATAATAAATATGCTTATAAGCTATACCAAATACATCAACTGTTTATCAATCACTTATAAGTAATTCAACCAAACACATAACTGTTTAAAATTTTGAATGCTTATAAACTTGAATTAGCATATAAGCATTGAGTACTTATAAATTAATCTTCATAAATTAAGTCAAATACTCTCTTAAACCCACATTATAAGCCCCCACCCAAGCGGCAAGGCTATTTACTCATTGCCCAAAAGACTTCATACATAAATAATCTCTAAAAATATAAAGTAATATTAAAAGAATGAAAATATGAATTGAATATGACAATATGAATTGAATTGAATTATAAAAAATAAATTGATTTTATTTTGATTTATTGATTTACATTACATTCTGTAGGTTTGGAACTTTCTAATATTACAGATGTGGTCAGGAGGGGTACATGTCTAGGGAGTGTCCTAACATGGAAAGGGTGGCTTCTTAGCAGCAGATTGAGTCAAGTAGTATGGCTCAATCGGTAGCGAAACAGACTTCGGTGGGTCCCTCATCAAAAAGGGGATAGGTTGGGGGATGAGGTTCTTCTTCCTCTATAGCAGGCTCTCATGGAAAGGGTTCAACAGCACCGGCACAGATCTTTATCATGACAGGTGTTAGGTAACCATTGCATTGGATGTTTCGATGTACATGTTTTGATTGATCTTAGTGCATCCCATTCTTTTATTAACCCCAAAGCGGTTTTGAGATTGGGTTTAGTTGTTTTATGTCTACAATGTCCATTGCTTATTAGTGGGCTTAAGTGGGATCCTTTGGTGACAAAGATGATCTGTATGCCTATCCAGTGATAGTAGAGGATAACTGTTTTTCAGCGAACTTGGTGGTCCTATAATTGATGGATTTTGATGTCATTCTTGGGACGGATTGGCTCTCAGCCAATTATGCCACCTTAGACTGTAGAAATAAAGTAGTAAAGTTCAAAGGACCAGATGGGTCAGAGATAGTTTTCTAGGGAGATTAAACATCATTAGTGAAGGGGATGATCTCCGCAACACAAGCTAGTAAGATGCTCCAAAAAGGATGTAGAGGGTTTCTAGCCCTTGTTAAAGAGGTTATGGAGAACAAAAGTGGACCAAAATCAGTTTTTATGGTAAGAGAGTTTTCAAATGTGTTTCCTAAGGAACTATCCAGCCTACCATGTGAAAGGAAGATAGATTTTGAAATTGATCTAGTGCTTAGTACCAGACCCATGTCTATTCCTCCTTATAGGATAGCTCTTGCAGAGTTAAAAGAATTAAAAGAATAGCTGCAAGAATTGGTGGATAAGGGATTCATCTGATCGAGTACTTCTCCTTGGGGTGCTCTAGTACTGTTTATAAAGAAGAAGGATAGATCCTTGAGGCTGTGCATTGATTATAGACAGTCGAACAAGATAATTACGAAGAACAAGTACCCTCTGCCCCATATTAGTGACTTGTTTGATTAAATGGCTGGAACCAGTTGCTTTTCAAAGATAGATTTGAGGTTTGAATATCACTAGTTGGGGATTAAGGAGTCAGATATTCCGAAGACTGCCTTTCTGAACAGATACTGGCATTATGAGTTTCTTGTGATGTTGTTTGGGTTAAAAAATGCCCTAGTTACATTCATGGATCTCACGAATAGTGTATTCAGACAGTCATTGGATCACTTTGCAATTGTCTTTATTGATAATATTTTGGTATATTCCAGAAGTATAGAAGAGCATGCACAGTACCTAAGAATAGTTCTTCAGACACTGAGGAAGCATCAGTTGCATGCCAAGTTCTCCAAGTGTGAGTTCTGACTAAAGAATATATCTTTCTTAGGGCATATAGTGTTAGAGAATAGAATCGAAGTGGATTCTAAGAAGTTAGAAGCAGTGGCGGATTGGCCAAAGCTAGCCACAGTGATAGAGATCAAGAGTCTCCTAGGTTTCGCTGGCTATTATAGGAGATTTGTACCTAATTTCTCCAAGATAGCTGCTCCAATAACTAAGTTAACTCATAAGAATAAGAAGTTTAAATAGAGTAATGAATATGAAAAAAAGTTTTCTACATTCAAGTGTTAAAAATTATAAAGCACTCATTTTTTTTTTGTAATTATTTGTGTCAGATTTTTTTTATATAATATTTATTTGATATTACATCAACATATTATACGTATTTGTATATATTAAAAAAATATCAAAATTCAAAAACTTTTGATATATTTGATAAGTATAATTTTTATTTATATTAATTATATCTTATATGTACTACTTATAAAATAAATGATTAATTTTTAAAAAAATATATAGTTCTTTAATTATATATATATATATATATATATATATATATATATATATATATATATATTAGATGTTAATATTTAGAAAATTGAATTTCAAAAATTTAATTAAATTCAGACTAATTGTTGAAAATTTAAAAATTAAAAATTTAATTGAGTTTAAAATTAATTTAAACGTAAAATTAAATATTAAAATAAAATTTAAAAGAGAAAAATATGCCATTATATTTTGATGAAGTTGAATCAAACCTGCATAAACTAAGATTAAGTAAATTGAATTTGTAATCCAATATAAGTATTATTATTTTTTTTTTAAAATATAATTATAAAATACGATCAAATAAATTAAAGATAATTATATTTTAATAAAAATATAATACTCACAATTATAAATTTTTTAAAAAATAATTAAAACTAAAATTGATGTACAGGCAATGTATTTATATATATAAGTGGGAGGGAGGGATATTGAAACTGCCAAAAATACCCTTAATCATTTACACTATTTACAACATTATAAATTTTAATGCAACTCTAATATTAATCTATCCCTAAAAATATAATTAACTGAAAAATGTATATTATTAGTTGTTGAAATAATAAGAGGGGAAAAAAAATAGAAGTTTTGCTTTAACTATAATTCTTTTCTTACTTAGAAAGTAATGTAAAAGTATTTAAAAGTTTCTATTTAAAAATCTAAGTCTATTTTTTCAAATTGAATATTTCAATACTTATACTTTTAAACTAAGTAAAACTTTTTTTTGTAAAAAATAAAATTTATTTTCACACATTTAAACATGTTATTACTTAGTTTAACATTTTTTTTAAACTTAATTTAACATGTTATTAAGAAATAAACATGATTAAGCCATTAAAATGCTACTATAATTATTTATTTTAATTGCATTTTAATTGAAATACCGGACAACAATACTGAAATGATGAAAAATGTAAAAAAGAAATTAAATAGAAATAATAAAATCGGAGAACTGTTAGCTTTCATATAAGAAATTAAACTTTACTTTAATTGATATTATTTATATATAAGAAAGAGGGAATAATTTTAACATTATAAAATTATATGCTTCAAACTATTATTTTAATTTAGATATAAATATTAAATCTAATATGATATATATATATATATATATATATATATATTAATCTAATAACATACAAGGACACAATATTAGATTAGTTAAACTTCAAATTCAGATAAATCTCTCTCATAATTAGATTTATTTCACATAATTAGATTTAAAAGAAGCTAAAAATTAAAGACTTCTTAATTTTTAATAAGAAAAACAAATAGAATTTAAACATTCATATGAATTACTATTAACAGAAGTTATTATTATTATTATTATTATTATTATTATTATTATTATTATTATTATTATAAAATCATCATGAATTAAAAAATACGAAACATATATATATATACTTTATAAATTAAAATTTTATTTAAAAATATAAGTGAAAAATTATAAATCGGTAAAAATAACAAAATTTATTATCTATAAGAGAAGACGATAAAGTAATAAAACACATAATTACATATTAATTTTTTTTATTGATAATTATAAAGTTCCTATACATATATAGAGTCTATATGAAAAATTAAAATCTAATTAATTTATAATTTTTCTAGAATATTTATTATTTATAAATAAAATTCCCCAGTATCATGGTCAAAATAGTTAGGATTTTCAAAAGAAAATGCCATTCTTTTGATGAGAAATAAAATGAAATATTTAATTGTATTTAATCTCTATTGGTATTTATTCATTCTTTATTTTTATTTATTTGATAGTAAAAAATACATTAAATAAATATTATATGTTAATAAATCGTAAAGAATAATATATATTATATGTGAGAAAAATATAAAATAAAATACTTCATATTATATATAAATAAAATTTTAATTTTCATTTTATTAATCTATTTAGGCGTAAATTAATTACTGTTGATCAATATTAAATATTGATTATGTTCAATATATTTTACATTATAGTGAACTTAAATATTTTTATGTTAATAATAAATTAGAAATGCACTTGCAACATGTGTATTAAAATAAATAGTTCATATAAATGGATTTAGATAGTAGCATCCAATATATAAAACTCGGAGTTAATTCAAACTTGATATAAAAATTATTTTTTAAGTGTTTTTTATTCTAATTTGATTCTAGTTTTAATTTTGATTTCGATTCTAATTTGGTTCGATTATCTGTTCCTACATTTAAAATTGCAACTTGATTATATTCTTTTTAACAAAATAAAACTAATTATATATTTATAACATCAAATTATCAATAAAAAAAATAATAATATCAATATCAAGATGACATAAAAATACTATTTAATTCTAATTAATCACACTATCTTAATTAATTGTCCTACATAAAATAAATCAATTGAATATAAAAGGCCAATTACTTTCGCTAATTTATAATTATATTTAAATTTTTTAATTTTGAATCACATATCGTAATAGCCAAATTTCAAAATCAATTTTGAGGATATTTGAATTTTTTTTTTTCCACTTAAATACATGACACAGCTCACTCAGTTTTTTTTATATATATAATTTATATATAATCTTATTAAAATTAATAAAATAAGAAAAAATTTAGCAAAATAAGCCAGACTAAACCATGGGCAATAGACCAACCCACTACGCCCAGACTGAGGGACAGCTTGCTCAGTTTATTTTGATATTTCCTCCACAACACAACAAATACAGTTGCTCAATCCATTATTGCATTGAAAATGGATCAACCAATAATTTTGTGACATAATCTTTCACAATTGATGGGTTGGTGTAGAAATCAAGGAATTTGTAAAGAAATTCTGACATGCGTCCAAAGTTGAGAAAATAAGTGAGAATAATATTTGAGAGGAAAATTATTCAATAGATTTTGTGTCACTGTATGATGTGATACACTCAATTAATAATAATATGATACATTATTTACATTATTTAATAAAAAAATTAATAAATAAAATTAATATATTTAATATTTTTATTCACTCCGTTAATATTAAAACCCTATAGTTAACTTAAAATTTACTTTCTTATTTAGAAAAATAAACAAGAGCTGATAGTTAGCTTTTATATTCTCTCATTCAACACGACACATTGATAAACTCATTTTATATAAGTATTTTAGGGTAGTTTTGCATCTAGTTTGTCTTTTTAGTTTAGTAATTTTATGCTTTTAATGTTTATTTTAGTTAATTTGTTAATTTTAGTTTCATTATATTTGATTTTCGAAATTTTAATGTTTTTGATAGGTTTTAATAAGGTTTAAAGGTAAAAAAGTCCATATAGAAGAAATTCAAAGTGATTTAGAAGTCTAAAGTGGTGTGAAAAATGAAGAAAATTCGCTTAAAGAAGTCCAACTGAGACTTTCAAGGGCTTCAACATGCCCCGTGTTGAGGGTCGTGTGAAAATAAGAGTCAGCCAGCAGGAATCCACATAAGGCATGTAAATTCAGATTAGGTCGTGTAAACAAAGATTTCGGAACAAAACACGCTGAAAGTTTCAAGGGCTTCAACAAGCCCTGTGTAGCTGGTCGTGCAGAATCTAAAGGCTCCTCCTCCGAATCAACATGAGGCATGTGGAAAACAACTTAAATTTGTTAGTAGTATGCCCTAGAGCATATCATTTAATATGTATCTTGTACATATTTTTTATAATAAAAGGCATTTCTACTTTTCCGTTTACATAATATATTTATGTGTAATAGAAAAGGTCCATTGATATTTTGTTAGAAATATTATTCTTAAGTTGTTAAGAATATGAGTGACAATATTTCTAGCACAAAGTATCATAAATAGGTTCACAATCGAGGATACTTCATAATAAGGACATGACTTATCCAGAAAGATTGTATTCATGTTTGTTCCCAAGTTATTTATATGAGATATAAATAAGATGGAATGGTGAGTCTCATACCATATAACAAACATGATAGACACTTATAAATGATAAGTAGGCCGAACCAGTGACACTTATGATAAGCACATGGAGTTTACTTTTGTCAATGTTTTGTCATAAATCATATCAGTGTATATAATCTTTAGACCTGAGATAGCACAGTTATCTTGTATATAGGTAGTTTGAGTTTGATACTGCTTTCATACTTGTACTATGTATGGGTATATGGACATGTGTTGGCTCCTACTAGTTATATATGGAGGTAGGTCTTGATCAAGATGGAATCTGTTCCTCTAAGTAAATAAAGATAAAATCTTATGTTCATTTAATTGTTCTTGATGTTTCAAGTTCCTGGCCAGGACAGATAGATTTATTCATAAAAGAGTTTCTGATGAGAAAATCTTTTAATCAAGAACTGGAATTAAAAGAGAACATAATATTCATAGCAAATGGAGTTTGACATAAACCATGACTCCAGCTTGAGTTGGGATTTTGTAACAGAGAGATTCTAGTGCATGGTAACATATGATTATAGGTTCATTTAAAGTAAATCTTATTACTAATTGGGTGGCCATGACATGCTATGCTAGGTGTTAACCATGGTCTATGAGGTGCATAAAGTGATTTAGAGAAATCATTTATGGTAAGAAAGAGTTCTGATGATATTAAGAGTTGATATCATGTCTCATTGCCAATTAGTGATGAGCCTAGTAAGTCACACACATACACAAGTTATCACCTATTTAAATATGATTTAATTAATTAATTAAAGAGTTTAATTGATTAATTAAATAGTTTTGATTTGCAATTAAATTGCAAAGTCCCTAGCATGACTTGAAACCAAATCTAGATTATTGGATGTGTAGTATAAATTAAATTTATATTTAAAGTGTTTAAATATGAATTTAATTAGTGAGAAATTAATTAATAGAGATTAATTAATTAATTTATATTTGATATAAATTAATTAGAAGAAGAAAAATAATTATTTTGGGTTAAGAACTCAAAATTAAGACACAGGGGCATTTTGGTCATTTCACAGTGTGACACGTGGCACCATGAGATGGTGATACATGGGATTACACATAAGCTTGTCAAATGTTTTTTTTTAATCATGTAAGATGATTAAAATCAAGATTAAATATAGGTTTGACACTTGGCACAATGTGATTGGGTCACTTAAACCTAGAGCTAATCAAATGGTGACATGTGGCAACGGTTTAATGTGTTAACCTAGCTATTTAAGTGTGGTTATGAAAAGAAAAAATAACCAGCAGCCACTCCTCTCCTTTGTCACACCACTTTGAGGCTTTTCATCTATTCTTCTTCATCTCTCATCAATTCAAAGAGATTAGCCATCAATCTCTTGAATTAAGAACGCTAGAAATTGTTTCTAGTGTCCTGTTTACATCTCTAATCTCTTAAAAGGCAGAACTTGAATTTCTAATTAATAGAAAAAGCTTTAGAAGTTGTTCAAGGGCTGCCATAGGTGTTCTTGGTGTGGACAAGCTAGAGGGACAACATCTGGTGTCCTGAAGATGAATCTCAAAGGCACAGACACGCTGCAGTGCATCAAGAGGTTGATGTAATCGTTCTTGATTTAATCTAGGGTTCTAAAATTAATCTGATTAATTTTAAAATTTTAAATGGCAAATACAGATCCAAAAACATATTAAAAGAGTTTTAATATGTTGTTTATCATTGAAATCAAATAGATAAAAATAAATCTTGCATGATGCATGTGACCCTAGGTGAAAATTTTTGAATTCAATGGTATAAACTTGTGTTTTTCACGCTTCCGTTCCTTTAATTGGTATCAGAGCCACTATATTTGCCATTTAGATTGTTGATTATATGATTTAATTGTGTGATTTGATATTGAGATGATTGATCCATTGCTGGTTGCAATGGATGTGTGGCGGCACACAAGGTGAAGCCACCATTGGTGGCGGCAACAATGGTTCTTCAAGGTGGTGCAAGGTTTGCTTTTAATTTACAATTGTTGTATGATCTAAAAGCTCATCCTATGTCTAATTAAATTGTTTAATTAGAATTTTAATCACACAATTAAATTATGATTCAAATCTGAATTTTAAAAGTTGTTTGAATGTGATTCAAATCTGAATTTTTAAAGTTGTTTGAATCATATTTAAATCTGATTTTTTAAAATTATTTGAATAAAATTCAGATCTGATTTTTTAAAAAATGTTTGAATATGATTCAAATATGATTTTTTTAAAAATATTTGAATGTGATTCAAATCTGAATTTTTAAAGTTGTTTGAATGTGATTCAAATCTGAATTTTTAAATTTGTTTGAATGAGATTCAAATATGAATTTTTAAATTTATTTGAATCATATTCAAATCTGGATTTTTAAGTTGAATATGAGATATTCAATTTAATTTATGTATGTTTTATTTAATTATTAAATAGTGATATGCATGATGGATGATCATGGACTATAAAAGACCAATGTGATTGGATTTATTTCTTTTATGTTTCTTTGGGATTGTAAATTAATTAATTTATTTTAATTTATTTTTGGCATGTATTATTAAGTTTGTAATAATTTTTGGGTTGTAATTTCATTTATTTAAGTTCTTGTAAATTCACCTTGGTATGCCAAGGATTACCATGTAATATTGGATTGCAAGAAGTTCAAGGAGGTCAAGAGCATTGGTGGGACCAGTGGGAGGAATTCAAGATCAAGTATTGATTATGTACTCCTTCAGCAACTTTTGTAAAATGAATGAATGAATGAAATACACCTAGGAATGCCCTGATTCAATTCTTGGTGGCTCAGAATTGAATCCCTTAGAAAGTCCATGATCATACCATATTTATTGCTTATCCATAAATGCATGAGATATATGGGAATATATGCTATTATATGATATATGCATGCTAATTGGATAATGTGCAAAGTGAGACCTTAATAGTAATTAGAATGACCATAAAATCTTCCAAACAAATGATTAAGTTGGAAATGCTATAATTAAAGTAATTATAACATAGGCCCTCCATTGGGGCAATTATTTTAAGAAATTTTAAATAGTTGCATAAGATGCAATTAATTTAAGAGATTTTCTTAAGAATAATTGTTAAGCATGAGATGTTGTAAATATGTAAATGGTTTAGTGGCCAATATTTGATGTACTTGAGGACATTAAAATTATTTGCATAATTACTGGCTCAATGGGATCAACTTAACTAATGCAAGATAAGTCAATAATGGATGTACCTGAGATTTTGAGCATTAGGGACTAGGTAAAGGATTGAACCTCACATGAGATGTGAATAATGGATGTACCTGAGGATGATCAATAGAATTATAAGAATTCAATTACCCACTAGAAATCCATCCAACTAGGATTTCCGTTTTCTACTTTGGAAGTGTAGGATTCGCTAAGTTAGTGGGAGGACCAATTTGATTAAAAGACCATAATCATTTTGGTTAATTACATGATACATTTACTAATTAATCTGGTTATTTTCTACAGTTAATTTTCTGATAAAAATGAGCACAAAACAACCACCACCATCCAATATCCTTGCAAGCATACTTGATCATAATAGGTTGACAGGACCTAATCTGTCTGATTGGCTAAGAAATTTGAAACTTGTCCTGAACCTTGAACATATAGGATATGTTCTAGATTCAAATGTTCCTAGTCCCTTACCTCCAGAGGCCACACAAGAGGAACATGAAACTTTGGACAAGTGGAAGGAGCATGATATGAGAGCTAAGTGTTATATGCTTGCTTCCATGAGTAATGAGTTACAGAAGCAACATGAGAACATGTAGAATGCGAGTGAGATCCTCCTTCACCTACAAGAGTTGTATGGTGAGCACAGCAGGAATGCTAGGTATGAGATATCTGGACAGCTGTTCCGTATGAGGATGTCTAAGGGACAGAATGTTGGGGATTATGTCCACAAGATGATTCGGCTGATTGAGCAGTTGGAACATCTTGACTTCAACATGGATTTCCAACTACAAACGGATTTGATCCTTCAGTCCCTTCCTGAGTCTTTTGGGAATTTTGTGACAAATTTCCATATGACTAAACAGGAATGCACCTTAGCTGGTTTACTCAACATGCTGGTTATTGCCCAAAAGAATATGCCAAGCAATAAAGGAAAAGAGGTAGCTTTGGTTGCATCTTCTTCTCCTGGAAAGTCCAACAAGAAGAAGGGCAATAAGAAAAAGAAATCTCAGATTCCTGGTCCTTCCAAGAAAATAGCTAAACAGAAAAGGAAGATTAAAGCTGATGGAGGCAAAGGAAAGTGTTTCCACTGCAAAAAGGATGGGCACTGGAAAAGGAACTGCCCAGAGTATCTTGCTTCTCTGAAGGACAAGAAGGATACACCTTCGGAAGGTATGTCCATATCTTGTTATTTAGATTCTGATGATACTCATAGTTCATCTACAGCTTGGGTTTTAGATAATGGTGCCAGTTCTCACATTTCTAATGATATGCAGGAACTAACAAACAGTAGCATCTTGCGTTCTCAAGATATTAGAGTCTGGATTGGCAATGGCTCAACTGTTGAAGCTTTAGCCATAGGATCTAAATCTTTTTACATGTTTGGACATGTTTTGTGTTTGGATAATATTTTATATGTACCTGATGCTTTTAAGAACATCATTTCTATATCTAGTTTGACTAGAAATGGCTATGAATTTCAGTTCACAGATGATGTTTGCAATATTTATTTTGGAAATAAATATGTTGGTTCAGGTTATATGAATGATGGTCTTTATTATTTGGATAATAATGACAAACACAAATTGAATGCAAGTGATCTAAAAGAATGCAATGCCATGGTGAAAACCAACTCAAGTTCAAAATATATTTGGCACTTAAGGTTATGTCATGTTGCAGAAGATAGGATTGCAAAACTGGAGAAAATGGGGATTCTATCCTCATTGGGCTCTGAGCCTACTCCAACTTGTGAATCTTGCCTTCAGGGCAAAATGACTAGATCACCCTTTGTTGGACAAGGGCTAAGAGCTGAAAATATTTTGGAGCTAATACATAGTGATGTATGTGGTCCATTTAAAGAAATGGTTAGAGGGGGGTTTTCATTATTTTATTACCTTTACTGATGATAAATCAAGGTTTGGGTATTTGTATTTTATGAAATACAAACATGAATCTTTTGAAAAGTTCAAAGAATTTAAATCTGAAGTAGAAAATCAAACAGGAAAGAGTATTAAAGCTCTTCGATCAGATCGTGGAAGTGAATATTTGAGTACTGAATTTGATGAATACTTGAGAGAGCATGGCATTATTTCTTAGCTGACTCCTCCAGGAACGCCACAACTGAATGGTGTATCTGAAAGGAGAAATCGTACCCTATTGGATATGTTACGTAGTATGATGAGCTATACTGATATGCCAATCTTCTTTTGGGGATTTGCATTAGAATCAGCTTTGTATATTCTGAATAGGATTCCATCAAAATCAGTTTCTTCCACACCTTATGAGATATGGCATGGAAGAAAACCAAGTCTTAAGCATGTTAAGATTTGGGGTTGTCCAGCTTATATCAAAAAGCTAAACAGTGATAAATTGGAGACCAGATCAGAAAAAGGTCGATTTGTTGGATATCCAAAAGATAGTTTTGGATATTATTTTATTTGCCTACTTCACAAAAGGTTGTGATAAGTAGAGATGCCACATTTCTTGAACAACAGTTTGTTCAAGAAGGAGGCAAAGGAAGGCAAATAGAGTTAGAATTGGAGAATTCTGACCAACCAATGCATCGATGGATATAGATCCATCTAGTCAACCTATACCCGTTGATGAAACATCTACAGCTGTTCCTCATAGAACAACCAGGGTATCTCACCCACCAATGAGATATGGTTTTCTTCATGAAGAAGAATAAGAGTTGTCTACTCATGAAGAAGTAGATCATGGAGATGATCCACTTACTTATGAAGAAGCTATATCAGATATAGACTCTTCAAAATGGATTGATGCTATGAAATCTGAGATTGATTCCATGTCTAAGAATCAAGTTTGGAATCTTATTGACCCACCTGAAGGTATTGTACCTATAGGGAACAAATGGGTTTTCAAGAAGAAAATTGGTTCTGATGGAAAGGTAGAGACCTATAAGGCAAGGCTAGTAGCAAAAGGGTTTTGCCAAAGGCAAGGAATCGACTTTCGCCAAAGGCAAGGAATCGACTATGAGGAGACTTTCTCGCCTATTGCCATGCTTAAATCAATTAGGATTTTATTAGCAATAGCTGCATACTATGATTATGAGATTTGGCAGATGGATGTCAAAACAGCTTTTCTCAATGGATACATTGAAGAAAACATTTTCATGGAACAACCTAGGGGTTTTGAATCCCAAGATGGTTCCAAGGTATGCAAGCTAAAACGATCCATTTATGGGTTGAAACAAGCTTCGAGGAGTTGGAACATCCATTTTGATGAAGCCATTAAATCCTTTGGTTTTATAAAAAATGAGGATGAGCCATGTGTATATAAGAAGGTTAGTGACAGTGCTATCACTTTCCTTGTCTTATATGTGGATGACATACTGTTGATGGGTAATGACACAGGTATGTTGACAACTATAAAGGTATAGTTGTCAAATACATTCTCCATGAAAGACTTAGGGGAGGCAACTTATATTCTTGGGATTCACATCTATAGAGATAGAGCGAAAAGAATAATTGGTTTATCTCAAAGTCTATACTTGGAAAAGGTGTTAAAGAGGTTTAATATGCTTGATTCCAAGAGAGGATTGTTACCAGTAAGACATGGTATCTACCTTTCTAAAGAGATGTCTCCAAAGACACCTGAAGAAAGAGATAAGATGGCCAGGATTCCATATGCTTCGGCTATTGGAAGTTTAATGTATGCAATGTTGTGTACTAGGCCGGATATCACATATGATGTTAGTTTGACTAGCAGGTATCAATCCAATCTAGGTTTGGAACACTGGATAGCTGTCAAGAATATCCTTAAGTACTTGAGAAGAACTAAGGATTTATTCTTGATTTATGGAGGTGGAGACTTGCAATTGGATGGTTATACTGATTCTGATTTCCAATCAGATATCGATGATAGAAAGTCTACCTCTAGATATGTGTTCATTTGTAATGGAGGTGCGATCGGTTGGAAGAGTTCCAAGCAGAGCACGATTGCAGATTCCACTACAGAGGTGAGTATATTCTTTGCATCGATGTCGCAAAGGAAGCTGTTTGGATAAAGAAGTTCATGACAGAACTTACAGTAGTTCCTTCCATTGAGTCAGTAGTTCCACTACACTGTGACAATAATGGAGCAGTCATACAGGCTAAGGAACCAAGGTCTCACCAGAAATCCAAACACATAGAAAGGCGCTACCACATTATCAGAGAAATAGTTGGGCGAGGCGATGTAACCATGTAGAAAATAGCATCAGCTGAAAATCCAGCTGATCCATTCGCTAAGCCTATGTCACAGACTCAGTTAGACCGACATCTTGAGAAGATAGGTCTAAGATATTGTAATGAATGGCTCTAGTGCTAGTAGGAGATTGTTAGTAGTATGCCCTATAGCATATCATTTAGTATGTATCTTGTACATATTTTTATTAATAAAAGGCATTTCCACTTTTCCGTTTACATAATATATTTATGTGTAATAGAAAAGGTCCATTGATATTTTGTTAGAAATATTATTCTTAAGTTGTTAAGAATATGAGTGACAATATTTCTAGCACAAAGTATCATAAATAGGTTCACAATCGAGGATACTTCATAATAAGGACATGACTTATCTAGAAAGATTGTATTCATGTTTGTTCCCAAGTTATTTATATGAGATATAAATAAGATGGAATAGTGAGTCTCATGCCATATAACAAACATGATAGGCACTTATAAATGATAAGTAGGCCGAACCAGTGACACTTATGACAAGCACATGGAGTTTACTCTTGTCAATGTTTTGTCATAAATCATATCAGTGCATATAATCTTTAGACCTGAGATAGCACAGTTATCTTGTATATAGGTAGTTTGAGTTTGATACTGCTTTCATACTTCTACTATGTATGGGTATATGGGCATGTGTTGGCTCCTACTAGTTATATATGGAGGTAGGTGTTGATCAAGATGGAATCTGTTCCTCTAAGTAAATAGAGATAAAATCTTATGTTCATTTAATTGTTCTTGATGTTTCAAGTTCCTGGCCAGGACAGATAGATTTATTCATAAAAGAGTTTCTGATGAGAAAATCTTTTAATCAAGAACTGGAATTAAAAGAGAACATAATATTCATAGCAAATAGTTTGACATAAACCATGACTCCAGCTTGAGTTGGGATTTTGTAACAGAGAGATTCTAATGCATGGTAACATATGATTATAGGTTCATTTAAGGTAAACCTTATTACTAATTGGGTGGCCATGGCATGCTATGCTAGGTGTTAACCATGGTCTATGAGGTGCATGAAATGATTTAGAGAAATCATTTATGGTAAGAAAGAGTTCTGATGATATTAAGAGTTGATATCATGTCTCATTGCCAATTAGTGATGAGCCTAGTAAGTCACACATATACACAAGTTATCACCTATTTAAATATGATTTAATTAATTAATTAAAGAGTTTAATTGATTAATTAAATAGTTTTGGTTTGCAATTAAATTGCAAAGTCCCTAGCATGACTTGAAACCAAATCTAGATTATTGGATGTGTAGTATAAATTAAATTTATAATTATAGTGTTTAAATATGAATTTAATTAATGAGAAATTAATTAATAGAGATTAATTAATTAATTTATATTTGATATAAATTAATTAGAAGAAGAAAAATAATTATTTTGGGTTAAGAACTCAAAATTAAAACATAGGGGCATTTTGGTCATTTCACAGTGTGACATGTGGCACCATGAGATGGTGATACATGGGATTACACATAAGCTTGCCAAATGTTTTTTTTTTATCATGTAAGATGATTAAAATCAAGATTAAATGTAGGTTTGACACTTGGCACAATGTGATTGGGTCACTTAAACCTAGAGCTAATCAAAGGGTGACATGTGGCAAGGGTTTAATGTGTTAACCTAGCTATTTAAGTGTGGTTATGAAAAGAAAAAATAACCAGCAGCTACTCCTCTCCTTTGTCACGCCACTTTGAGGCTTTTCATCTATTCTTCTTCATCTCTCATCAATTCAAAGAGATTAGCTATCAATCTCTAGAATTAAAAACGCTAGAAATTGTTTCTAGTGTCCTGTTTACATCTCTAATCTCTTAAAATGCAGAACTTGAATTTCTAATTAATAGAAAAAGCTTTAGAAGCTGTTCAAGGGCTGCCATAGGTGTTCTTGGTGTGGACAAGCTAGAGGGACAATATTTGGTGTCCTAAAGATGAATCTCAAAGGCACAGACACGCTGCAGTGCATCAAGAGGTTAGTGTAATCATTCTTGATTTAATCTAGGGTTCTAAAATTAATCTGATTAATTTTAAAATCTTAAATGGCAAATACAGATCCAAAAACATATTAAAAGAGTTTTAATATGTTGTTTATCATTGAAATCAAATAGATAAAAATAAATCTTGCATGATGCATGTGACCCTAGGTGAAAATTTTTGAATTCAATGGTATAAACTTGTGTTTTTCACGCTTCCGTTCCTTCAAAATTAATATGAGGATGTGGGATGGCGTTAGCAGATTTGCTGACATAAAAAAGTTTTATCTTTTCACACCTTTTACACCTTTTGTCTTTATCCCTTTAGAGACTATTTTTAGGGCAAACCTTGAGGGGATATATAAGCATCATATTCTCATTTTTACGATAAGGAGAAAGAGAGAGAAAAATCAAAAGAGAAAGGAAAGAGGGAATCACGCCATTTCTAGGAGGAAAAATGCCTACAGAGTGATGTTTTTCCAACTTTCATTTTTAGAGATTTAGATTCTCTTCTTCTGGGATCTTTTATTTTTAGTTTTATTTTCATATTTTCTTACTCTATTTCACATTTTCTACTTGTAAATATAAGCATGAGTGAGTAGATACTTAAAATTTTAGAATTGGGTGTAATGATTTAAGTTTTATTTGTGGATTTGGACTGATTTTAACCAGATTTTAGTATATATAAGCTTTGATTCTTATCTTGTGTGCTTATTTACATACCTATTGTTGGTACCCTTTGGGTTTTATTCTTAATCTTAGATTGAAGGACCAAGAGGTGAAAATATATGATAGATAATCAAGATAATAAACTTAATCACCTAGTGTTAGAAATAAACTAGTGGGTTAAGAGAAATTTCAAGTTGATTAAAATGCTTAAAGGGTTTTGGGTAATTAAACATCGCATGAGAATGGGGTTTAGTTTCCTTTAAAACACTCTTTAGTTTGCTTGAAAGAAAAACTAAAGGAAATCATAATCAACTTCCTTCAAACTTGTATTTCCCTTAATCTTGGCTTTACCTATCCAAATCTCAATGAAATTTACTTCATTAACCTCAACTCTGGAATTAATTTTTACCATTAATTAATTAAATCTTTTGTCACTTGTTAAAATTTTAGAAAATTAGTATAGTGCTTAGAATTTTAATTGCTTAATTTATTATAATTTCCTTATTTTCTCAATTTAATTTGCTGCATTTCTTACTCCATTTTTGGCACAAATTATCGATAGCCCAAATAATCATAACTTTTATAATTTGGTACTCAAACAATAAATCTATGTGGGACGATATCTTTTCTTTACTACTTGAATGACCCGTATACTTGCGGAGTACGCAATAAAGTTTTTGGCGCCATTGCCAGGGATTTGTTTTGTTTGATATTAGACGATTGATTGTTTGGTTAATTTGGGCATTTTATTTTTTATTTTAATTTCTTTTCTTTATCATTTTACTTTGAGATTTTTTTTATTTTGGTTTTTCAAGTACATATCTTTTATATGAGAAGAACAAAAAGTGCAGAAATTGATTTAATTTTTGATCCTGAGATTGAAAAGACAGCTAAAGCTTTAAGAGCAGTGTCACACCCTACCCCTCTGTAAGGCATAACATGATCCCGTAGTATACCTAATGAATTACCAACTCCGTCTACTGATAACCCATTAAATACACTACAAGGGATTTTCAAAACTTTTCTTACTTCTTTTACAGTGGTGAGCACTATTTACAGGTGTTAAAAAAACTTTTTGAATCAAGTGATAAAGCGACACATTTGACTTAATTGGAGTTTCAGAAAATTTTGGCAGAGTGCCATCGTATTTTGGATAAAACAGTTCTTCAGAAAACCTGTAAAAAGCACTTCAATATGTATTTGCAAATCTCATCTCCAATATATTTCTCAACACAACATATTTCTCAATTCAAATCCATAGTGATTTTTCAAAGACTGAGATACAAGAAATATAATACAAAACTATTTAAGTAAATGAAATCTCAGATTTACATTCACGATAATTTACATTTAATTACATACCAAAATATTTTACAAGAGTTTCTATACAACTGCTCAAATAATTTACATACATATTATTACATGCATACATCAAAACCTATGTACATGGGTATACCTATGATATACCCGACGATATGAAAATGTCCTCAAAGAAACTTACTCATCGCTCTATGCTCTTCTTACTCATGACAAAGATGCAAAGCTATCATTGAGTGGTGAACTCGAGGTGCACAACTATAATTTAAAACATAGTACAATATACATTGACAAATTTTACAAGAAATAATTTGAGAATCGAATCGATCAAATTCCAAAACTCAAATTATTCATTGCCAATAATGTAAATCATTTGTATAAATGACTTGAAGCACAAAATTCAATTTATCAAATCATGACTATCCATTTAAGTAATTCCAACAAAATCAATTACACACAAACCATAATTGAAATCACCATTTCTTACCATTCAAAAGCCATTACAGATCTCAAAAATCATTATGTATCTCAAAAATCATAATCAGATCTCAAAAATCATATCAGATCTCAAAAATCAATCTTTATCTCACTAATATGCAAGACTAATCCGAAAGGGCCATATTCGATGTGATTCTAACTCCCTATGGTCGAGGAGGTCGAATCTGATTCTAACTCCCTATGGTCGGGGAGGTCGAATCTGATTCTAACTCCCTATGGTCGGGGAGGTCGAATCATCGCACGCATACCATCACAATAATGAATCTTCCGCAAGGGCCATAACGATAAAATAAACTTAGATCTAACCTCAAATCAGAGGAGAATCTAAGCCTGTGCACGTACCATGGTAATCAAAACACAACTCACTCCATTGTCTTCTCAACAAATGAGAGAGACGGGTAATAACCTAGTCAAGCATCTATAGTGAGATATAAAACAATATCACAATCCTTTTAGCGAGCATAAATCACAATATAATTCGATTCAAAGTCAATTCCAATATCCAATAATTTTTATGCTCATCACAATTCAAATAATAAAGTTTTCATTTTTTCCATGAATATTACCATCACAATTCAAAACATATTCTATCAAAATTTTCCAAAACATAATTTACTTAATCCATAACAATGCTTAATATATATGGAAATACCATTTCACAAAGCCAAATTCATACATACAATAACAATTTTCAATAATCATGGAATTAAATCCAATGCTTGTTAAACATAATTCATAAGAAAAATATATCATTTAATCATATGAAATATTCAAAACAAAATCGATTAAAAACTAGTTGTGCACAAACCTCGATGACTGTCTCCGATCCGACTCAGTGTTTCCTTCCCTTTTCCCGAGTCTTTGATAACCGAGAAACACAATTTGAAGTGTTTCAAGACTAATTTAAACCGCTCTATCGATGGTGTTTGGTAAATAATGCAATGAACTCAATTATTCACTTAATCACCTAATATACCGACCCTCGCTATGCTTAGGTAAATTAGGTCTTAGTGTCATTAATATGTCATATTCAATAGGGTTTTAGGTTTGGTATGTTTTACCAAAGTCATTTCCTTGTTTAGTGCATTTTAATGCAAATTCTCGATTCAGGACACCGGTTTGACCTAACCGACGATCTAGTTTCCTCGTTTTGGTCTCGGTCGAAACTACAAACTTGTAGATCTAGGTCTTATTGCACGCGGTGCAAAATTTCAGGTCAATCCGAGTTAAGTAGACCAAGTTATGGTCATTACACTATTGCTGGTCAAGTGGTACCATTTTAGGTCAATTTTAGGTCAAATTGGTCAATTCTGGTTCGGCCAGGTGTTGGACCCGAACTTGTGCAAGTTGTTTGACTTGCTTATGGTCATTTCTGGGCTTTGGTGTCTTCATAAGACTTGTAGGTATGGGTCTTAACTATTCTTGGTCAAAATTTCAGGTCAATTGGGCCTGGTTTGAGTGAGTTATGGCCTAAACACTCACTGCTGCCCAATTGGTCATTTTTCAGGTCCTAATTGCACCTAATCCGAATTGGTCAAATTATTAGGTCACCTTGCAAGCAGAATTTTGGCATGGTTTCTCAATGAAAGTTGGCACATTTTGTGCCTAGTTTCACCTCAAATTGGTCTCATACCAATTGAGGTTACACATTCAAGGTTATAGGCTAAAATATACACTACCCTCAATATGCATTTCACACCCCAACTTCAAACACACACTTACCTTTGCCATTTGTTTACTTACCTACCAAACTGTTTTGGCACATTACTAAAAGCATTTTCTACATTACATTAGCATTATTTTGGGCAGATTCCAATCACCCTCAACACACCAAATATCATTCACAATTACAATTTCTAAGTACCATTACAAACACACCTAAACATTACAAACTTTACATACACTTTACAATGTTAATTTACATACATATCATCAATCCTTCTAGGTCAATATTCTGCCCACACTTCCTTCAATATATACCATTCCTCAAGTGTCCACAAGCTGCCACAAACCATTCTTCAACATCACATTGCCGTCCCATATACCAATTTCCATCAAAGTGCATAATTCACCATATAAACATGAAATAATTCACTAAGTTACTAAATCACCATGATTAACATTATTTCTCATCAATTATGTGCACAAATACCTCATCAAAAACGTGACTCATGGCTGTCCAAAATGAAAACAACAATAACCCTTCAAACTCAAAATTTTCCTTCACCAAACTAACACCCATAACATGAACATAAACTTTAACAAAGAAATTCTCAAAAAATGTAAACTTACCTTTGATTGTAACTTGCTAAACCTTCACCAAGCTTCTCAAAATTGGTATCAATATCTTCCTTGTGATGTGTAGACCATTTTTTGTGAAGGAACCTAAGAGCTTGGAGTTGAAAATGGAGGATGGATCAAGCTTTACCCAAAATGGCCATGGAGGTTTTTGTGTTCTTCAATTCGGCATTCTTGAGAGAATATGAGGAAGATGATATTTCAGCTGGTTAGTGGACTTACTTCAGCCATATTTATGTGTTTATTTTATGCATTAGTGGTCCACTCATAAATTTAATCATATTATAAACTTAACTCCCACTTATTCCACATTTAACCCATGATTTCCACTATTTATTTTAGGTACCACTAAACTAATTTTTCATTTTATTTTCTAAGTGTAATACTATTTATTTTTAATGGACATTTAGGTCAAAAGACAATTCGGGGTGTCAAATGACCATAATGCCCCTGTTCGGGTTACGTTCCCGATTTTTCGATAAAACCGTATTTTGTCTGTTTTTCGATTTCTCACTTTTCTTTGTACTAATTATTTAATTTTTCTTTAATCTTTCTAATGAGATTTATACTTCAATAAGGTTCTATTTAAGTCCTAAAAATATTTTCCAGGGTTCCCCGCAGTCCAGGGCTAGTCAACGGTCCACGCCGTGACTTCCCGGTGCGGTCACCCATCGCTAGGTTTCCCGGCTCGCTTAACTTGATCACATTTCTTTGCTATTATTTTTCCTTTGTTTTTCTTGTATTTTCTTTTCTTGTATTTCATTATTTTATGTCTCCTCCCTCGTGTCAAAGTGTAGTTCTAGGCATCCTAGCTGTCCGGACAGCACTGGTCACCGGAACAGCAGAACGCACTATCGAACTTTGGGGTGTTACAATTCTCCCCCCCTTAAATAAATTTCGTCTCGAAATTTTACCTGGCATTAGTCTCTGAACAGCTGTGGGTGCTGTCTCCTCATATCCTCTTCACGTTCCCAAGTAGCTTCTCGCCCGAATGATGGTTCCACAAAGACTTTAACCAGGGTATCTGCTTGTTCTCACCGCTTCACCTCATAAGCCGTAATTTTTATGGGTTCTTCCTCATATGAGAGGTCCGATTTACTTCAATCTCTTCAACTGATAGTACATGAGATGGGTCTGATCTGTACCTCCTTAATATGGACACATGGAAGACATTGTGTATCCTTGCTAACTCTGGAGGTAATGCCAACCGATATGCCAAAGGACCCACTCTTTCCAAAACCTCATATGATCCGATGAAACGAGGACTCAGTTTCCCCTTTCTGCCAAATCTCATAATCCTCTTCCAAGGAGAAACTTTGAGGACTACCTTATCACCCATTGCATACTCAATATCTCTTCTCTTCAGATCAACATAGGACTTCTGACGGTCTGACGCAGCCTTGAGTCTATCTCTGATCAATTTGATCTTTTCCTATGTCTGCTGAACAATTTCTGGCCCAATCATCTTTCTTTCACCAATTTCATCCCAACATAGGGGAGTTCTGCACTTTCTGCCATACAAAGCTTCATATGGAGGCATCCCAATGCTTGATTGGTAGCTGTTGTTATAAGCAAACTCAATCAAAGGCAAGTGTGTATCCCAACTACCTTCAAACTCAATCACACAAGCCCGTAGCATATCCTCTAATATCTGAATAACTCTTTCAGGTTGGCCATCTGTCTGTGGGTGGAATGCTGTGCTGAAGTTCAATCTAGTTCCTAGGGCTCTCTGAAGACTACCCCAGAATCTAGAAGTGAACCTAGGATCTCTGTCAGACACAATTGATACTGGCACTCCATGCAATTTTACAATTTAATATATGTACAATCTGGCCAATCTTTCCAGGCTATAGTCCATCCGAACTGGCAAAAAGTGAGCAGACTTGGTTAGTCTATCAATTATAACCCATACTGCATCATGACTATTCTGTGTCCTCGGAAGTCTCATCACAAAATCCATAGTTATCTATTCCCTTATAATGTTTTCATAGGGTGCCACTTGTATGCTAGCTTGACACTTATTAATGTATACAAATTCTATTAGTGGGATTTATCTGTCCCATCTCCCCTCGGATTCAACGACACAAGTTCTCAGTATATTCTCGAGGGCTTATCACGTATTACAGGTTATTATTATCATTTCATTTCATTATTTATAGAAACTCAATGAGTTTTAAAATTTACCTGAATCACTTGTTTCGACTGTCCATCCATCTGAGGATGATAAGTCGTATTGATATCTCTAAGCTTATAGCAATTACTGTGGTACAGGTAATTCACATTAATATAACTGAGTCACTGACTCTAGTTACCTTACAAGTGTAGTCGTTTGATAGGCTAGTTCTGAAGTCTTAAATTTCTGACTAAAATTTTCACATTTATTTCCCGTAATAGTACTTTATTCGGGCGCAACTGTGTCGATTATAGATTACTTACAAATTTTCTTAATTTATTGTACTACGAGGAAGCACGTAGCTCTACACAATAATCCCGTGTCGGTACTGTAATCTGCAGCTTACAATACAAATATTGAGAACATTATATAGTCACTACGTTATAACCTCATGGACTAGGTTTCCTAACATCTTATCTTTCTCGAATCCACTAATATCCTAAACCGATTCTGATTACAATATCCCAATTCTTTTAGTTAACAATTCTTCCAAAATTAGTGTCAATCATACTTGTTATTGTAGTTTTGATCCTGAAAGACTAGTCACTAACGCATCAAATTTATTCTCATGTAAGGGAATAGCAACAGAACATATAGTTCTGACACTAACACACAATTAAGTAGTGCTGGGATCAAATAATAACTAATTGTTTCTTTCAAAAATTAAGAACTTACCACAGCCTACATCCAAGTTTCTGCTCTTTCTCCTTGGCGCATAGTGGACGCTCTGACTGGTGTGCTACCATATTCGGGTTGATTCACTGTGTTATAGTGGTGAGGAGTACCAACTCTATTTCTATCTTGACTCTGACTGACGGTCTGTGAAATCCAGAGAGCAGATCGAGGTGGTTTAGTACAATCTTTAGTAAAGTGTCCAAGTTTTCCACAATTGTAGCAGGCTCCAGACGCCTTATAGCATATCCCACCATGATATCTTCTACAAGTTTCACATTGGCGGGAAGGGTAGGAACTTCTAGTTGTTCGACGACTGGACCTTGATGGTCTCTGTCTTACTGATCCACCTCTATCATATCCTTGAGCTCGGAGTTCCTCAAATTCTTTTCTCTTTCTCAAATTACTGTTCGAGCTCTGACCCATAAGTTTCTCCCTCTTTTCCATTTCACACTGCCCTTGTGGGGGTTGGGTCTGTACTTGGGCTTGGGCTGACAGATTATCAGCCATTTGTTGGAAGAAAATGGCCATTTGCTAGGCCATTTGTGCAGTAATTTGTACCGGTAAAACTGGTATAGTCGGGCCTTCGACACTTTGTGGAGCTGGGGCCTCAGCTTGTTCTTCTGCCATCACAGACTGTTCTATTGTCTCATTCTTCTCTTCCATTCTTTTCACAGAATTTTATATTCCTGTACAACCAACATAAGGAGATTCCTCTCCATTAGTTCATATTTATGATGTAAATATACTATATGTATCAAACATTTGAGCAGTTGTAGTTACCGACAAAAAGATTTCAAATTCACAGTTCAAAATTTACTTAAAAACCTTTGCTCTGATACCACTAAAACATGTCACACCCTACCCCTCTGTAAGGCATAACATGATCCCGTAGTATACCTAATGAATTACCAACTCCGTCTACTGATAACCCATTAAATACACTACAAGGGATTTTCAAAACTTTTCTTACTTCTTTTACAGTGGTGAGCACTATTTACAGGTGTTAAAAAAAAACTTTTTGAACTGAAGTGATAAAACTGACACATTTGACTTAATTGGAGTTTCTGTAAAAATTTTGGCAGAGTGCCATCTGTATTTTGGATAAAACAGTTCTTCAGAAAACCTGTAAAAAGCACTTCAATATGTATTTGCAAATCTCATCTCCAATATATTTCTCAACACAACATATTTCTCAATTCAAATCCATAGTGATTTTTCAAAGACTGAGATACAAGAAATATAATACAAAACTATTTAAGTAAATGAAATCTCAGATTTACATTCACGATAATTTACATTTAATTACATACCAAAATATTTTACAAGAGTTTCTATACAACTGCTCAAATAATTTACATACATATTATTACATGCATACATCAAAACCTATGTACATGGGTATACCTATGATATACCTGGAGCTGATATGAAAATGTCCTCAAAGAAACTTACTCACTGCTCTATGCTCTTCTTACCTGCGACAGCATGCAAAGCTATCGCTGAGTGGTGAACTCAGTGGTGCACAACTATAATTTAAAACATAGTACAATATACATTGACAAATTTCTGATAAATAATTTGAGAATCTGAATACTGATCAAATTCCAAAACTTAAAATATTCATTGCCAATAATGTAAATCATTTGTATAAATGACTTGGAGCACAAAATTCAATTTATCAAATCATGACTATCCATTTAAGTAATTCCAACAAAATCAATTATACATAAACCATAATTGAAATCACAATTTCTTACCATTCAAAAGCCATTCTGTATCTCAAAAATCATTATGTATCTCAAAAATCATACTGTATCTCAAAAATCATACTGTATCTCAAAAATCAATCTTTATCTCACTAATATGCAAGACTAATCCGAAAGGGCCATATTCGATGTGATTCTAACTCCCTATGGTCGAGGAGGTCGAATCTGATTCTAACTCCCTATGGTCGGGGAGGTCGAATCTGATTCTAACTCCCTATGGTCGGGGAGGTCGAATCATCGTGCACAGTACCATCACAATAATGAATCTTCCGCAAGGGCCATAACGATAAAATAAACTTAGATCTAACCTCAAATCAGAGGAGAATCTAAGCCTGTGCACGTACCATGGTAATCAAAACACAACTCACTCCATTGTCTTCTCAACAAATGAGAGACGGGTAATAACCTAGTCAAGCATCTATAGTGAGATATAAAACAATATCACAATCCTTTTAGCGAGCATAAATCACAATATAATTCGATTCAAAGTCAATTCCAATATCCAATAATTTTTATGCTCATCACAATTCAAATAATAAAGTTTTCATTTTTTCCATGAATATTACCATCACAATTCAAAACATATTCTATCAAAATTTTCCAAAACATAATTTACTTAATCCATAACAATGCTTAATATATATGGAAATACCATTTCACAAAGCCAAATTCATACATACAATAACAATTTTCAATAATCATGGAATTAAATCCAATGCTTGTTAAACATAATTCATAAGAAAAATATATCATTTAATCATATGAAATATTCAAAACAAAATCAGTTAAAAACTAGTTGTGCACAAACCTCTGATGACTGTCTCCCTGATCTGGACTCAGTGTTTCCTTCCCTTTTCCTGAGTCTTTGATAACTGAGAAACACAATTTGAAGTGTTTCAGTACTAATTTAAACTGTCTCTATCGATGGTGTTTGGTAAATAATGCACTGAACTCAATTATTCACTTAATCACCTAATATACCGACCCTCGTTGCGTTTTAGGTAAATTAGGTCTTAGTGTCATTAATATGTCATATTCAATAGGGTTTTAGGTTTGGTATGTTTTACCAAAGTCATTTCCTTGTTTAGTGCATTTTAATGCAAATTGCTGGATTCCGGGACACTGGTTTGACCTAACCGGACGATCTAGTTTCCTCAGTTTTCGGGTCTCGGTCGAAACTACAAACTTGTAGATCTAGGTCTTATTGCACGCGGTGCAAAATTTCAGGTCAATCCGAGTTAAGTAGACCAAGTTATGGTCATTACACTATTGCTGGTCAAGTGGTACCATTTTAGGTCAATTTTAGGTCAAATTGGTCAATTCTGGTTCGGCCAGTTTTTGGACCCGAACTTGTGCAAGTTGTTTGACTTGCTTATGGTCATTTCTGGGCTTTGGTGTCTTCATAAGACTTGTAGGTATGGGTCTTAACTATTCTTGGTCAAAATTTCAGGTCAATTGGGCCTGGTTTGAGTGAGTTATGGCCTAAACACTCACTGCTGCCCAATTGGTCATTTTTCAGGTCCTAATTGCACCTAATCCGAATTGGTCATTTTTTTAGGTCACCTTGCAAGCAGAATTTTGGCATGGTTTCTCAATGAAAGTTGGCACATTTTGTGCCTAGTTTCACCTCAAATTGGTCTCATACCAATTGAGGTTACACATTCAAGGTTATAGGCTAAAATATACACTACCCTCAATATGCATTTCACACCCCAACTTCAAACACACACTTACCTTTGCCATTTGTTTACTTACCTACCAAACTGTTTTGGCACATTACTAAAAGCATTTTCTACATTACATTAGCATTATTTTGGGCAGATTCCAATCACCCTCAACACACCAAATATCATTCACAATTACAATTTCTAAGTACCATTACAAACACACCTAAACATTACAAACTTTACATACACTTTACAATGTTAATTTACATACATATCATCAATCCTTCTAGGTCAATATTCTGCCCACACTTCCTTCAATATATACCATTCCTCAAGTGTCCACAAGCTGCCACAAACCATTCTTCAACATCACATTGCCGTCCCATATACCAATTTCCATCAAAGTGCATAATTCACCATATAAACATGAAATAATTCACTAAGTTACTAAATCACCATGATTAACATTATTTCTCATCAATTATGTGCACAAATACCTCATCAAAAACGTGACTCATGGCTATCCAAAATGAAAACAACAATAACCCTTCAAACTCAAAATTTTCCTTCACCAAACTAACACCCATAACATGAACATAAACTTTAACAAAGAAATTCTCAAAAAATGTAAACTTACCTTTGATTGTAACTTGCTAAACCTTCACCAAGCTTCTCAAAATTGGTATCAATATCTTCCTTGTGATGTGTAGACCATTTTTTGTGAAGGAACCTAAGAGCTTGGAGTTGAAAATGGAGGATGGATCAAGCTTTACCCAAAATGGCCATGGAGGTTTTTGTGTTCTTCAATTCGGCATTCTTGAGAGAATATGAGGAAGATGATATTTCAGCTGGTTAGTGGACTTACTTCAGCCATATTTATGTGTTTATTTTATGCATTAGTGGTCCACTCATAAATTTAATCATATTATAAACTTAACTCCCACTTATTCCACATTTAACCCATGATTTCCACTATTTATTTTAGGTACCACTAAACTAATTTTTCATTTTATTTTCTAAGTGTAATACTATTTATTTTTAATGGACATTTAGGTCAAAAGACAATTCGGGGTGTCAAATGACCATAATGCCCTGTTAGATTACGTTCGATTTTTCGATAAACCGTATTTTATGCTTTTTCGATTTCTCACTTTTCTTTGTACTAATTATTTAATTTTTCTTTAATCTTTCTAATGAGATTTATACTTCAATAAGGTTCTATTTAAGTCCTAAAATATTTTCCGTGGTTCCCCGATCCGAGCTAGTCAACGGTCCACGCCGTGACTTCCCTGATCACCCATCGCTAGGTTTCTACGCTTAACTTGATCACATTTCTTTGCTATTATTTTTCCTTTGTTTTTCTTGTATTTTCTTTTCTTGTATTTCATTATTTTATGTCTCCTCCCTCGTGTCAAAGTGTAGTTCTAGGCATCCTAGCTGTCCGGACAGCACTGGTCACCGGAACAGCAGAACGCACTATCGAACTTTGGGGTGTTACAAGCAGAGTCTAAAAGAAGAAAAGATGAACTCAGAATTCAAAGACGAACTCAGAATTCAAAGACAGCAAGAGAAACATCAAGAGTAATAGGTGATAGAAGCTATGGAAAACAACAACAACCGACAATTAAGGATCATACTTTTCCTAGTTTTAGAGATTTTAGACCGAGTATTACAAGGGCTAGAGTGGAAGCAAAAAACTTTGAGTTAAAGCCCTCACTTTGTCAAATGGTTCAACAATCAAAGTTTGGGGGAGGTCCTACTGAGAGTCCACATGTGCACCTTGCACATTTTCTTGAGATTAGTGACATGCTAAAGATAAATGGAGTGTCAGATGATGCCATCCAACTGAGATTATTTCCTTTTTCTTTGAAAGATCGTGCTAAGGAGTGGTTGCATTCATCACCTCCGGGTTCAATAACTACTTGGGATGAGTTATTACAAGCTTTCTTGGCTCAATATTTTCCTCCTAGCAAGACTGCAAAATTGAGAAATGAATTAACTTTTTTTAGACCAAGGGATGATGAGAGTCTCTATGAAGCTTGGGAGAGATATAAGGATCTTCAAAGGAGATGTCCGCATCATGGAATCCCTAAATGGATTCTAGTTTAACATTTCTATAATGGTGTTTCTCCAGCAATTAGAAGTATAATTGATGCATCTTCAGGAGGTGATCTTATGGAAAAGTCAGAAGATGAAGCTTATTCAGCATTGGATAAAATTGCTTACAACAATTATCAATGGAGCTGTGAAAGAAATGAAATGAAGAAGCCACCAGCTGGTGTATATGAATTAGATGCCATGAGCATGTTCGATGCCAAATTTGATGCTTTGAAGAGAAAAATGGATAAGTTAAGCATGAAGGTTGACTCATCAATTGGAGGATCTAGTCATACAGAAGATGTTAGTGTGGGAAATATGCATTGTATCAACGATTTTCCTTCCTATGGGCAAGAGTTTGGAAATGAGCAAGTTGATTTTGTTGGGAATTACAATCAGAAACCAATTAGTAATCCTTTTTCTATTACATATAATCCAGCATAGAGGAACCACCCTAACTTTTCTTGGGGAGGTCGATAAGGGCAGCAATAGAATTATTAACAACCTCCTAATTTTTAGCAACAACAGCAAAATTTTTAGCAAAATAGAGTACCACCTGGATTTCCACCACAAAGGAATCAAAATGCACTTATTCCACAACCACCAGTTCAGTCTTCAGACCAAGATTCAATTTTTAAGTCTATGACGGAGAATTTCTTAACTGCTCAACAAAAATAAGGAGAAATGATTCAATAATTAACTTTAAGGATAGACTAGCTTGCCACTCATAACAAGATGTTGGAAACCAAATAGCTCAACAAGTAAGTTCTTCTAGTAAAGCACAAGGAAAACTTCCAAGTCAACCAGAGAATCCTAGAGAACATTGCAAGGCAGTGATCCTGTAATGGCCCGGCCCACTAGTGATATTGTCCGCTCTGGGCTGAAGCCCTCACGGTTTTAAAACGCGTCAATAGGGGTTAGGAACCTCCATCTTATGAACCCAGCATCTCTCCCGTGTTTTGTCGATGTGGGATTTGCCTAGGGTGTTACAATCCACCCCCCTTATGGGATTCAGCGTCCTCGCTGAGGTTTGTCCCACCATCGTTCAAGGTTGCACACGGAGCGGCTCTGATACCACAAATGTAATGGCCCGGCCCACTAGTGATATTGTTCGCTCTGGGCTGAAGCCCTCACGGTTTTAAAACGCGTCAATAGGGGTTAGGAACCTCCATCTTATGAACCCAGCATCTCTCCCGTGTTTTGTCGATGTGGGATTTGCCTAGGGTGTTACAGATCTTAAGGAGTGGGAAAATTTTGGGAAATGAAAAGAAATATGAGGTAGAAGAGGAAAAGAAGAAAGAAGATGAAGACAAAAATGAATCTATTTCAAATCGTGATGAAGTTAATGAGGAAGCAAACAAAAAGAAGGAAGTTGAAAAAGAAGAAGAGGAAAAGTATTTGCCTCAACCACCATACAAGCCACCATTGCCATATCCTCAGAGGTTTCAGAAAGGAAAGCTAGATAAACAGTTTGGTAAATTTTTGGAAGTTTTGAAGAAATTATACATCAACATTCCATTTACAGATGCAATTTCTCAAATGCCCTCATATGCTAAGTTCCTGAAAGAAATTTTATCAAACAAGAGGAGATTAGAAGATTATGAAACTGTGGCATTAATAGAAGAGTGCAGTGCTCTCTTACAGAATAAACTTCCACCAAAATTGAAGGATCCAGGAAGTTTCTCTATTCCTTGTCATATTGGGGACACTAGTATTGAAAAGTCATTGTGTGATCTTGGAGCTAGTGTAAGTTTGATGCCACTCTCCATTTGTGAAAAGCTAAAGGTAGGAGATTTGAAGCCCACCACCATTTCTTTGCAACTAGCTAATAGATCCATCAAATATCCTATGGGAATTTTGGAGAATGTGCCCTTAAAAGTTAGAAAATTTTTCATTCCTGTGGATTTTGTGGTTCTTGAAATGGAAGAGGATATTCACATACCTATCATCTTGGGAAGGCCATTTTTGGCCACAGCAGGGGCTATAATTGATGTAAAGAATGGTAGATTGACATTAAGTTAGAGAAGAGGAGGTGGAATTTAATTTGAATTAGACTTTGAAAAAACGTCATGGAGTTGATCCTTGTTTAAGGGTGGATGTTATTAATGAGATTGTGGAAGTAGAATTTAAGAAAAGATATCTTAAGGACCCTTTGGAGAATTGTTTGGTACATATTAGAACAACAAAGGATGAAAATCCTGAAGTTGCAGCTTTTGCTCAAATTTTGGAAGCTACTCAAGCAGTTATAGGAGATCAAGTTTTGCAAGTTGAAGAAATGAAATATGAAGTTGCACACCCATCTTTGCTAGATGAGAAGGATGCACCACAGGTAGACCTCAAACCACTTCCTTCTACATTAAGGTATGCTTTTCTTGGACCTAATTCAACTTATCCTGTCATTATTAATGCAAGTTTGAGTGATGTACAAGTTGAAAAATTGCTGAGAGAGTTAAGAGCACATAGGAAAGTCATTGGTTACACCATTGATGACATAAAGGGTATAAACCCTACCTTGTGCATGCATAGGATTCTTTTAGAGGATAATTTTAAAGCCACCATAGAACATCAAAGAAGGTTAAATCCTAATATGAAAGAGGTGGTGAAGAAAGAAGTCTTGAAACTGCTTGAAGCTAGGATCATTTATCTTATTTCTGATAGTAGTTGGGTTAACCCGGTTCATGTAGTTCCTAAGAAAGGAGGTATGAACATTGTGAAAAATGAAAATAATGAGTTGATACCTACTAGAATTGTCACAGGGTGGAGGATGTGTATAGATTACAAGAAGCTTAATAGTGCCACTAGGAAAGACCATTTTCCTTTGCCTTTTATTGATCAAATGCTAAAGAGGTTAGCAAAACATTCATATTTTTGTTATTTGGATGGGTATTCTGGTTTTTTCCAAATCTCAATACATCCTAGTAATCAAGAGAAAACCACATTCACATGTCCATATGGCACATTTGCATATAGAATGATGCCTTTTGGCTTATGTAATGCACCAGCTGCTTTTCAGCGGTGTATGAGGGCCATTTTCTCTGATTTTATTGAGGAAATTATGGAAGTTTTCATGAATGATTTTTCTATATATGGTTTTTCTTTCGATAATTGTCTATCTAACCTCTCTAAAGTGCTTAAAAGATGTAAAGAAACAGATTTGGTGCTAAATTGGAATAAATGTTATTTTATGGTGCAAGAAGGCATTGTTCTTGGACATTTGGTATCACATACAGGAATTGAAGTGGACAAGGCCAAAGTAGAAGTGATTGAGAAGATGCCTCCACCAACTTCAGTGAAAGGAATTAGAAGTTTTCTTGGGCATGCTGGGTTCTACCTGCGATTTATAAAGGATTTTTCAAAAATTGCTAAACCTCTTACAAATTTGTTAAATCATGATATTCCTTTTAATTTTGACCACGCTTGTTTTGATTGTTGTAATAGGTTAAAGGAAGCTCTAACAACAGCCCTTATTATGCAACCTCCGGATTGGTCATTGCCATTTGAGATTATGCGTAATGCTAGTGACTTTGCTGTGGGAGCTATACTTGGTCAGAAAAAAGAGAAGAGGCCTTATGCAATCTATTATGCCAGCAAAACTCTAGATGATACTCAAGTAAATTATGCCACCACTGTGAAAGAATTTTTAGCTGTGGTATTTGCTATGAAAAAGTTCAGATCATACCTGGTTGGATCAAAAGTGATTTTCTATACAGACCATGCCGCCATAAGATATTTGATGAATAAAAAAGAAGCAAAACCAAGACTGATAAGATGGGTTATATTGCTACAGGAGTTTGACTTACAAATTAAAGACAAAAAGGGAGCTGAAAATATTGTGGCGGACCATCTATCAAGGATTAAGTATGAGAGTAAGGATGGAAATGAAGAGGAATTGCCAATTGGTGAGTTTTTCTCGAATGAGCAATTGCTAGTTGTTGTTGCTGCATTGCCATGGTTTGCATATTTTTTCAATTACCTGTCATGTGGAGTTCTCCCACCAGATTTGAGCTATCAACAGAAAAATAAATTTTTGCAAGTTGTGAAATTTTATACATGGGAGGATCCATTTTTATTCAAGAGATGTAATGATGGCCTAGTTAGAAGGTGCGTGCCTGAAGAGGAAATAGGAAACATTTTAGAGCACTGTCATTCTTCTGACTATGGAGGTCATTTTAGTATGGATAAAACAGTGGCTAAAATACTTCAAGCTAGATTTTATTGGCCACACATGTTTAAAATTGTGAGAGAATTTATTTTCAGATGTGATAGATGTCAAAAAGTGGGGAATATTTTAAGGAAAAATGAAATGCCACAATAAGGAATTTTAGAGATTGAGTTATTTAATGTTTGGGCCATAGATTTCATGGGACCATTCCCATCATCTTTTGGGAATAAGTACATTTTGGTAGGTGTGGATTATGTGTCTAAATGGGTTGAGGCCATTGCTTCCCCAACAAATGATGCAAGGGTAGTAGTGAAATTTTTGAAAAAGTTTATTTTCACTATATTTAGAGCTCCAAGAGCTATAATCAGTGATGGTGGATCTCATTTCTGCAATAAACAGTTTGAAAATCTTTTGAAGAAATATAGAGTTACTCATAAGGTATCTACACCTTATCATCCTTAGACTAGTGGGCAAGTTGAAGTATCTAATAGGATATTGAAGAGAATTCTGCAAAAAATTGTTAATCATTCAAGGAAGGATTGGTCATTGAGGCTAGATGATGCATTATGGGCGTACAGGACAGCTTACAAGACACCGATTGGAACCACACCTTTTAAGCTAGTCTATGGGAAATTATGTCATTTGCCAGTTGAGTTGGAACACAAAGCATATTTGCAATTCGAACTTTGAATTTTGACTTAAACAGTGCTGGAGAGAAAAGGTTACTTCAATTAAATGAACTTGAAGAGATAAGGTTGGATGCATATGAGAATGCTAAGATTTTTAAGGAAAGGACTAGATTTTGGCATGATAAGTATATTAAAAGAAAGGAGTTTAAAGAGGGTGACCTGGTTTTATTGTATAATTCTAGATTTAGACTCTTTCCTGGGAAGTTGAAATCAAGATGGTCTGGTCCTTTCAAGGTCGTCAAAGTTTATCCACATGGAGTTGTGGATATTTGAAGTGAAAATTATGATTTTTTTAAAGTTAATGGTTAAAGGCTCAAGATTTATATCACAGGCCAGCCCATTGAGAAGGGAAAAAGTTGTTTCCTTGATGATCTACCAATTCACTAAATTAAGGAGGGTCAAGCTAATGACCTAAAATTAGCGCTCTTTGGGAGGCACCCCCAAAAATTTTTCCTTATACTTAATTTTTCTTTTATTTTGTTTCATCTTATATCCTATTGAACTCAAATTTGACATTAAAATTTCTTTCTGCAGGTTGGTGGAGATTTTCAAGCAAATGTGTATGCTGAATTGAAAGAATTAATGCCTGGGAAATTGTTGAACCTTATATTTGTCTTCCATGATGCATATTGTTTTTAACAAAGTCAAATTTGAACTAATTTGAGCTTTATGTCTTATTGCAGCAACATGGTGGAGTGAAAGGCCATTTTAGTTGCAGTATTTTGAGGAAATTGGTGAGAAATATAGGAACTTTCATGCTAATCAATGGTAACATGCTTTTGATTTTACTTTTTGGGTAATTAATTTTGATGTAGTGCACTGAGATCGACATATTTGCCATTGTATATTTTGTGAAATTTCATGATATAATTCTGCAGAAATTTAATCATGTGAACAGTGTCTGCAGTAGAATTTTATTCCTTATTCATGAATTTTTAATGATGAGTTTGGGGTTGAATTTGGGTGTTATTCCTTGTGATGTGATTGTTAATGTGAATATTACTTGAATAATATTTTAGTTTGTGTTTGGTGGATTGATAGATTTTAATTGTTCTTAGTGATTAATTAGGTTTCAATTGAATTTTGAGTGAAATTTCTGTGCAAATTGTGTTTTGGGTTTAGTTTTAATGTGTTTAGGATCACATTTTTGGGTTTTATATCAGGTCATTTAACACTAGGTTTAACATGATGTATGCTGGGGGTGTCACCACCAAAACCTGTTCTTGGCACTTAAAATTGCAAAAAATGTAAAACCTGCCGAGAGTTTCAAGGGGTCTCACATGCCTCATGTAGCACTTCATGTACAATAACACGGGGCATGTCATTTTTCCCTTTTATTCCAACATGCCTCATGTTATTCATATTACACTAAATCACACAGGGTATGTCACCCCTCACTATTCTCAACATGCCTCATGTTAGACACTAGGTATATCACCACTTAAACTTTTACCCTAGCCATTTTATCATATTTCATCTCATCAGCCGCACGACCTAAACTTTCACTGTTCCTTCCATGGTGTGCACCAAATAGCTTTCCACCCACATACCCAAGCTGCAAGCCATAAAAATGGCTACTAATAGTAATTCTTCAACCCCAATACCAAACCCTACACCACCCAATGCTCAACCCGAAACACCCATTTTGTCCCCAAATCCCCAAATTGCCAATACGAACCCTAATTCTCTACCTCGCCAATCCTCTCATTCCACCCCTAATCCTGACAATGCCACCCAAGACGTAACACCTCCCTCCTTAAAACTCACCAAATCTGCCCCTTCAGCTATGTATGAGACACGAAAAAGAAAGAAATCAGTTCTCCACTCCTCTGCTTCACCGAAACAGCCTAGAGTTGTTTCCCTAAGACCCGTTAGTGCCAGAACCCACTCTGCTGCCCAAAATCCTATTTCACCGCAGGTTTCTTCTGCTCTAATTAGGGTCCAATCACCCCTGCATCATTCACTAACAGTGTCTCAAACTGCTCCAGTTATCCCTCAATCTGGAAATTAGGTAAACTCATCTTACCCATGGACTTTTAGGGACTTTGAAATGAGGAAAAATTATGAGGCCCTTGCTAAAAAGAAAATTTTAGCCACCAAGTACATTGATGAACACAGTCTCAGGGAGATAGGGCTTTACAAATCTATTAGTGAATATTTGGAAAATATAGGTTGGAGTGATTTTGCTAAGATTCAAGAACCTGCTTCTAAGGAATTGACAATTGAGTTTTTAAGCTCATTGCAATTAGACTTCCAGCCCATGCAAAGTAACCATAAGGACATCATTTCCTTTAGGTGTTTGGGTCAGGACAGAGAACTTAACACTGTTCAAGTGAATGCCTTATTTGGTTTTTGTAATGATGGAACAAAAGTGATAGAGTGGCAAAGGACTATTTATGACCCCCCTACATTTTGGAAGTCCATTGCACCATATGGAAAATACTACAACCCTAGTTCTGCTAAGGCCTCAGCCATCCAAGACCCTACTCTGAGATACTTGCAAAGATTCATGTCTTACACTATACTAGGTAGAGGGCACAGTAATGTGGTTATAGGAAAGAATGATTTATTGTAACACCCTAGGCAAATCCCATATCGACAAAACACGGGAGAGATGCTGGGTTTTTAAGTTGGTGGTTCGTAACCCCTAGTGATGCGTTTTAAAACAGTGAGGGCTTCGGCCCAGAGCGAACAATATCACTAGTGGGCCGGGCCATTACATTTGTGGTATCAGAGCCGCTCCGCGTGCAACCTTAAACGAGGTGGGGCAAACCTCAGCGAGGACGCTGAGTCCTATAAGGGGGGTGGATTGTAACACCCTAGGCAAATCCCACATCGACAAAACATGGGAGAGATGCTGGGTTTATAAGTTGGTGGTTCGTAACCCTTAGTGACGCATTTTAAAACCGTGAGGGCTTTGGCCTAGAGCGGACAATATCACTAGTGGGCCGGGCCATTACACAAGCTATCATTTATTGATTTCATTGACATTTTTGCTACTTCGATTAAGCCAATGAGGACATTGTCTAATTTGAGTTTGGGGGAGGGGGCACATGTTTCTAAAACTTTTTCAGAACAGCACGTTACCTAAATATGCATAACAATAAAACAAAAAACATAGGGAACTAAAAATCTAACCACTGCAAAATCAGATTCTTAAGTGCAGGTGTTTTCTTATTAATGGAAGCTGTCTCAAATCATACTATGGATAAACAAAAAGGTATGCCTCCATATAAACTTGTATATAAATTTTGATTATATATTAGCCGTCGGTACCAATTACATAATTGATCTCACTTTTATTGATTATTTATATATTTACATTTTAAGAATTGAAACAAAAAAGAAGAGCTCTGTACTATGATGGTACTCTTAATATGAATATATAGTCAAAGAAAATAACATCTCAAAATATAATTTTGAAGTCCAAGCTATGTTTAATTAATGAATTATAACTTTTGCATTAGGAGAAAGTGGAATTATGATGGTGATATCTGAAAAAATTTTAATAATAAACTGAAAATATATACAACATTGTTTGGTGAGAATTAATTTTTTATTAATCCTCATGTCAATCTGTTATAAATAATTAGTATATTTGGATTATGGTAATTGTAACACCCCAGGCAAATCCCACATCGGCAAAACACGGGAGAGATGCTGGGTTTATAAGTTGGCGGTTCGTAACCCCTAGTGATGCATTTTAAAACCGTGAGGGCTTCAGCCCAGAGCGGACAATATCACTAGTGGGCTGGGCCATTACAGTAATAATAGTATATATCGAATTGGTAATGTGAAAACATGTTGATATTTAATTCTTAGCATCTAAGAGATATCAAAATTGGCAGTTAAGTGTTTGTGGGCTTTTGTTAGTTTTGTGTGCATGGAAAAGGAAAATCAATAAGCATGTGCTTTGATAAATTATTTTTTAGTATTATTTTTTAATTGCTTGTTTTAACAAGATTCAAAGTTTGAATATAATCATTAAAAATTTAGTTTTGTTTAGATCCATCTAAAGTTCTGATATTTCAAAATATATTTATAATAACTTGACTAACTTATTATTAATCCCTTTTAACACTTAAATTATGTTGTCAGTAGAGGATGTTTTCACTTGGCTGCTGTTACCTTTTAAGTCTTCTTTTTTCAGTTTTGTCCTATGTAGAAATAATATGTAGGCCTAGTCATGGATAATCATCATCATATTAGTATAGGCCTAGTTACAATTTATTTATTATAGAATTTATAATAATATATTTATTATGAGCTGATTATTATATGAATACAGGTATAATTATTGAAAGTGATTGTGAAGTAGAAAAAGATAAGAATGATATTGTTGAAATTGATGAAGATCTTTTTATGAAACGACAAGTGAGCAATAATGATAATTTACTTGGAAGAGTGGTTTCTAATGCAGAGGAAGCATTTGCTTTATACAACAATTATGCATTGGGAATCGATTTCAATGTTCGTAAAGGGAAAGTTAGATATAGTGTTGGATCAAAGAATGTGAAATAACGTGAATATGTTTGCTCTAAACAAGGTTTTAAATTAGATGATATTTGTTCAGAAAATAAAATGGAGAATAGGTTGGATACTCGAACTGGTTGTGAAGTTTTTATTCGTTTTACAGTTGAAAAAGATGTGTGGAAGGTTACTCATGTTATCCCAACACACAATCATGAGTTAGCATCAGTAAGAGAAAGGCATTTGTTAAGGCCAGGACGAAATATTTCAAATGTTAAAGCTGTTGTTATTAATACAATGGTAAATGCAGGTATGCGCACAAAGGATGCATTTTCTTTTTTAAGTGAAGAACATGGAGGGTTTAAAAATATTAGATTCGCAAAAAGAGATTGTTATAATCATGTAAATAAGCAGAAATTGATGAAAATTTATGTAGAGGATGCTCAAAGTTTGATGAACTATTTGAAGCGAAAAAAAGGCTGAAGACCCCTTTTTTTTATGCAGTGCAAGTTAATCAAAAAAATCGCATGACTAATTTTTTTTTGAGAGATGGGCGAGCAAGAATTGATTATGATTGTTTTAGAGATGTTGTGAGTTTTGACAGTACATATAGGATTAACAAATATAATCTCATTTGTGCTCCTTTTATAGGTGTTAACCATCATTAGCAAAATGTGATGTTTAGTTGTGCTTTTTTACTAGATGAGAAGATTGATTCCTTCAAGTTGTTATTTCAATCATTTTTAGAGTCAATGGGAAATCAACCTCCAATCACTATCTTTACAGATCAAGATTCTGCAATGTCAAATGCGATTAAGGTAGTGTTTCCAGCTACACATCATCGTTTATGTTTATGGCACATTAGCAAAAATGCTCCTTTCCATTTTGGAAGTCTCAATTCCAATCCTGAATTTCAGAAATTATGGAAGAAATGTTGTACTGGTTGTGAATCTGTAATAGATTTTTAAGAGACTTGGGATGAAATGATCAGAAGATATAATATTTCAGATAATAATTGGTTCAATCTTATGCATACAGTTCATGAAAAATGGAATACCGTGTTCACTAAAGGTAGTTTTACTACTGGGATAAAATCATCTCAAAGAAGTGAAAGTACTAACAATCTTTTGACTGGTATAGCAAATATAACAACAAGCCTTACTCATTTTCACTTGCATATGAGAACATAGTTGCAGGTTTGTGTTCAAAGGAGTTAGATGAAGATTTTCTTTGCAAGCAAGGTAAACCTGTTACTGCAGTGAAGTATAATGGTATTTTAGAGCATGCAGTCAAAATTTATACATGCAAAATGTACATGTTATTTGAAAAAGAGTTTCTTCATAGCCTTGCAACCTTGTGGAGAGAAGTAACTAATGATGGATTATTTTGCACTTATGAAGTGAAAGAAGAGGCTAATGAATGAGAGCACATGGTTCATTTTAATATACTTAATCATCACATTTCATGTACTTGTAAAAAGTTTGAGTCGAAAGGGATTTTATGCTCTCATGCTTTGCGACTTTTTAGTGTGAGAAATGTGATTAGCATTCCAAATCAGTATATTTTAAAGAGGTAGACAAAAGAAGCTAAGAGAGGAATGATGTTGTATGAGAAAAATATTCATTTTCCTGGGAATAAAGAAGAGGTGGAGCTAGTATGACACCATTCAATGATGCATATAGCTAGCAATTTGATATATAAGTGTCAAGGAAATGATAGTACTAGACAAATGTGCCAAGAAGGTTTAATGAACCTTGAAGTCAAACTTGATTGTCAATTAGCAAGGTTAAAATTAGGTGAAGCTCATGTTGATGACAATGATGACCATGGTAATGTATATGACTTAAATTATTTTATTTTTATGGTAAATTTCTGACTCACTTTTTATAATTGATATGTTGTTATTTGTTTGATCTAGTGCACCAAGTCATACCTATAACTTGGTGCACCGAGACTATTGAATAATTTCCCTATTTGAGACACGTCTTGGCTTAAGAAGTAGTTCCTCATTTATGTCCTTCCATGCATTTACAAATATTTTATCAATATCTCTAACAGCCTTCTCTTTTGACACACCAAATTCCTTCATGTAGCACTCCACACTTGAAGGAGAGTATCCCCGCTTTTGCTCCTCCTTTATTGTGCATGATATATTATTTCCGTTTAAAAAACACAGAAATCAGATCAGGAGAATATATTTTTTAGTGCTTATATGCATGCTAGAATTTTCATATATATATATGTGTGTGTGTGTGTGTGTGTGTGAAATTAATGATACCTCCTGGCCTGCTATGTCATTCTTCAAAGTTCCAAGTAACTTGGGAGAGTTAACAATTTTTAGGTTACTTCGTATCCATAACATTTCCTTGATCCCTACATCCTTCATTCTAAGGAGGAATACTGAAGCAAGGACATCACAAGTGCTTACGATTAATTCATTCTGTTCATAATCATCGAATGCTGGCACATACCCATTTTTTGCCCATTGTGCTCAATTATGTAGCCTCTTGTCAGTTCTTTAAACTAATAACAGGGGGGAAAAATGAAAGAAATCAGTTACACATGATAAATGGGAAGAAAAAAAAAAATTAAAGCCATTCAACTCGAGAAAAATTTCTTCAAACTATGCGGGCAATTACGCAAACTCTTTTCCATGAAACATTAAACTAATTGCTCAAAATCAAGGGTCATCCAATGTCTATAAGAGAACTATCCATCAAAAACTATCAAACTAATTACTTAAATGGAAAGTATTATCCAGCAAATCTTACCATCTCCTTGGCATAAGAGGTTTTGAAAGAGCTTCCTTCATTGCCATCATTCTCCGTCTCTTCAAAAAGTTTCAAAAAACCCTTGTAACGATTTTTCATGTACCCGGGTAGTTGATCATCAATGCCATCAACATTGCACCTGAAAATTTGCAGGAAAAAAAATGGTTGGGCTATATTCACTTTTGTATATATGGTGATTGAAATTTTGTTATGTATTCCATGTCAAGTTCCTATAACCTTTCAAATGCAGCTATAAAACGATAGAGCTCATCCAGTGTTCCATATGCGTCGTATGTGTTATCTAGCACTGTCTCCACTTGCACATACTTAGCAATCATCAACTGAGAAGCACCAAACTGAGGCTCGCAAATGCTTCCAAGTGCCCATACATAGGTCTCCACAATTCTATCTCTTGTATAAGGATACTTGTGCGTAACATTCAAGTCTCTCGACCACCTGATAATATAACATAATTCAATTCATGTTAAATTAATTAATCTATATACCCTGTGTGTGCATGTGAAACAAAATTTACCTTGAGAGAATGGCTAGCTCTTGTCTATATAATAATTGAATTCGATTGTAGTCCAACTTTGCAAACTTCAGCAGGGTTTCATTGCGAGACTCCTCTTTTTGGTAAAAGGATATATATTGGTGAATCTTTAGTCTTTCCATGCTTTGATGGATTGGCCACACCAGAGAATTCTTTATATGTTCAGCAAGATGGGGGCTTGCCTGCTCAGCTAGAGTTTCCAGGTATTGCTTTGTAAAAGCAAGGGCTTCATCTAAAATATCTTCTCCATGCACACATAGAAAGCTAGCTTCATATAAGCCAAGGAGGCTTTTCACATCATTGGTGATGGCTTTCTTGAACCCTCCATCATTGTCTTTGAATTTGTTAAAAACATCTGATTCATGATGATCACCCACATCACATATTAATCTTCTTAATATTGACAATGTTTATATACAGACACTCACCACAAGTCACTTTATGACCATGTTGTCCTAAGATCCGAAATAGAAGTCCCGCAACGTGAAGGTCATATTCATTTTCATGGAGGAAAATGGGAAGAGCAATGAAAATATAGTTTAATTGTTCTTCAATTTCATTCTCAAAATAATGACAATCCAAGGCAGCATAATATATCAATAAATTCAATATTTTCGATTAATCCTCCTGTAGATTGCATTAGTATATCTTTCACCTTTTCTTTAAATATTTCCACCTCTTTAGTAGGCGATTCAAACTCCTGCACGGACATTAGTTGAATGCCAATTTAACATCATGATTAAAAAGAAAAATATTATCTATTAATTATAAATATGATAGAGATATGCCGAATCTTGGAAGGATAAGGAAGCAAAAGAGCAGCCCCAAACGCTGGGGGGAAAGTTTGCCGATGGACGAAAATAATGGTCTTGCTCAATTTTTGCTTTGAGTGGCCATTTTCCTGCAAAGCACCTGCTTGCTAATTAAAACAATTGATCACTTGCTTGTGCCTGCCCTAAACGGAGAAAAGCAACGCTATTTATAGAGAGAATGCCAACATTTTTTAGTCATTTGTCCGCCCATAGCTGTCATTGTCAGTTCTTAGTTTTTTTTTTTCTTTTAATTTTTTAAACATTATATATATATATATATATATATATATATATGATTATATATGTAAATATGAAAATACAATCACAAGGAGAAAATGTATTGAAATTAGGTTAAAAGCTTAAAGTGGAAATTACAAAAAAATATCATGAGGTTTCACTCGTTTTCATTTCAAGATCCATAATTCATTTTGTGATAAAATGGTACCTTGAGGTTTAACACTATTAGCAAATTAAGTGAATTATTTAACTCTCGAAAATAGTCAGAATCTGAGATCCATTCCTTTCCGAATACTATGGAAAAACTTATGCATTTTCTCTTTGAAAAGGTCTATTTGTTAGTTCTAGTATTTTATGATGACCAAATCTCTAGGCTAGAAGAATTTGACAGGGTGTCTAGAAGTGCTAGGGAGTTTGGGGGGAAATTTTAGTGATGTTGACTACCGCAAATGCATGAGTCGTTCAAATATTGTAAAAAAAGATATCGTTCCCATAAAGAATTATATTTTCAATTGAATTTTTGATGTAAAATGAACTATGTTAAAGTTGTATTTTGATCAAAAAAATATAAGAAATTTGGAAATTTGAAGTTTAGGGTATAAAATGTAAGACTCAATTCAAACAACGACTAATTTAATAATTGGCTAAATAAAGAAATTGAGAATATTAATGATGAAAATTAATAAAATGAGATTAAACTAAGCACTAAAAAGTAAAATTCAAAGCAACAAATGTAAAAAGACGATTTCAGAGTTAAGGGTTCATATTCAAGTCAATTTGAGATTTTCCTAACTAGCCCAATTTATGAAATTTATGGATATAAAGGAGACTAATTCTAAAATCCTTTAAAATCTCTTTCGAGTGAATCAAAGAGTGCCTTGGTTAAGTAAATCCTACTTTTGTGGAGTTTAAAATTAACCAAGACCCATAAGGTTCTTTAATTAATCTATTAAGCCCTCTTAATCCTTAGTCTATTTCTAGATCTAAGCTAATTATGTCCAATTTCATGATTATCTATCACTTAGTCTTCTCCTTCCGGTCCTTCAACCAAAGATTAAGAACATAACTTAATAGGGCCCTACTACGCATGTAAATAAGCACACAAGAAATGGATTAAACCTAATAAATTTCATTAAATTGGGACTAACCCAGTTCAGTCCTCAAAAATAACTCAAATATTGCATTCCTAACTCCAAAATCAAAGAAAACTACTCAAAATTTATGTTTAATACAAGAGATTTTGTGTAGAAGAAGAAATAAAACATAAAAAATAAACTAAAACTGAAAAACTTGATGTTTGGCATGAAGAAACAATGAAGAAGAGCCAAAATCTCAACTGGTGCGTGAAAAATGGGTTTCTTCCTCTTTTTGTCTCTTTCTTTCTCGAAAAATTTCTTCTTCTTCTTCTTCTTCTTCTTCTTTTTGCAAAAAATGATGTAAGGATACTTAAATGCCCCTTGACAAAAACCCTAGATAGGCTAAAAATTGGTTGGAATAAAGTCATTATATATGTAAAAATATTTGCTTCTTCAGCCAATTAATGAGAAAGTGCACAGTTGTGCATTGCCTGTGCAACATCTTGTGCGCATCTTGGCAGCCTCCAAAGATTTTCCATGATGTTACATGGCTATGTAGGTTTCAACATGTTCTTGTAATTTTCTGTGAAGATGCATAAGCGAGTTGCATAGGCTGTGCAGTAGGTTGTGCAAGTTTCGGCAGGTTTAGATTGTCTGCCGTGAAGGTGCACAAGCAAGTTGAATAGGTTGTGTGACATCTTGTGCAGGTCTCAGCAAGTTCAGGCTTTCTCCCATGAAGGTGCATAGGCTATGTAGCACCCTATGCAAATTTTGGCAATTCTTAAAATTCTTTCTAATTTCTGTACACAAACTGCACAGGCTATGCAGATTTTGGTAAACTTCAAAACCTTAAATTTTCAAGCTTCATTTTTGGTATTTTTGGACCTAGAATTTACTCCTCACTTGCACAATTACCTTTTAATCTCTCAAGAACACCATTTTATCTATGAAACAAAAATAAAATAACAAATTAATCCAAAAATTAATAATTATAAAAAATTAACTAATAACTAATAAAATTAACTAAAAATGACTACCAAACGAATAAAATAACTATGAAATTTAACTTAAATAACTATATAAAATACATTTATCATTCAGCCATGAACTTCTCAAACCAGTTATGATGAACTTCTCAAGGCATGCTCCAAATATATATGTAGACACCATATTTTGGCCGACCTCCGAAGGCAAGGGTTTTTTAAAATCAAAATTTTATTATCCGTTCTCTACTGATGTCCCAATCACATGTAGCTTTTCTGAACTTATCGATTGCTCGTCCTTGGAACAAATTGATCTCACGTTCAAGTTAGATTGTTTTTCGATCTCTTGGTCTTTATCAGATGAGTTCGAGTCAACATTGGGTCTCCGGACCGTCCAATCTTGCCTATTGATATTCTCCGATCTCTTTGTACAAATATTGCAGAACTTCATTTGGCTAATGTTGTGATCAGGCTTCTCGCTTGAATGCCCCAAATATTCCTTAAAATGAAGTTAAGGTTTCTATCTGGTCTAATAATGGTTTCGATCTTAAAAGTTCAAGTCAGTGTCAAATCTTTGCAATTCTAATATTTTAAAAGTTTCATCCGGTATTTAGCCATGGCTTTGTCCGATCTCATATTCGCGTATAATGTTTTTCCGATCTCTTATCTTCTGCTTAATAGTCACTCTCAGGTTTAATATTCAAACACATTCAATCAACTAAGTACTCAGACAATTTGGTTTGGACGCTTTCCGATCTCATCAAGAAATTGAACAAAAACTTCAATTCATTTCAAGATAAAATGTACAAGTCATTCGACAGGAGGATCTCCCCCAGCCTGCTTCCTGGTTACATTATTAGTTCTCTCATCCTTTCCCTCTCTCTCAGGCTCCTCCTCGCTCTCCTCCTCACCCCTAGGGACAAGATCCACCATCCAGGAGAAGTCTTCCTCAAGATAGCGCCTTACAAGCTTAGCCAGAAGATCGCCATGTGCATTCACATAAGCACCAGCTTCCCTTGTCATAGCCTCTTCTTCTTTCACTCTGATCTCCTCAGTAAGGCGAGTGACAACGGCAGTTCGGCAGGCCAGAGCTTCTTTAAGTTCTCGCTCTAGTTCGGCTATCCTATCCTCATAAGATTTCGTCCAACCCTCAATCTCGGCAATGTAGTCCTGAGCAGACGAAAGTTGGGATTTAGAGGAAGCCGCATCCTGGACCGCCTTCAGAATTTCCTGTCTCAAGAGATGAGCCTTTTCTCTGATTATATGTTGATTCACAAGGCCCTCTACACTCAAGCTCATTGTCTGAGCCAGGAGATCGTCAATGCTATCCGGAGTCAGCCGATTCCGATCGTCCTGGAAGCAGATGGTGGAACCCAAAACTTTGGCCAAGCTAGGATTCTCCTGAACTGAGCAATTCTTCTCTAGCGAGTGAATGAGGGCCTAGGCACCATGAGAAAGGGTCCTCACAGCAAGTTGGGAAAACTCTCCCTCTGCACTTGAAAAAACTGGTGGAGGTGGCGGTTCATCTTGTCGAGGAGGGGAAGGAGCGATCTCTACCTCAGGGATCGGCTGTTCCGAAGGTCGGGACAAAGAGCCCGGCACTTCTCCCAAGTCTCGCCTTAGCGTCTGAGATATAGTAGCAATCTTCATTTCATGTACTTTTTTCGCGACCTCCCTTTTTAGTTTACGGCTCTCCTTCGTGCCCTCGCCTCTAGCCATACCTGCATGGAAAACAAGTTAGTGAGATCACATAAGTCAGGAGGCTAAAGATTTAAGTTATACCGATCCCGGGTCTGAGGTCAGAGAGTTGCAACTCATAATCTTCATTGGCGATCATCTAGATTAGCCACCACTTCAGTTCGGCCATAACTGCATCTAGGCATGAATACTTATGAGTGGCCGCCTGATCCTTCCATTCCTTTACCATCATGTCCTCGTCTCTATTTAGGGTGATCTTCTTTGGAACTGAAGGAACCAGGTACTGCCAACTATGTGGGATACCCTCAAAGCCGTTCGAAATCTTACTCCTCAATATAAATAACCGATTCTTCTAATTCTTCAATGAAGAAGGTAGATTGGTAACAAGCCCACAGTGCAGCTTGGCTTGAAAGAACCAATACTCGTCGTCCTTTCATCGAGTGAGCCTATACAACTCAGCAAAAACCTTTGCTGTAGGCTCGAGCTTTTTGGCTCGGCACAAGCCTCTGAAAGCCACCGGAATCTGCCATGAGTTTGGGTGCACTTGGGCTACACATACATGGTGGAACTTCATAACAGCTTTAAAGAAGTCGTCCAGGGGAAATCAAAGCCCAGCTTTCAATTGTTCTTCATATACCATGATCACGTCATTTTCATCAAAGAAATGATCAGCTCAGAGATCGACATGACATCTGATAAGCTCGAAAGAGTCAGTTCGAAGGTTGTACTTTTGGATAATGGACTGCAAATCGGTTTCCTTGAGGACTGACAGTAACTCATCCACGAGTAAGTTTTCTTTCCCTGAAGAAGATGCCTGTTTTGATTGGGCCACCCGACCGTGGGCCAAAATAGAGGTGGTAGAAGGTTCAGGTCGCCCACTCGGCCTAACCACCTCAACTTCGTCTGATGTCCATGAGATACGAACTGAGGGAGGACTAGCAGCTCTCTGACCATTGGTACTGCTCATTTTCAGAAAATAAAAAGAAATTAATCGAGAAAAGATTGAAACCCTTATCGGAGTATAAATCGGTGCCTGAAAACTTTAGAAAACGAGAGGAAGTACTGAGATTGCTAGGGGAAGGTCTAAAAATGACATAAGGAAATAAATGAATCACCTCTCCCCTATTTATACTCGTCTGAGAATTAAATGCTCACGAAGTCTCAAGTGACGCATCGATTAGCGGGACTGGGCCACCTCTTTGACACGTCGCAAGAAGGTTCCAGAAACATAATAAAAAATCAGATAAATGAGATCAGTTAATTAAGGTCATCGGATTGAACAAAGTTCCAAACCCACGGATTGGCGAATGGCGATTCGTCTAGGGATCAGATCAAGTACACTTATCAGAGATCGGAAAAATAACTAATGCAATAACAAAACCAAAAAACATTCAAATTTCATTTCCAAAAGATTGGATTACATCATTTGGGCGATCTCAATTACATCATTTGGGCGATCTTAAAAGATCGAATTACATCATATCGGTGATCTCAAAAGATTGAATTACATCATTTGGGTGATCTCTCAAAATCAGCACTACATTCTACCTAGCTCAAGACTACTCCGAGGCCCAGAATGTTGGCCTATGTCAAAGCCTAGTCTTGTGGTTGAATCAAAAGATATGTTTGATCAGAAAGCCAACTACAAATATTAGATAGATGTGTAGCTCAGATAGGGTGACTATGACTCTCATGATATTGAACAGAGTCATCGCCGATGTCATTGACCAGAACCAAGCTGCAGTCGGGATGCTCGATATGGTTGGAAGCCAAATGAACTTCAAGAGGCAGTCACTACATCAAGATTGAAATTAGCAGTCCTCTTGTCCAAGATAGGTCTACCGATTGTACCGATAGACCAATTCGAGATCAGCACGGCCATCACTTTCGATCTTGATCGGTAAATTAGTTTGGTTCCCTCACTGCCATTAGATGACATTCTCATAGCTCTCCGATCACTGGGGTCATAAATTTTCAGGCGAGGGGTAAAACACAGTCGAAAAAAGATCAAAATGGCCATCATAATTAGAATTATCACCGGAAAAGCTAGAATTAGGGAAGGGGTGCATTGAAAATAAACTAAAAAAGGAAAAGTGAGGTGTGAAGATGATTTCCCATTGCTGCATATATATAGGGCCTTGGCATTTATTGCATACAGAACCCGAAGCGGATGCATCAGTAACTGAAGAATTTATTGCTTTGACCAATGCAAGTTAGATAGAGAGGAAAGATTAGGATGAGAGAGATCGGGAAATAAGAAGGGACCCGATGCAAGAGATAGAGATTAGAATAGTGACCCTAAAAGGGGATGGTCATAATGGGAAGATCGAAAGAAACAAGATGTAACACCGTAGGCAAATCCCACATCGGCAAAACACGGAAGAGATGCTGGGTTTATAAATTGGTGGTTCGTAATCCCTAGTAACGCGTTTTAAAATCGTGAGGGCTTCAGCCCAGAGCGAACAATATCACTAGTGGGCCAGGCCATTACATTTGTGGTATCAGAGCCGCTCCATGTGCAACCTAGGTCGATGGTGGGGCAAACCTCAGCGAGGACGCTGAGTCCCATAAGGGGGGTGGATTGTAACACCCTAGGCAAATCCCACATCGGCAAAACACGGGAGAGATGCTGGGTTTATAAATTGATGGTTCGTAACCCCTATTGATGCGTTTTAAAACCGTGAGGGCTTCGGCCTAGAGTGAACAATATCACTAGTGGGCCAGGCCATTATATTTGAAATGGCCCGGCCTGTAACAGCCCGATCCTTCTCCAGTTAGTATTGTCCGCTTTGGCCCATGGGCCTCACGGATTTGTCCCTTGGGAGGTTTCATTCCCAAAAGCACGCTGACCAGGTGAGGAAGGCTCCCACATATATGGCCCAGATCTTTTCTTCCCGTTTCTGATGTGGGACACGAAGTTTTCACCCGGTCGTGGCGGTTGAACAAGCTCGTCCCATCGCCATCCCTGGGTCGTGACAAGCCCACCAGCTTCCGCCTGGTGCGTCCTCGCACCACACACCGTACTAGAGGGAGTCCAGCTCTGATACCAAATTGTAACAGCCCGATCCTTCTCCAGTTAGTATTGTCCGCTTTGGCCCATGACAGCCCGATCCTTCTCCAGTTAGTATTGTCCGCTTTGGCCCATGGGCCTCACGGATTTGTCCCTTGGAAGGTTTCATTCCCAAAAGCGCGCTGACCAGGTGAGGAAGGCTCCCACATATATGGCCCAAATCTTTTCTTCCGTTTAGATTTGGGACACGAAGTTTTCACCCGGTCGTAGCTGGTTGAACAAGCACGTCCCAACCCCATCCACAGGTCGTGACAAGCCCACGACTTCCGCCTTGTGCGTCCTCGCACCACACACCGTACTAGAGGGAGTCCAGCTCTGATACCAAATTATAACAGCCCGATCCTTCTCTAGTTAGTATTGTCCGCTTTGGCCCATGACAGCCCAATCCTTCTCCAGTTAGTATTGTCCGCTTTGGCCCATGGGCCAAAGCGGACAATACTAACTGGAGAAGGATCGGGCTGTTACAATTTGCATCGAGCCGACTCCTCTAGTACGGTGTGTGGTGCGAGGACGCACCAGGCGGAAGCTGGTGGGCTTGTCACGACCCAGGGATGTGGTTGGGACGTGCTTGTTCAACCAGCTATGCACTGGGGTGAAAACTTCGTGTCCCACATCTAAACGGAAGAAAAGATTTGGGCCATATATGTGGGAGCCTTCCTCACCTGGTCCGCGCGCTTTTGGGAATGAAACCTCCCAAGGGACAAATCCGTGAGGCCCATGGGCCAAAGCGGACAATACTAACTGGAGAAGGATCGGGCTGTTACACGGCCCACTAGTGTTATTGTCCGCTCTAGGCCGAAGCCCTCACAGTTTTAAAACGAGTCAATAGGGGTTACGAACCACCAACTTATAAACCGAGCATCTCTCCCGTGTTTTGCCGATGTGGGATTTGCCTAGGGTGTTACAATCCACCCCCCCTTACGGGACTTAGCGTCCTCGCTGAGGTTTACCCCACCATCCCCCAAGGTTGCACACGGAGCGGCTCTGATACCACAAATGTAATGGCCCGGCCCACTAGTGATATTGTCCGCTCTGGGCTGAAGCCCTCACGGTTTTAAAACGCGTCACTAGGGGTTACGGGCCACCAATTTATAAACCCAGCATCTCTCTCATGTTTTGCCGATGTGGGATTTGCCTAGGGTGTTACAATCCACCCAGTTAGTATTGTCCACTTTGGCCGAAGCCCTCATGGTTTTAAAAAAGTGTCAATAGGGGTTACGAACCACCAACTTATAAACCCAGCATCTCTCCCATGTTTTGTCGATGTGGGATTTGCCTAGGATGTTACAATCCACCCCCCTTATGGGACTCAGCATCCTCGCTGAGGTTTGCCCCACCATCGCCCAAGGTTGCATGCGGAGCGGCTCTGATACCACAAAAATAATGGCCCAGCCCACTAGTGATATTGTCCGCTCGAGGCCGAAGCCCTCACAGTTTTAAAACACGTCAATAGCGGTTACAAACCACCAACTTATAAACCCAGCATCCCTCTCGTGTTTTGCCGATATGGGATTTGCCTAGGGTGTTACAATCCAACCCCCTTATGGGACTCAACGAGTTTTGCCGATGTGGGATTTGCCTAGGGTGTTACAATCCACCCCCCTTATGGGACTCAGCGTCCTCACTGAGGTTTGCCCCACCATCGCCCAAGGTTGCACGCGGAGCGGCTCTAATACCACAAACATAATGGCCCAGCCCACTAGTGATATTGTTCGTTCTAGGCCGAAGCCCTCACGATTTTAAAACGCATCAATAGGGGTTACGAACTACCAACTTATAAACCCAGCATCTCTCCCTTGTTTTGCCGATGCGGGATTTGCCTAGGGTGTTACAATCCACCCCCCTTATGGGACTCAGCGTCCTCGCTGAGGTTTGCCCCACCATCACCCAAGGTTGCACGCGGAGCGGCTCTGATACCACAAACATAATGGCCCAGCCCACTAGTGATATTGTTCGTTCTAGGCCGAAGCCCTCACGGTTTTAAAACGCGTCAATAGGGGTTATGAACCACCAACTTATAAACCCAGCATCTCTCCCGTGTTTTGCCGATGTGGGATTTGCCTAGGGTGTTACAATCCACCCCCCTTATGGGACTCAGCGTCCTCGCTGAGGTTTACCCCGCCATTGCCCAAGGTCACACGCGAAGCGGCTCTGATACCACAAATGTAACAGCCCGGCCCACTAGTGATATTGTCCGCTCTGGGCTGAAGCCCTCACGGTTTTAAAATGCGTCACTAGGGGTTACGAACCACCAATTTATAAACCCAGCATCTCTCTCGTGTTTTGCCGATGTGGGATTTGCCTAGGGTATTACAATCCACCCAGTTAGTATTGTCTGCTTTGGCCGAAGCCCTCACGGTTTGAAAACGCGTCAATAGGGGTTACGAACCACCAACTTATAAACCCAGCATCTCTCCCATGTTTTACCGATGTGGGATTTGCCTAGGGTGTTACAATCCACCCCCCTTATGGGACTCAGCGTCCTCGCTGAGGTTTGCCCCACCATCGACCAAGGTTGCACGCGGAGCGGCTCTGATACCATAAGTATAATGGCCTGGCCCACTAGTGATATTGTCTGCTCTAGGCCGAAGCCCTCACGGTTTTAAAACGCGTTAATAGGGGTTACGAACCACCAACTTATAAACCCAGCATCTCTCCCGTGTTACGAACCACCAATTTATAAACCCAGCATCTCTCCCGTGTTTTGCCGATGTGGGATTTGCCTAGGGTGTTACAATCCACCCCCCTTATGGGACTCAGCGTCCTCGCTGAGGTTTGCCCCACCATCGTTCAAGGTTGCACGCGGAGCGGCTCTGATACCACAAATGTAATGGCCCGGCCCACTAGTGATATTGTCCGCTCTAGGCTGAAGCCCTCACGGTTTTAAAACGCGTCAATAGGGGTTACGAACCACCAACTTATAAACCCAGCATCTCTCCCATGCTTTGCTGATGTGGGATTTGCCTAGGGTGTTACAATCCACCCCCCTTATGGGACTCAGTGTCCTCACTGAGGTTTGCCCCACCATCACCCAAGGTTGCACCCGGAGCGGCTCTGATACCACAAATGTAACGGCCCGACCCACTAGTGATATTGTCCGCTCTAGGCCGAAGCCCTCATGTTTTTAAAACGCGTCAATAGGGTTTACGAACCACCAACTTATAAACCCAACATCTCTCCCGTGTTTTGCCGATGTGGGATTTGCCTAGGGTGTTACAATCCACCCCCCTTATGGGACTCAGCGTCCTAGCTGAGGTTTGCCCCACCATCGCCCAAGGTTGCATGCGGAGCGGCTCTGATAAAACAAATGTAACAGCCCGGCCCACTTGTGATATTGTCCGCTCTGGGCTGAAGCCCTCACGGTTTTAAAACGCGTCACTAGGGGTTACGAACCACCAACTTATAAACCCAGCATCTCTCCCGTGTTTTGCCGATGTGGGATTTGCATAGGGTGTTACAATCCACCCCCCTTATGGGACTCAGCATCCTCGCTGAGGTTTGCCCCACCATCGCCCAAGGTTGCACGCGGAGCGGCTCTGATACCACAAATGTAATGGACCGACCCACTAATGCTATTGTCCGCTCTAGGCAAAAGCCCTCACGATTTTAAAATGCGTCAATAGGGGTTACGAACCACCAACTTGTAAACTCAGTATCTCTCCCGTGTTTTGCCGATGTGGGATTTGCCTAGGGTGTTACAATCCAACCCCCTTATGGGACTCAGCGTCCTCGCTGAGGTTTGCCCCACCATCGCCCAAGGTTGCATGCGGAGCGGCTCTGATACCACAAATGTAACAACCCGGCCCACTAGTGATATTGTCCACTCTGGGCTGAAGCCCTCACGGTTTTAAAACGCGTCACTAGGGGTTACGAACCACCAATTTATAAACCCAGCATCTCTCTCGTGTTTTGCCGATGTGGGATTTGCCTAGGGTGTTACACAAGAGATGACCTATAGAGATTGGAGAGTGTAGAGGGGTTAAATAACTTCCAATTAACTCTCATCATCGTCAAATCCGAGTTAGTTAAAGCATTTGCAGGCATGATCAGATCCTCACCACGCATCTCATTTGCAAGGATGCCCTCCTAGCCGCCAGATGCTAAAATAGTTAAAGCAGCCTGCACATCCCGATCTACACCGTTGATTATAATTGTAAGGATGGATTTAGATCCCTCGGATCAAAAACAGATGATAGATTTAGCACTTTTTATTCCCAGCCTTTGGATCTATTTCGTAAGGCAAGACCCTGGACCGTTGGATTAAGAGGAGAAAGGATGGATATTCTAAACAGAATCTCGACCCTCTATTTTGATTCTCTTTAATTCTCAGACATCAGATTATATCCTTTTGAATCCAAGCCCTCTGTCTCCCCCTGGCAAGATCCTGACCCTTCATTATGGGCACCCATTCCCTATAAATACCTGCATGCATTACTGCAGAAGGGAGGGAAAAAAAAGAAGGCAGTGATTATTGTGGAAAGAATTTGGATTTTGATTCAATCTTGCCATTTGAGCTTTCGAAGTATTGAGAAACTTTAGAAACTAGTTTTCTGAAGTATTTCACTAAAAGGAGCTCTAAACCCTGAGTTTTTCATTTTCAGTGCCTATACACCACCCTCTGAAACCATTTTCATTCTGCGTCATTCCTACTGCTCTAGTATCTGTGCATTATCTTCCGAGTTCAACTTCATTCCAACCTATTCCCATTATCTCAGGTAAGTTCGAGTCCTTCGGCCGTCAGCTTTCACTTCTGCAAGATTTGTGGATACCAGAGTCAGCTCATCTGTCTCCTCAACTTTCCACAGGTAAGCGTCTACATTGTCGTTTTGTTAAATACCCTTGGTTTGTTTTCTCAAGTTTTCTTTTAAAGTTTCTTTTATACCCAGTCATATTAAGTCTTAGAATAGGCCTGAAGTTATTTCCTGTGTCTCATTTTTTTTCTATTCACTCGCAAACTCCATTTATCATTGTCGCAAGGTGTTTTGCGGTCGCCTGAACGAACCCTCACCGAAGTGGGAAAGAGTGAGGAGTCGCCACTTTAATTTTGAGGGAAATTAAAGAAAATCGTTTATGAAGATAAATTGAGATGAAACCACTTCTAGGCAGAGATTCTAGGTTCGGGGTCCGTAAACGGGTGGGGAAGGTGTTAGGCACCCCACCTCGTCCCTTAATAAGGGTAAGTAGATTTAACTTTGCATTAGTTAGGAGGGCTTGAGCGGACATGTTAATCCTTTTGACTAAAGGAACATTTGATTTTTCACTAAATTTGGATCACCCAGATACATAAGTAAATGAGACAACCTTAGTGAGTTACTGTTGTATGTTAATTTTATTTGAAAGAAATATTTTATTAAAATTTAATTTAAGAATCGGATAAGAACTCTTCTCCGAACTCCTTAATATTTATTAAAATTCTGAGTTGAGACCGGATAAGAACTCTCCTCCGATCTCTATTTAATATTTACTAAAATTTTGAGTTGAGACCGGATAAGAACTCTCCTCCGATCTCTATTTAATATTTATTAAAATTTTGAGTTGAGACCGGATAAGAACTCTCTTCCGATCTCTATTAAATATTTATTAAAATTTTGAGTTGAGACCGGATAAGAACTCTCCTCCGATACTCGTTAGATTAAAATTGAATTAAGACCGGATAAGAACTCTCCTCCGATCTCTATTAAGTATTTATTAAAATTTTGAGTTGAGACCAGATAAGAACTCTCCTCCGATCTCTTCGAAATTTGATCACAGCTATATATCTCAAGAGCCTAAGTTTAAGAGTTCTAGTATTTAAAGATACCAAGGGTCGTAATAAGGCTTCCTTTAACTTATTGGTACTTTGTGACTAAATAAGGGATGCCGGACTGAATTTTACCGACCTCCCATGTGGTCGCCTTACCAGTATTCCCTCTGTTCCATTTTACTCATATGAGATTTGATCTTTATTCCGTCTTATGGTGTTATGCCGGCCTATCTTCTACGTCAGCCTAGTGATTCAATTTAGCTATTTCCCTTGACGTGTTATTTAGACCCTCTTTTCTTCAAAGAGACCCCTAAAATACAGTTACCTATTTTTATCCTAACCACTTATATATTATTCAGGACTAGATGACTTGCGTTCCAAAATAATAAAGGTCAACAAAAATATAATTTGGCCGACACAGAAGCCAACTGAAGCACGACCTACCTTTGCATTTTCAAGTGTGATATGACCTTAAAGAAAATAACATGCATGAAAAAGAAAAAAAAAGGAAATACGTAAAACAAGAACTAAATAAAATGGCAATATGAACACTGACCTGTAAGAAGTCGGATTTAGTGAGCTAATTACAGAATCATAGAAAGTAATAAAATCGCAAGTCAGTAGCCAGGAGACTAAGGTCCGCCTTGAAACAAAGAGTACTTCACTAAATGCAATCGAGTTAGAATTATACCCGAGTTTAAATGAGATGGAACGGAAATAAAAATACAGGTAACCAGGAAAAAAAATGGGAATGCTACTGGATAATGAACGAGCCGAAAATGAAAAGTTCCAGTGTTCAAAATCTTTTAAGAAAACACTTCAGGAAACTGGTTCCAAAAGCTCTTCTTATGAAAGCAGAGTAACAATCTGAATTAAATTTCAGAGTTCTTCCACTATAGTAACAACCTTCTTTCTCTTTTTTTCGTCTTTTTTCCCCGTCCTTTTCTCTCTTTTTTTTTTTGAACAGTTTTCATGCAGGTATTTATAGGAACCGGGTGCTCCCCATGAAGGGTCAGGATCTATTTTGAGGGAGATAGAGGGTCAGGATTTCGAAGGACATGATCTGAGGCTCAAGAATTAAAGAGGATCCAAACGGACGGCTGAGATCCTCTTTAGAAAATTTGTCATTTTCTTCTTCTAATCTGACGGTCCTAAATTCTCTTGTCCGGGGGGATCTGAGGGCTAGGAGTGAAAGGCGCTGGTTTTGTCGTCTTCTTCTTTGATCCAAGGGCTCTGAGCTCGTCCTTACAAGTTGGATCAACGGTGGAGATTAGGATGTACAGCATGTCGAAACGTGGCGATTCAGGGGCGGTTGAGATTTTACCTGACAATGCTTTAACTACCTCGGTTCTGATTATGGTGATAGCAGTAGGCGCCCTTTCGTTTTCTGTTCTCTCTTGCTTTTCGATCTTCTCAACATGGTCTTTCTCCGATCTTTCATGCCGATCTTCCCTCTTCCGATCTTTATTATTCCAATACTTCCCTTAATCAGGCCCGGTCCGGTCAAAGCATTAATTCCTCACCCCGGCGTCCGCCGTTGCTCAGCAATAAATGCTTGATTTCCCCCTATATATACCCCCTGACCCAAAACTTTCTCCATATGATTTTCTTCTTTTCTTCTTTACTTTCCTATTCTAGTTATTCCGGCAGTCGTTCCGGCCGTTGTTCCGGCAGGATTGTGGTTTTTGATCTTTTCGATGGACCTTTTTATTCCCCGACTGAAAACTCATGACCCTGGTGATCGAATAATCGTGATGACCTTATCTGATGATGGTGAGAGAACTAAATCAATTAACCGATCTGGATTGCGGACCTCGATTGTATCGATCTCGAGTCGTTAAACTGGCATAATCGGCGAACCGATTTTGACCGAGCAAATTGTTGATGTTCTGCCGACCCTTAACGGTTGCTCTTCCAAGTTTATTTGTCTTCTCACCACATTGGGTGTTCCGACAGCGGCTTCCTTCCACATTGGGTGTTCCGACAGCTCCTCGATTCTGGTCGGTGACACCCCTTTGGATCAGTCACAATGTTGACTATTGACACAGGCCTCTTTACATAGGATGTTCCGCTGATCTTTTAGAGATCGACCTTTTCATGTAATCAGATCTCTAATGTATTCCTATCTTTAGATCGCCCAAATTATGTAATCTGACTTTTGGAAATGTATTCCGATCTCTTGAGATCGCCCAAATGATGTAATCTGATCTTTTGGAAATAAAGATTTTATTTTGTCAATTATCTTATTAATTATTTTTCGAGCTCTAATATGATTATCCGACCTGAATGACACTTATCCGATCCGTAATTCGAAACACCTGGATCTGCCACTCTATAATTAACCGATCTCTTTGTGGAATCTTGGGAATATGCGTGAGACGTGTCAGAACGGCTGGCGAGTCCCGCTAACCGATGCAGTGCCTGGAACCTCGTGAGCATTAAATGCTCGGACGAGTATAAATAGGGGTGGGGGGTTAGCCATTTGCTCCTGTATGTCATTTTCAGTCTCTTGCTCACAACTTCAAAGTTCTCTCGTTTTCTCAAGTTCTTCCTACGCCGATCAGACTCCGGTAAGGGCTTTGATCATCTTTTTAGTTTAAATTCTATATTTCCTTTGAAAATGAGCGGCGCCGAAGGTCAGAGAGCGACGAGCCCTCCTTCCATTCAGTTCTCGTGGTCGTCTGATGAGGAAGAGGTGGTCGGGCCAAGCGCACAACCAGAACCTCTTAGGGTCTCCGTTCCAGCTCGGGGGCGGATCGCACCATCAAGGCATGCACCTTCTTTAGGGAGGGAGAATCTTCCTATGGATGAGCTGCCATCGATCTTGCAAGAATCTGATCTACAATCGTTTAGCCAGGAGTAAAATATTCGTCCTGATTCGTACGAACTTATCCGGTGTCACGGCGATCACCGAGCCGATCACTTCTTTGAAGAGAATGACATGGTTATGGTATACGAGGAACAGTTAAAGGCCGGTCTTCGGTTCCCTCTAGATGACTTCTTCAAGGAGGTCCTAAAATATCACCGAGTGTGCATTGCTCAAGTTCACCCTAACTCGTGGCGGATCTTGGTAGCCTTCCGAGGCCTGTGCTGAGCTAAGGGAATCAGTCCTACGGCTAAGGTGTTCGCCGAACTGCACAGGCTAACTCGCCGAAAGGACGATGAGCACTAGTTTTTTCAGGCGAAGCCTCATTGTGGGCTCTTTACTGATCTGCCCTCCTCCCTTAAGAATTGGAAGAATCGTTTCTTCATTCTGAGGAGCAAAAATCCGACCTGCTTTGAGGACTTCCTCCGTAGCTGGTGGCACCAGGGGCCCTTGATTCCGAAGTGTATTACCCTGAGCAGGGATGAAAGCTTAATAGTGATGGAACTGAAGAATCAGGCGGCCACTCAGAAGTTCTCCTGTTTAGATGCGGTGACTGCCGAGCTGCACCATTGGACCACACAGCTGATCGCCGGCCAAGATCGCGAACTTCCGCTCTCTGACCTCGGCATTGGTATTTTCTACATCTCAGATCTCAGGACCTTAGCGATCTCACTGACCTCTTCTTTGTGCAGGTATGGAGGGTGGTGAGGGTTCCAAGAAGCGGAAGAAAGAGAGAGAGATTTCCCGGAAGGTAAAAGAGATGAAGCGTTCGGCACTACTTCAAACACCCGGCCATGAACCTGGGGAGATACGAGGAGACCCGCCCCGACCTTCGGGACCGCCGATCGCAGAAGCTGTCCGATCTCCTCCTCGACGAGAAGAGCCGCCTCCACCTCCTCCGGTTGCTCCAAGCACAGAAGGGGGTCGTTCTCAACCTTCTGCGAGGCCCCCTTCTCGTGGCGCTCAAGTGCTGATCGCTTCCCTGGAGAACAACCGGACTGTTCGGGAGAGCCCAGGTTTTGCCAAAGTCTTGGGGTCTTCCATCTGCCTTCGGGAGGATCAGGACCGACTGTCTCCGGACAATCTTGACGATATCCTGACCCGATCCATGAGTTTGAATGTAGAGTGTCTGGTGAACCAGCACGTAGTCCGAGAAAAGGCTCACCGCCTGGGTAAGGAGGTCGAGAAGAAGAGTCAAGAAGTGGCATCCCTCCGATCCCAACTCTCATTCGCTCAGGATTACATATCTCAAATTGAGGGGGCATATGAAGTACTATGAGGATAAGCTGGCCGAACAGACTCATGTTTTGGCTGAAAGGGATCATGCTCTTAGAGAAGTCCAAGTGCTCCGGGCCAACGAAGCTGCTCAGGTCTCTCACCTTACTGAGGAGCTTAAGGCAAAAGATGAAGAGATGGTGACAGGAATAGCCGGTGCTTATGTGAACGCTCACCAGGATCTCTTGGCCGAGCTCTAGAAGCGTTACCCAGAGGAGGACTTCTCTTGGATGGCCGACCTGGCTCCCGGAGGCGAGGATGAAAGCGAAGAGGAGGCCGAGGGTGAGAGAGAAAATGAGCAAAATGTAGATCAGGCTGGGGGTGATCCCCCAGCCGAATGACTTGTACAAATGTTGGTATGAAATGAAATTGCCCTTTGTTCAATGATTAGATGTGATTGGAAAATCTCTGAATTGCCTAAGTATTTGATTGCCTGAACATAGCAAAACAATAACTAAATGCAATTTTTAATCTAAGCGTAAGAGATCGGAAAGCACAATAAGCATGAGATCGGTAGGGAAGAAATGCTGAACGGGACTTGATTAAAATTGGAAATTTGACTTGAACACTTAAGACCGGAATCCTCATTAAACCGGACCAAAACCTTAGCTCTTAAACTTTTGAAAGGGAGATCGGCAATAAAACTGGTAAGAAAAGATCTAGTGTCAGTTCATTTCGTTTGTCAACAGAGATCAGGAATATACTTGACTGGTCCGGAGATTCGACAATGGGTTTGAGAGATCGGTAAGGCTTTGACTGATGTGAGGACTTAGCATTGATTTAATTCTTTGTGAGGGGAGATCGGAAATGTGACTGTCTATCAAAGTGGGATCGGAAATGTGATTAGCTATCACAGGGAGACTTAGTACTGGGGATCGGTTTCGAAGTTTTATTGATTTTGGGGATCGAACAAAATATGGTGTCGACAGCTGCCCCTCTTTACATAATTTTTATCAAAGGAAAAAGATTTTCCCGTATAAAAATTATGTAAAGATTCAGATCCATATTTTGGACAATTAAGTGCTCGAAGTTAGGGAACTAAAACATATCCAAATTAGTGACCTAGAAATCGACAACATAAGTTAAATTAAAATCAACTTGGATCAAGGAACCAGAGGTTGATAACAGAAAATGTAAATTGCAGGACATTAAAATCAACAGGAAATTTAAATTGCTGGAAATTAAAATTGGCAGGAAATTCAAATTGCTGGAAATTAAAATCGACTTAGATCAAGGAACCAGAGGTCGATAACAGGAAATTTAAATGCAGGAAGTTAAAATCAACTTAGATCAAGGAACCAGAGGTCGATGGCAGGAAATTTAAATTTGCTGGAAATTAAAATCAACTTAGATCAAGGAACCAGAGGTCGATGACAGGAAATTTAAATTGCAGGAAATTAAAATCAACTTAGATCAAGGAACCAGAGGTTGATGACAGGAAATTTAAATGCAGGAAATTAAAATCGACTTAGATCAAGAAACTAGAGGTCGATGGCAGGAAATTTAAATTTGCTGGAAATTAAAATCGACTTAGATCAAGGAACCAGAGGTCGATAACAGGAAATTTAAATTGCAGAAAATTAAAATCGACTTAGATCAAGGAACCAGAGGTCGATGACAGGAAATTTAAATTGCAGGAAATTAAAATCAACTTAGATCAAGGAACCAGAGGTCGATGGCAGGAAATTTAAATTTGCTGGAAATTAAAATCAACTTAGATCAAGGAACCAGAGGTCGATGACAGGAAATTTAAATTGCAGGAAATTAAAATCAACTTAGATCAAGGAACCAGAGGTTGATGACAGGAAATTTAAATGCAGGAAATTAAAATCGACTTAGATCAAGAAACTAGAGGTCGATGGCAGGAAATTTAAATTTGCTGAAAATTAAAATCGACTTAGATCAAGGAACCAGAGGTTGATAACAGGAAATTTAAATTGCAGGAAATTAAAATCGACTTAGATCAAGGAACCAGAGGTCGATGACAGGAAATTTAAATTGCAGGAAATTAAAATCAACTTAGATCAAGGAACCAGAGGTTGATGACAGGAAATTTAAATGCAAGAAATTAAAATCGACTTAGATCAAGGAACCAGAGGTCAATGACAGGAAATTTAAATTGCAGGAAATTAAAATCAACTTAGATCAAGGAACCAGAAGTTGATGACAGGAAATTTAAATGCAGGAAATTAAAATCGACTTAGATCAAGGAACCAAAGGTCGATGGCAGGAAATTTAAATTTGCTGGAAATTAAAATCGACTTAGATCAAGGAACCAGAGGTCGATAACAGGAAATTTAAATTGCAGGAAATTAAAATCAACTTAGATCAAGGAACCAGAGGTTGATAACAGGAAACTTAAATTGCAGGAAATTAAAATCAACTTAGATCAAGGAACCAGAGGTTGATAACAGGAAATTTAAATTGCACTTACAAAGCAAGCCTAATCCGGACACAAGAAGTTCTTCCCCAATGAAGTGTACTTAACAGAATCCCGAAGGCCGATGATGAATGAATGACGAGTTGCAAGACTTAACCTATGGCCTCATTTCTTCAAATGCCCCATTTCTGTTTTTTTTTTTTTTTTTTTTTGACTTTCTCCCGAAAAGCACCCTTGCGGGTTTTCACTTCCCCTTCGTCTATATGACTAGAAGCGCCCTTCTAGGTTTTCACCTCTAGTTTTTTTTTTTTTTTTTTAATAACTCACTTTTTCAGGATGCCTTTTCGGGTTTTCATCCTTCACTCATTTTGCAGAAGGCGCCCTTTCGGGTTTTCACCCTCTTTCCCACATTTTGCTAGGAGCGCCCTTTCGGGTTTTCACTCCTTTTTCCTTTTTTTAAGGATGCCCTTTCGGGTTTTCATCCCTATTTTCCTTTTGTGTACCCTTTTCTTGGTCATTCCCTGCAAATCTCATAGTAAAGTATGTGAGGTTATCAATTGTTAAATCCTAATCTTATGGCAAAAATTTTAACTGATTAATAGCGCATTAAATAACGAGATTGCAGAAGGATAATGTTAAAGAATAAATATAAGGGAAAGATAGAAGCATAGGGAATGAAGTATGACTTTATTACGATTTTAATAAAAACAAAGATAGAGTTTCAAAGAAGAAAGGTACAAGGATAGATCTCACATATTCCTTGTGGCTGGCTTTGGAATCCCTTAACTGCCATTATTTCAAATTCGCTGAAGCCTTATGTCACGACAGTTTATTTCCCTTCTTGGTCTCATGCTTCTTTCCTTATTTCTCCCTTTTGGTTCTTGGGATGCCCTTGCGAGTTTTCACCCCTAGATTTTTTTTTTTTTAACTCACTTTTTCAGGATGCCCTTTCGGGTTTTCATCCTTCACTCATTTTGCAGAAGGCACCCTTTCGGGTTTTCACCCTCTTTCCCACGTTTTGCTAGGAGCGCCCTTTCGGGTTTTCACTCCTACTTTTTCTCTTTTTTTTTTTTTTTTTTTTTTTTAGGCATAGTATCTCTTGACGGTGTCAGCGTTCACAGGCCTTGGAAACTCTTCACCGTCCATGTGGGTCAAGATCAAGGCTCCTCCAGAAAATGCCTTCTTAACCACATAGGGTCCCTCGTAGGTTGGTGACCATTTGCCCCGGGGATCATTTTGATTCGGCAGTACTTTCTTCAGAACTAGGTCCCCGGGTTGGAATTCGCGTGGGCAAACGCTTTTGTCAAATGCCTTAGCCATTCTCCTCTGGTATAACTGCCCATGACATGCCGCTGTTAATTTTTCTCATCCAGCAAGTTTAACTGATCCAACCTCGATCGGATCCATTCTGACTCATCAATCCCTGATTCCTTCAGGATCCTTAGGGAAGGAATTTCAACTTCTACAGATAATACTGCTTCCATCCCGTAAACCAGTGAGTACGGAGTTGCCCCGGTTGAGGTTCTTACAGAAGTCTTGTATGCATGAAGAGCGTAAGGAAGCATATCATGCCAATCCCTATATGTGACTGTCATTTTTCAGATTATCCTCTTTAGATTTTTATTTGCGGCTTCCACCGCTCCATTCATCTGGGGACGGTATGGGGAGGAATTGAGATGTCGGATTTTGTATTGATCACACAATTTTTGAATCTTTGGACCATTAAGATTTGTGGCGTTGTCAGTGATGATTTTATTGGGGATACCATGCCGGCAGAGTTCCAAACAGAGCATGACTGCAGATTCCACTCATCGAGGTCGAGTATATTCTCGCATCGATGCCTTGCAAAGGAAGCTGTTTGGATAAAGAAGTTCGTGACAGAACTTACAGTAGTTCCTTCCATTGAGTCAGCAGTTCCATTACACTGTGACAACAATGGAGCAGTTATACAGGCTAAGGAACTAAGGTCTCACCCAAAATCCAAACACATAGAAAGGCACTACCACATTATCAGAGATATAGTTGGGCAAGGCATTATAGCCATGCAGAAAAATAACATCAGCTAAAAAATTCAGCTGATCCATTCACTAAGCTTTTGTCACAAGTTCAGTTAGACCGACATCTTGAGAAGATAGGTCTAAGGTATTGTAATGAATGGCTCTAGTGCTAGTGGGAGATTGTTAGTAGTATGCCCTAGAGCATATCATTTAGTATGTATCTTGTATATATTTTATTAATAAAAGGCATTTCCCCTTTTCTGTTTACATAATATATTTATGTGTAATAGAAAAGGTCCATTGATATTTTGTTAGAAATATTATTCTTAAGTTGTTAAGAATATGAGTGACAATATTTCTAGCACAAAGTATCATAAATAGGTTCACAATCGAGGATACTTCATAATAAGGACATGACTTATCCAGAAAGATTGTATTCATGTTTGTTCCCAAGTTATTTATATGAGATATAAATAAGATGGAATGGTGAGTCTCATGCCATATAACAAATATGATAGGCACTTATAAATGATAAGTAGGCCGAACCAGTGACACTTATGACAAGCACATGGAGTTTACTCTTGTCAATGTTTTGTCATAAATCATATCGATGCATATAATCTTTAGACACGAGATAGCACAGTTATCTTGTATATAGGTAGTTTGAGTTTGATCCGCTTTCATACTTGTACTATGTATGGGTATATGGGCATCTGTTGGCTTCTACTAGTTATATATGGAGGTAGGTGTTGATCAAGATGGAATCTGTTCCTCTAAGTAAATAGAGTTAAAATCCTATGTTCATTTAATTGTTCTTGATGTTTCAAGTTCTGGCCAGACAGATAGATTTATTCGTAAAAGAGTTTCGATGAGAAAAATCTTTTAATCAAGAACTGGAATTAAAAGAGAACATAATATTCATAGCAAATGGAGTTTGACATAAACCATGACTCGGCTTGAGTTGGGATTTTGTAACAGAGAGATTCTAGTGCATGGTAACATATGATTATAGGTTCATTTAAGGTAAATCTTATTACTAATTGGGTGGCCATGGCATGCTATGCTAGGTGTTAACCATGGTCTATGAGGTTCATAAAATGATTTAGAGAAATCATTTATGGTAAGAAAGAGTTCTGATGATATTAAAAGTTGATATCATGTCTCATTGCCAATTAGTGATGAGCCTAGTAAGTCACACACATACACAAGTTATCACCTATTTAAATATAATTTAATTAATTAATTAAAGAGTTTAATTGATTAATTAAATAGATTTGGTTTGCAATTAAATTGCAAAGTCCCTAGCATGACTTGAAACCAAATCTAGATTATTGGATGTGTAGTATAAATTAAATTTATATTTAAAGTGTTTAAATATGAATTTAATTGATGAGAAATTAATTAATAGAGATTAATTAATTAATTTATATTTGATATAAATTAATTAGAAGAAGAAAATAATTATTTTGGGTTAAGAACTCAAAATTAAGACACAGGGGCATTTTGGTCATTTCACAGTGTGACACGTGGCACCATGAGATGGTGACACATGGCATAACACATAAGCTTGCCAAATGTTTTTTTTTTTTTAATCATGTAAGATGATTAAAATCAAGATTAAATATAGGTTTGACACTTGGCACAATGTGATTGGGTCACTTAAACCTAGAGCTAATCAAAAGGTGACATGTGGCTAGGGTTTAATGTGTTAACCTAGCTATTTAAGTGTGGTTATGAAAAGAAAACATAACCAGCAGCCTCTCCTCTCAATTGTCACGCCACTTTGAGCCTCTCCAGCTATTTCTCTTCATCTCTCATCAATTCAAAGAGATTAGCCATCAATCTCTTGAATTAAGAACACTAGAAATTGTTTCTAGTGTCTGCTTGCATCTCTAATCTCTTAAAAGGCGAACTTGAATTTCTAATTAATAGAAAAGGCTTTAGAAGCTGTTCAAGGGCTGCCATAGGTGTTCTTGGTGTGGACAAGCTAGAGGGACAACATCCGGTGTCCTCAAGACGAATCTCAAAGGCGCATACGCCGCAAAGACATCAAGAGGTTAGTGTAATCGTTCTTGATTTAATCTAGGGTTCTAAAATTAATCTGATTAATTTTAAAATCTTAAATGGCAAATACAGATCCAAAAACATATTAAAAGAGTTTTAATATGTTGTTTATCATTGAAATCAAATAGATAAAAATAAATCTTGCATGGTGCATGTGACCCTAGGTGAAAATTTTTGAATTCAATGGTATAATCTTGTGTTTTTCACGCTTCCGTTCCTTCAGGATTAGTTTAGGATCCTTAGTTTGCCATTCCCCTTTGACTTGATAAATAATCAGGGCTGAGTCTCCATATACTTCTAACTTCCTGATTTTCATTTTGATGGCAGCTTGTAGACCCATCACACAAGCTTCGTATTCCGCGACGTTGTTGGTGCAGTCAAATCTTAACTTGACAGCTATTGGAAAATGTTTTCCATCCGGGGATATCAACACAGCTCCAATTCCATTACCGGACAAATTGACAGCTCCGTCGAAATACATTTCCCATACATCGGTTGGCCTCTCTTCTTCACAGTCTACTTCATTAATATGCTCATCAGGGAACTCAAAATCCAGAGCTTCATAATCCTGGATAGGGTTTTCTGCTAGGAGATCAGCGATCACGCTACCTTTCACCGCTTTCCGGGTCATATAGACTATGTCATATTGGGAGAGTATGACCTGCCATTTAGCTATCCTTCCTGGTACAAATGGGCTTTCGAATACGTATTTGATAGGATTCATCCTGGAGATGAGCCATGTCTTGTGATTCAACATGTAGTGCTTGAGGCGGTTTGCTGTCCAGGCTAACGCGCAGCAAGTCTTTTCTAAGAAAGAGTATCTTGACTCACAATCATTGAACTTCTTGCTCAAGTAATAAATAGCCCTCTCCTTTTGGCCGGTATCATCATGTTGTCCCAAAACACACCCCATTGAGTTCTGTTGGACTGCCATATACAAGATAAGAGGCCTCCCTGCCATGGGTGGAACCAATACTGGTGGGCTGGTCAAGTATTGCTTAATTTTCTCAAAAGCCTCCTGGCAAACTGAATCCCATTGGGTGGAATTATTCTTCCGGAGTAGTCTGAAAATAGGCTCAGCTTTGGCAGTGAGATTAGAAATAAATCTCGAAATGTAGTTCAACTTTCCCAGAAAACTGCGCACCTCCCTTTCTGTTCTTGGAGATGGCATATCTTGAATAGCTCGAACCTTGTCTGGATCTACCTCTATTCCCTTTTCGCTCACTATAAATCCCAAAAATTTTCCTGACCTAGCTCCGAATATGCATTTGGCAGGGTTCAGTTTCAACTGATATTTCCTGAGTCTCTCAAATACTTTCCTCAGCACCTGCACATAGCTTTCTTCTCCCCGGGATTTGATGATCATATCATCTACGTACACCTACACTTCTTTATGCATCATATCGTGGAATAATGTGACCATGGCGCGCTGATAGGTGGCACCAGCATTCTTAAGTCCGAAGGGCATGACCCGATAGCAAAATACTCCCCATTGAGTGATAAAAGCAGTTTTCTCTTTGTCTTCCTTATCCATTGGGATTTGATTGTACCCAGATGCCCCATCAATGCATGAGCACCTGCCCAATCCCGCAGCATTGTCTACTAACACATCAATGTGGGGGAGAGGGAAATCATCTTTTAGACTTGCTTTATTAAGATCCCTGTAATCAACACACACTCTAACTTTCCCGTTCTTCTTCATTACCGGGACAACGTTAGCTATCCATTGGGGATATTTGACTACTTCTATGAACCCAGTCAGATCGCTTTCTTGACCTCATCCCTAACCTTGAGCGGTGTCGATTCATTCTTCTTAGCTTCTGCTTTACCGGGATTGTCCCTGGAATTAGGGGAATTTTGTGCGCCACTATCTGGGGGTCCAAACCGACCATATCATCATAGCTCCAGGAAAATACGTCTAGGAATTCTCTGAGCAAACCGATCATATCTCCCAATTCCTCACTCTCCACAACCTTAAGTTCCCTCTTTACTTCTTCCGTGCCTAAGTTTATGGTGCGTGTTTCATCTCCACAAGGCACGAGGGAAGGTTTATCGTTTTCATTGCTTTCCTCTGTGAGCTCCACCTCAGAATCACTTGAAGTAATGGCAGTTATGGGGATTTTAAAATTAACCAGAGGAATCTCTGAGTCTATTGGATTATTAGGTGTTAGATGAAAGGTCCTGGATGAACGAAAATAGAATATATTATAAAGATAGAATTCAAATGAAGAGCATAAAAAGGATTTGGAAATAAATGCGCTATTAATTCATTAAAAATTTATGTCATAAGAAAAGGGTCCATTTACAACGTTACACTTGCCACCATGGACAAAATGATCAAGTGTAGATAACCAAAGGTACTTTACTCGAAATTGAGTACAGGGATGTCCTCTGCCGTCCAGTTGTCCAGTTCTTATCCCTCAGCTATTGGAGAGACCAGAGCCTCATACAGGGAATCCAGGTGAATGACATCAACGGACGGTTGATCAGGTGATTCTTCCACATCTGCCGGATTTTCAATGACCGGTTTAGTGAAGACTTCTGTGATTCTCGGGACTACTTTCATCTTTCCCATTTTCTGATCGAATCTCTGATCCCGAAGTCTGTTTCTCATCCAGAATCGCCCATCCATGAGAGCATCTTCCTCATAACCCAATCCGCAACGGCCTATCTTCTGGATAGCCGGTATAGGTTCAACGATTCCCTGTAATGTGGCGCCTAGGCCTTTGCCTTCTTCGTACCCACTCCTTGTCATTATCTTGGCTACCATAGCCATAGCCCCTCCATTTCTAGCTTCTTGTAACTCAAGGGCCTGGAAGGAGCTTTCCAACGACTCCTCAGTCGCTTCCACATAAGGGAGTGATTGTGGCTTGGTGACTAGCAAGGCCTCCTCTCCTTTCACTGTGATGATTTTGCCGTCCATAATATATTTGATCTTTTGGTGCAAAGTTGAAGGAACGGCGTTCGCAGAATGGATCCAAGGCCTCCCCAACAACATAGTGTAGGCCGGCTCAATGTTCATCACCTGAAACGTGACGTTGAAAGTACATGCACCGACTTGGATTGGCAAGTCAATGTCTCCCAGCACTTCTCTCCTTATACCGTCGAAGGCTCTCACCACCATAGCACTCTAACGTATATCAGATTGGTCAACCGGCAGCCTGGCCAAGGTGGTATTAGGCAGTACATTAAGAGCTGACCCATTATCAATAAGTACCTTGGCTACTATACAACCCTTACACTTCACTGTTACATGCAGAGCTTTAGTGTGCCTTAAACCCGCAGGGTCTATCTCGTCTTCTGAGAAAGTGACAAAACTGGATGCTTGGATTTGTCCCACTATCTTTTCAAACTGCCCCGGTGTGATGTCGGGGCTCACAAAGGCCTGATCCAGAATTTTCTGCAGGGCTTGATGGTGTACCTCTGAGCTCAAGATCGATGTGGCTGATGAAATCCGTGGCAGCGTCTTCCTCAACTGTTCCACCACATCATACTCACTTTGTTTCATTATTTGGAGCGAGCTCCTCCTCTTCTTTATGTCCAGAGGTTCTACTTCCTCTGTCTTTTCAACCTCCTCTTGGTGTTCTTGGTGACTCTCCCATCTTTACTTTCCCTTTTCTCTTTTCTTTCTCTTCGTTCCTGTAACACCTCCCACTTCGAGTTATGAACTCAACCTCTTGCTCAAGGGAGGAGGGTTTTGTGGTAGCGACGGGTTGGGGATCAACCTGAGGAGTAGCACTGGTGGTGGGTCCGGCATAAGTCATTCTAAAATGCTCATGAGGAGTAAAACATGGTTTTGGTGGTGCTGGAGGTGAGGCAAGATTAGGAGCTGATGTACTGCTCGACGCTCCTTGAGTGAAGACTTAGAAATTGTAGTTCCAAGGTATGGTGTGGGTGTTGGTAACAGGGAGCTGAGATGGGGCTCGGATAACCGTTACTGGCGGCGAGGTTACTGGGGGTGAGAAGGTGATTCTGGGTTTAGAGGTAGAAGCATTCTGGCTGTATCTAGTTGTGTTCACTCCCTCTTCCATCTTCGACTTTGTCAGGCATCTCAGAATTTTAAGGGATAACCAATTCTGAACCTCGCGTTTGAACCCCTCACAATCCCGCAGCTCATGATCAGCTGCCCCTTCATGATAAGGACATCCCGTATTCTTTATCGACCCTGATATCTGAGGGCAAAGGTAGCCTTCTTTTACTGCCATGGCAAAGATCCCCTCAAAGTGAGGGATGAGCTCATCTACCTCCGGTGCCAACCTTTCTCTGCCAGATTCTATCATATTTACACCATTACCCGAATTATGGTTGGGCAATGGGTTTGAGGTAACATTAGGGAGGGAACCATTTCCCTCAATTTTCAACCATCCGTTTCGGATTAAAGCGTGCACCCTTCCTCTGAGTGCCCCACAGTTGTCAGTTGAATGCCCTTGTGCCCCTCCATGGTACTCACAACGGGCAGTGGCATCATACCACCTGGGGTATGGCGGCTGGATCGGGTCTAGGGGAACTGGTACAATTTGGTTTATACCGACAAGGTATCGGTATATTTCACTGAGAGGGAGGGGAAGAGGTGGATCAGGGTTTCTTGGGGGTCTTGGGTTGTTTTGTGGTGGTCTTGGTTGAGCAGGAGGAGGAGGTGGTCTTGGTTGGTAATTTGTAGGTGAAGGGTATTGTGGGCGCCGGTGTGGATAATTAGGGAAAGGAGATGGAATGTTTGCGACTGTTTGGCCATGAGGGGGAGGATATGGCCGATAATTGTTTTGAGGGAATGGGGAATAATTGTTTTGACGGGTGACAGAATGCACATCACCCTTCTTCTTCTTGCCAAAGCCGGCAGTTTTCTTCGCAGGGTTCTCAGCCAACTCCTGCAACCGTCCCATTCTTAGATTGGCCTCTATTCTTTCACCGACCTGTATGATGTCAGAGAAGCTATTGGAAGTGTTCCCAATCATCAAATTGAAATAGGGGGCTTTCAACGTCTCAATGAACAGAGAGCACAGCTCATTGTCGATCCGGAGGGTGTACTTCGCCTTTTCTCTCCATCTCTCGGGCATACTCCTTGAAGCTTTTCTGTCCCTCCGCACCAGGTTTTGAAGATCCTCCTCGTGGGGCCACATCGCTTAAATTTGTACCGCTTTAAGAAGGCATCGCTAAATCCTTCCAGAGCGCGACTGCTCCTATCCAATCAATACACCACCTCAAAGTCGCCTGAGAGGCTCTCATGAAAGAAGTGGACCAGCAGTCTGTCATCCTCTGTCAAAGCAGACATCTTGGCGATATAGGTGGCCAAGTGAATGCGAGGATCTGAATTCCCTGTATACTTGTCAAAATCAGGGACCTTGAACTTGGGTGGCACCACCACATCGGGAACCAATCTAAGTGATGCCACATCAATTGAGCCATACATATTCAACCCCTCTATCGCTCTTAATCTCTCTTCTAGAGCAGATAGTTTCTCGTTTTCTCTCGTCTTATTTTCTCCTCCCACTGTATGAAATGCTCCGCCAGCTGGGAGATGAGGGGTGGAGTGAACTGGAGGGATTAGAATGGAAGGGTATGGGTCGGTGTTTGAAACGGTTGGGTAATGAGAGTAAGGTAAGTCATTATTCATGGCAGCCGGATTGACAGTGATTGTCAGGTCCGGAATTGGTGAATGGAAGGTAAAAGAAGTTGAAGCTTGGTGTGGATCATTTGTTTGAGGTGGTGGAGGAGGTAGCGGTAGGCTAGGCTCTGCTGTGGGTTTATTCTGGGACATTTACCTTATTAGTCTCATAAGTTCTGAGACTTGATCTTTCAACTCGGAAACCTGCCCTTGTAGGTTATGTACTTGTTGCTGATCTTCCATTATCTTCTTTGTTCGAGATCTTGTTAAGTACACTCGCTTGGGTTGAACCGTGTTTTTGGTCGGACTTGCCTTATTTGAAGCAATGTTGATTTCCTGTAAGAAGTCGAAAAAAAGGATTTTTAATGAATTTTGAATTTTGTTAAGAAACTAAAAGTCCTGGTCTGGACGAAGGATACAGTGGCATTTGGGAGCCAGAATGAAATCTGCGAAAGGATAATTGCATCAACTTTATTATGGCATCGTTCGATAGTCTGACTGTGAATGATTGGATTGAATGCGCGTTTATGATGCCTGTCCATATAGCGCATTCAATTTTTCATATAACCCTAGCGAGGGAGTTCCTACGGGAGTCATATTATTCATTCACAAATTTGCTAAACAATGGTCCAAAAATCATCTCATTAACTGAATAATTCGTACATCGTATTCTTTACATCGGCCTAGGTTCTGGGAGGTTCTTTATAATGAGATGGCATTTTCTGAGATACTCATATATTCTTTCTTCTTGTTTGGCAGGGTTGAATGCTTTCAGAGCATACTCGGATTCAGGTAATAGCTCTTGTTTTCCCTGGGCTATCGTTCTCTCCAGCTGGTTAACATTCTCTTTCAGCTCTTGATAGAGAGCAGCTTGTTTTTCTTTCTCTTTCCTTTCCTTAGCACATTCTTTCAAGATATCGTTGATGAGTAGTGCCTGTTCTTTTAATTCGAGCTTCTTCTTTTTGTTTTCCTGTTTATACTCTTCAACGAATACCTCTTGGTATTTCATCTTTTCCTGAAGCTTACTATTCTGCACTTTCATTTCTTTGACCTCAGCTTGAAGAGAGTCTATTTCCTTTTCCCACCGTACCTCTTGCTCTTCGAACCCCATCTTTTCGGCCCTTGCTTCTTCCTTGAGCCTTCTCACCTTTCTTTTAAGTTTTTTCTATTGGTCCTCCAACTATTTTATTCGTTCTTGCAGTTGTGAGTTCTCGGTATTTGCCTTTTGTAACGAGTCAACCAGGCGATCATCAGCTTCTTCTAATAGGACGTTTCGGCGAGGGTCGCTGTCTTCGAATTCTACAGTTGAGTGTTCTCGGTCTCTGTTAGCCCTCCATTCAAGATAATCGCGTGTGGCACTTGGACCTTTAGGCGACCTTTCCATCAGAGAGATGTTTTCCCAGGATCTGCGAGCCATTTTCAACCTTTCCTCTTCCTTGAGCTCATGGTAGAAATGACCTTGGTGGTATTCTTCAATGTCGATTCTGGTCTGTGTTGAGCCAAATTGCCTCATTACCAATGCCGGAGTGTAACTTGTGTATCCGGTTGCTCCGATCAGGGACACCGACTGACTACCTCCCGTGTTGATCAAAACGGATTGGCCTGACGCCCACAGCTTCCTCCAACAATAATCATGGCTATTGAAACTCAAAATCTATTCCCGCCACTGCTGTTCATTCTTCGAACTGATTATTAACCGGGTCATCTTCTCGATGGGAGGCTGGTCAAGGTACCAAGTCAATCCCTTTGTCTCCACAGGGCATATGTGACTGATAATCCAGAGATATAACAATTGAGAACAACACTTGATGGACCCTTTACCCTGTTGTCTGCAGTAGGTAAGGGTTAATAAGGTCTCCGCAAGAATTGCCGGTATCGGATTGACCTCCTGCCTTTCTACCGCCCAGAATACTTCCACCGTGCTGCAGGTTATGATTCCTAATGGTCCCGGGAACAAAATCAGGCCATAGATTCCCAATGCGAGTGCTACTGAAGCTTGATCCCACTGTTTCTCTTGGAGGTATTGATCTAACCGCTTCTCGAGGTAGGTCCAATACCATCCATGCGTGTTCCCTTTGACAGTTTCTTTTGACTTTGCCTCCTCCGAAGGAATACCCAACAAATGTGTTAATTGTTTCTAGGTCTGCCTATGCTCAAGGTGTAGGTAGATCCGATTCTGTGTTGAGTAAGGAATCTCTAGTAATGCCTGATATTCTTCCATAGTGGGAACTGTATCAATGTCATTGAAAGAGAATACCCCGTACTTAGGACTCCAAACTGACAGCATTGCCTTTAATGCTGGGATTTGGACCTTGACTCGCATTAGGGTTGCAATTCTCCCATATTTCTTTTCAAATCGTGCCTTGACCTGATCGGGAAACGACCTCCAACCATTAGACAGACCCTCGAGGCTGTTCATTCTGACCTCAATTTTATTCAGATCCCATGAAGGTAGTAAGCTAGCATGTGCCTTGAAGACATCATTTTGCGGGGGTACTGGAGTATGAGTTGATTTGGACCAAAGTTTAGCATTCTGAACTTCTTCTGCCGACTGACTCGAGGATGCCATGATAAAAATGATGCCTATCCTTTTTACAGACTTTTGGTTTGGTGATGCTTGTGGAAAAACTCGTTAGCAGGATAAATTCGGGTAATTTTGTATCATATTGTTGGCAGAGTGGTACCTACACATTTATCAAAGTAGGAAAATGTGCAGGTTTTCTTAATAACATGATTCAAGATTACCCTTAAAAGTAAGAACAAAGTGAAACAAACAGAATAGGGTAAGAGTAAGTATGCCCCTTTTATCCTAGCATAGGGAGACTCCTGATACCGGATGAGTGCTACCTAATTGGATAGTTCTATCTTATAAGATAGCTTACTACGGCTTTCAGCTATTGTGATAGTTTAGCTCAAGGTCTAATTTTCTAAAAGCCACAGGTTCCCAAATTGCCCCTACTGTAACAGTAGAGCCCCGTTCTATAACCATGATATTATCGGGAAAATTCCACGAGTATCACAGTGGATAGAACGAGTTTCAATCTGAGCAGAAGCCTTCACGGATACTAACGGGGTAAAACCCACAGGTACCGCTACATGACCCCCTCCTACTTTCCTAAAAGGGTAAGAAAGCCCGGGTATAGGACTGAAGTGTGTGAGGACATCGTGTGAGTGTTCAGTGTGTGAAGGGACACCTTTACCTCTTCCCAATTCAGGGGGATTTTATTCTTCCCATTTTTTCCTTTTTTCCTCTTTTTTTTTTTTTTTTTGAAACGGAGAGCACTGTAGGGAATAAAACAAGCAAAACAAGCAAAACAAGCGAAACAGTTAGTAGGAATAAACAAAAATTAACATATAAAATATTACCGGGTGAGCCCACCTAACTATAATTTGATTGAAAAATTAAATATACTTTTGGACCTCTAGACCGGGGTTAAATCTCAAGAAATCCCCAGTGGAGTCGCTAAGCTGTCACAAGGTGTTTTGCGGTCGCCTGAACGAACCCTTACCGAAGTGGGAAAGAGTGAGGAGTCGCCACTTTAATTTTGAGGGAAATTAAAGAAAACCGTTTATGAAGATAAATTGAGATGAAACCACTTCTAGGCAGAGATTCTAGGTTCGGGGTCCGTAAACGGGTGGGGAAGGTGTTAGGCACCCCACCTCGTCCCTTAATAAGGGTAAGTAGATTTAACTTTGCATTAGTTAGGAGGGCTTGAGTGGACATGTTAATCCTTTTGACTAAAGGAACATTTGATTTTTCACTAAATTTGGATCACCCAGATACATAAGTAAATGAGACAACCTTAGTGAGTTACTGTTGTATGCTAATTTTATTTGAAAGAAATATTTTATTAAAATTTAATTTAAGAATCAGATAAGAACTCTTCTCCGAACTCCTTAATATTTATTAAAATTCTGAGTTTAGACCGGATAAGAACTCTCCTCCGATCTCTATTTAATATTTATTAAAATTTTGAGTTGAGACCGGATAAGAACTCTCCTCCGATCTCTATTTAATATTTATTAAAATTTTGAGTTGAGACCGGATAAGAACTCTCTTCCGATCTCTATTAAATATTTATTAAAATTTTGAGTTGAGACCGGATAAGAACTCTCCTCCGATCTCTATTAAGTATTTATTAAAATTTTGAGTTGAGACCGGATAAGAACTCTCCTCCGATCTCTTCGAAATTTGATCACAGCTATATATCTCAAGAGCCTAAGTTTAAGAGTTCTAGTATTTAAAGATACCAAGGGTCGTAATAAGGCTTCCTTTAACTTATTGGTACTTTGTGACTAAATAAGGGATGCCGGACTGAATTTTACCGACCTCCCATGTGGTCGCCTTACCAGTATTCCCTCTGTTCCATTAAAGAGGATCCGAACGGACGGCTGAGATCCTCTTTAGAAAATTTGTCATTTTCTTCTTCTAATCTGACGGTCCTAAATTCTCTTGTCCGGGGGGATCTGAGGGCTAGGAGTGAAAGGCACTGGTTTTGTCGTCTTCTTCTTTGATCCAAGGGCTCTGAGCTCATCCTTACAAGTTGGATCAACGGTGGAGATTAGGATGTACAGCGCATGTCAGAAACGTGGGCGATTCTGGGGCGTGCGGTTGAGATTTTACCTGACAATGCTTTAACTACCTCGGTTCTGATTATGGTGACAGCATAGGCGCCCTTTCATTTTCTGTTCTCTCTTGCTTTCCGATCTTCTCAACATGGTCCTTCTCCGATCTTTCATGCCGATCTTCCCTCTTCCGATCTTTATTATTCCAATACTTCCCTTAACCAGGCCCGGTCCGGTCAAAGCATTAATTCCCCTCAATTCCCAAAGGCCCGCCGTTTTCCTTTCAAAGAATAAATGCTTGATTTCCCCCTATATATACCCACTGACCCAAAACTTTCTCCATCTGATTTTATACTTTTCTTCTTAACTTTCCTAATATAGTTATTAAATGATCGTACCGTTATTCCGGCAGGATTGTGGTTTTTGATCTTTTCGATGGACCTTTTTATTCCCCAACTGAAAACTCATGACCCTGGTGATCGAATAATCGTGATGACCTTATCTGATGATGGTGAGAGAACTAAATCAATTAACCGATCTGGATTGCGGACCTCGATTGTATTGATCTCGAGTCGTTCAACTGGCATAATCGACGAACCGATTTTGACCGAGCAAATTGTTGATGTTCTGCCGACCCTTGACGGTTGCTCTTCCAAGTTTATTTGTCTTCTCACCACATTGGGTGTTCCGACAGCGGCTTCCTTCCACATTGGGTGTTCCGACAGCACCTCGGTTCTGGTCGGTGACACCCCTTTAGATCAGTCACAATGTTGACTATTGACACAGGCCTCTTTAGATAGGATGTTCCGCTGATCTTTTAGAGATCGGCCTTTTGATGTAATCATATCTCTAATGTATTCCTATCTTTAGATCGCCCAAATTATGTAATCTGACTTTTGGAAATGTATTCCGATCTCTTGAGATCGCCCAAATGATGTAATCCGATCTTTTGGAAATAAAGATTTTATTTTGTCAATTATCTTATTAATTATTTTCCGAGCTCTAATATGATTATCCGACCTGAATGACACTTATCCGATCCATAATTCGAAACACCTGGATCTGCCACTCTATAATTAACCGATCTCTTTGTGGAATCTTGGGAATATGCGTGAGACGTGTCAGAACGGCTGGCGAGTCCCGCTAACCGATGCAGTGCCCGGAACCTCGTGAGCATTAAATGCTCGGACGAGTATAAATAGGGTTGGGGGGTTAGCCATTTGCTCCTGTATGTCATTTTCAGTCTCTTGCTCACAACTTCAAAGTTCTCTCATTTTCTCAAGTTCTTCCGACGCCGATCATACTCCGGTAAGGGCTTTGATCTTCTTTTTAGTTTAAATTCTGTATTTCCTTTGAAAATGAGCGGCGCCGAAGGTTAGAGAGCGACGAGCCCTCCTTCCATTCAGTTCTCGTGGTTGTCTGATGAGGAAGAGGTGGTCGGGCCAAGTGCACAACCAGAACCTCTTAGGGTCTCCGTTCCAGCTCGGGGGCGGATCGTACCATCAAGGCATGCACCTTCTTTAGGGAGGGAGAATCTTCCTATGGACGAGCTACCATCAATCTTGCAAGAATCCGATTTGCAATCGTTTAGCCAGGAGTACAATATTCGTCCTGATTCGTACGAACTTATCCGGTGTCACGGCGATCACCGAGCCGATCACTTCTTTGAAGAGAATGACATGGTTATGGCATACGAGGAACAGTTAAAGGCCGGTCTTCGGTTCCCTCTAGATGACTTCTTCAAGGAGGTCCTAAAATATCACCGAGTGTGCATTGCTCAAGTTCACCCTAACTCGTGGCAGATCTTGGTAGCCTTAGTCCTACGGCTAAGGTGTTCGCCGAACTGCACAGGCTAACTCGCCGAAAGGACGATGAGCACTGGTTTTTTCAGGCGAAGCCTCATTGTGGGCTCTTTACTGATCTGCCCTCCTCCCTTAAGAATTGGAAGAACCGCTTCTTCATTCTGAGGAGCAAAAATCCGACCTGCTTTGAGGACTTCCCCTGTAGCTGGTGGCACCAGGGGCCCTTGATTCCGAAGCGTATTACCCTGAGCAGGGATGAAAGCTTAATAGTGATGGAACTGAAGAATCAGGCGGCCACTCAGAAGTTCTCCTGTTTAGATGCGGTGACTGCCGAGCTGCACCATTGGACCACACAACTGATCGCCGGCCAAGATCGCGAACTTCTGCTCTCTGACCTCGGCATTGGTATTTTCTACATCTCAGATCTCAGGACCTTAGCGATCTCACTGACCTCTTCTTTGTGCAGGTATGGTGGGTGGTGAGGGTTCCAGGAAGCGGAAGAAAGAGAGAGAGATTTCCCGGAAGGTAAAAGAGATGAAGCGTTCGGCACTACTTCAAACACCCGGCCATGAACCTGGGGAGATACGAGGAGACCCGCCCCGACCTTCGGGACCGCCGATCGTAGAAGCTGTCTGATCTCCTCCTCGACGAGAAGAGCCGCCTCCACCTCCTCCGGTTGCTCCAAGCACAGAAGGGGGTCGTTCTCAACCTTCTGCGAGGCCCCCTTCTCGTGGCGCTCAAGTGCTGATCGCTTCCCTGGAGAACAACCGGACTGTTCGGGAGAACCCAGGTTTTGCCAAAGTCTTGGGGTCTTCCATCTGCCTTCGGGAGGATCGGGACCGACTGTCTCCGGACAATCTTGACGACATCCTGACCCGATCCATGAGTTTGAATGTAGAGTGCCTGGTGAACCAGCACGTAGTCCGAGAAAAGGCTCACCGCCTGGGTAAGGAGGTCGAGAAGAAGAGTCAAGAAGTGGCATCCCTCCGATCCCAACTCTCATCCGCTCAGGATTACATATCTCAAATTGAGGGGCGTATGAAGTACTATGAGGATAAGCTGGCCGAACAGACTCATGTTCTGGCTGAAAGGGATCATGCTCTTAGAGAAGTCCAAGCGCTCCGGGCCAACGAAGCTGCTCAGGTCGCTCACCTTACTGAGGAGCTTAAGGCAAAAGATGAAGAGATGGTGACAGGAATAGCCGGTGCTTATGTGAACGCTCACCAGGATCTCTTGGCCGAGTTCCAGAAGCGTTACCCAGAGGAGGACTTCTCTTGGATGGCCGACCTGGCTCCCGGAGGCGAGGATGAAAGCGAAGAGGAGGCCGAGGGTGAGAGAGAAAATGAGCAAAATGTAGATCAGGCTGGGGGTGATCCCCCAGCCGAATGACTTGTACAAATGTTGGTATGAAATGAAATTGCCCTTTGTTCAATGATTAGATGTGATTGGAAAATCTCTGAATTGCCTAAGTATTTGATTGCCTGAACATAGCAAAATAAGAACTAAATGCAATTATTAATCTAAGCGTAAGAGATCGGAAAGCACAATAAGCATAAGATCGGTAGGGAAGAAATGCTGAACGGGTCTTGATTAAAATTGGAAATTTGACTTGAACACTTAAGACTGGAATCCTCATTAAACCGGACCAAAACCTTAGCTCTTAAACTTTTGAAAGGGAGATCGGCAATAAAACTGGTAAGAAAAGATCTAGTGTCAGTTCATTTCGTTTGTCAACAGAGATCAGGAATATACTTGACTGGTCCGGAGATTCGACAATGGGTTTGAGAGATCGGTAAGGCTTTGACTGATGTGAGGACTTAGCATTGATTTAATTCTTTGTGAGGGGAGATCGGAAATGTGACTGCCTATCAAAGTGGGATCAGAAATGTGATTAGCTGTCATAGGGAGACTTAGTACTGGGGATCGGTTTCGAAGTTTTATTGATTTTGGGGATCGACCAAAATATGGTGTCGACAATCATCATTTAGTTTTCATTTCCTTCGAGAGTATACATTCAAGTCATAGGTGACTTGAAAATACTCTAAAGAATATAGGCAGGGGTACTTTAACATGAGAGTTTTGGTCTTAATAAATGAAAAATAATAAAGGAAGATAGGTGTAGCAAAGGTCGAATAGGTCGGGAGAAAAATTAACAAATAAGTTATGAGGTTGGGCCAAGGAATGAGCCCAGGTGATAATATAATAGATCGGGAATCAAGATAAGATCGGATCCCGGACGAGCGACTAAAAACAGATCAGATATCGCTAATCAAAGAGTTCTAATAAAGCGATCATGCGGAAGATCGATAAAGAGTTCGGTCTTTCATCCACTATCTAGTTATAAGGTCTCGTAGGCTAGGAAAAGCTGTACACTGGTCTCTTGTGTCCTCGGTACTTCATTCCCACAAAAAGGGGTCAAGAAGGACCCTTTACCAAAATCCTTAGTTCCAAGTTCTTACAAAACGCCATTCTAATAAACACATTAAGAGTTCGAGGGAGAGTCCTTACCCCAACTCAGTTTAATTTTTAACGTAAACACATTAAAAGTTCGGGGGAGAGTTCTTACCCGAACTCAGTTTAATTTTTAACGTAAACACATTAAGAGTTTGAGGGAGAGTTTTTACCCGAACTCAGTCTAATCTTTAACGGAATACACTAAGAGATCGGAGGAGAGTTCTTACCCGAGTTCTCAAATTAAATTCTTAATACACTAAGAGATCGGGGGAGAGTCCTTACCCGAGTTCTCAAATTAAATTCTTAATACACTAAGAGATTGGGGGAGAGTTATTACCCGAGTTTTCAACTAAAATTCTTAATGCACCAAGAGATCGGGGGAGAGTTCTTACCCGAGTTCTCAACTAAAATTCTTAATGCACTAAGAGATCGAGGGAGAGTTCTTACTCGAATTCTCAGCCAAAATCTTAATAAAATATATAGAGATCGGAGGAAAGTTCTTACCCAAAATCCTCCGCCTAAATTTTAAATAGAATACATTAAGAGATCAGGAGAGAGTTCTTACCCGAATTCTCTTAGCTTAAATCCAAACTAAAATATCACAACTTCAATATTCGAATCAACCCCCAACAAAAATCCATTACACAACACCTATTCACTGAAGGGTCATCTCATGTACTCGTGTTCTTAGGCAACCCTAAATAGTAAAATATTAAATATTCCTTTTATCTACACAAAGGATTAACATCATCATTCTACCCCCCTAAATTATCAATTTATAAAGAGCACAACATTAAATCTGCTTACCCTTGTTAAGGGACGAGGTGAGGTGCCTAACACCTTCCCCACCCGTATACGGACCCCGAACTTAGAATCTCTGTTTTCAAAGTAGATTTTAATTTTCAAAAAAAAAATGGTTTTCTTTAATTTCCCTCAAAATTAAAGTGGCGACTCCTCACTTTTCCCACTTCGATGAGAATTCATTCGGCGACCACAAAAACCCTTGCGACAGCTTGGCGACTCCACTGGGGATTTGTTTCACCTTAACCCTAGTTTAGAGGTCCAAAAGCAGATTTAATTTTATGCTCATGTAAATTAAAACCGTAATTAGGGGATTTAACTTACAAAATTCGAAAGTCTTGATATATCGATTGTTATTATTTCTTTCTAACCATTTTTCTTACTTTGATTGTCTTATTTGTTACAGCAATTTTCGTCTAAAACTCTCCCCCATACAAGGAAGAGGTAAATATGTCCCCTCACACACTGACTACTTACACGATGTTCTCACACACTTCAGCCCTATACCTGGGCTTTCTTACACTTTTAGGAAATAGGAGGGAGTCATGTAGCGCTACCCGTGGGTTTTACCCCGTTAGTGTCCGTGAAGGCTTTTGCTCAGATTGGAACTTGCTCCATCTACTGTGATACTCGTGGAATTCTCCCGTTAGTATCATGGTGGTGGAATGGGGCTCTGCTATTTACAGTAGAGACAATTTGGGAACCTGTGGCTTTAGAAAATTAGACCTTGAGCTAAACTATCACAGTAGCTGAAAACCATAGCAAACTACCTCGTAAGATAGAGCTATCCAATTAGATAGTACTTACCCGATACTAGGATTCTCCCTATTTTAGGACAAAAGGGACATACTTGCTTTCACCTTACTCTATTTGTATTTTTAAATTTTTAAATAACATGAGGGTAGTTTTGAATCATACTGTTAGGATGATCTAAACACCTTCCTACTTTGATAGGTGTATAGATATTACCACGCCAGTAGTATAATTCAAAATTTCCTGAATTTATTCTGCTAATGTATTTTCTCCGCAGGCATTATAAATTGGAGTCTGTAAAGGATAAATGGAAACTTTAATATGGCATCCTCGAGTTAGTCAACTGAGAGAGTTTCAAGGCAGGAACAGAATGCTAGACAATGGTCCAAACTGCTCCATAATTCAGAGTCCCCACAGATTGATGACATAGGAGCAGACACCGGCACATTACCTCCATTGGATCCAAGTAAGGTTGAGGTTAGAATGACCGATCTTGAGGATTTATCCAACAGTTGGAAATCACTTCCTGATAATGTCAAAGCAAAGTTTGAGGAAAAGTACGGGAGGATTGCAACTTTGATACGGTCCAGAGTACAAGTTTCTGCATTAAAGGCCATGCTATCAACTTGGAATCTCAAGTATGAGGTGTTCTCCTTCAATGATATTGATACGACTCCCACCATAGAAGAATATCAGGCACTGCTAGAAATCCCTTATGTGGGGCATAATTGGATTTATTTACACCTCGAGCATAGGCAGACCTGGAAACAATTCGCGCATATACTTGGAATCTTTGTAGAGGAAGCAAAGGCAAAAGAAACCGTTAAGGGAAGCACACATGGGTGGTATTGGACTTACATCAAAAAGCATTTAGATCTGCATATTCAGAGAAAGCAATGGGAACAGGCTTCGTTGACACTAGCTTTGGGAATTTATGGCCTGATCTTGCTTCCCGGGCCTTTAGGAGTTATAACTCATAGCGTTACGGAAATGTTTTGGGCAGTAGAGAAGCAAAATGTCAATCCAATACCTGCAATCCTCGCAGAGACCTTTTTGACTCTAACCTATTACCGACAACAGGGTAAGGGAACCATCAAGTGTTGTTCCCAATTGCTACACCTTTGGATCCTCAGCCACATCTGTCCTTTGGAAACTAAGGGATTAACCTGGTATCCCAACCAGCCTCTCATCAAAAAAATGGCTAGATTGACAATAAGTCCAAAGAATGAATTACAATGGCAAGAGCAGATTATAAGCTTCAACAGTCACAACTATTACTGGAGGAAGTTATGGATTATGGGCCAGCCTATTTTGTTCAGTACAGGGGATAATCATTTGGTACCTTTGATCGGATTGACCGGGTACACAAGTTATATCCCAGCTTTGGTAATGAGGCAATTCGGTTCAACTTAGTTCGCACCCAATGTTGAAGGACTTCATCAAGCTCATTTCTATCGTGAACCTAGCAGAGAGGAAGAACTAAAAGCGTTTTGCAAATCCTGGGAAAAGGTCACCATGATTGAATGGTCACCTAAAGGGCCAAGTACCACGGAAGATTATCTCGGATGAAGAACAAGCAGAGACCAGAGATATCAAGTTTTTGAACTAGCAGAGCCTAAGAGAAGAACGCCTCATCAGGAAGTTCTTTCAGAAGAAGTTAGTGCCAAATTGGTCAGCTCTCTACAGAGCTCAAGCGCTAAGAACTAGCAATTGCGAGAACGCATAAGGCAGTTGGAAGGCCGACAATAAATCCTGAAAAAGGAGGTAAAAAGGCTCAGGGAAGAAGTAATAGCAGAAAAAGTAGAATTTGAGGGACAAGAAATGCAGTGGGAGAAGGAAAAGACCTCACTTCAAAATGCAGTGAGAGAGGCAGGAGTCCAGACTGGCAAATTACAGGAGAAGCTAGAATATCAGGAAATACTTATGGAAGAGTATAAATAGGAAAGTAAAAAGAAAAAGCTTAAATTGAAGGAGCAGGCACAACTTATTAATGACATTTTGAAAGAATGTGCCAAAGAAAGGAAAGAAAAAGAAAGGCAAGCAACCCTTCATCAAGAGCTGAGAGAAAATGTTAACCAGTTAGAAAGGATGATAGCACAAGGGAAATAAGAACTCCTGCCAGAGTCTGAATACGCCTTGAAGACATTCAATTATGCCAGACAAGAAGAAAGACTCTATGAGTACCTCAAAAGATGTCATTATATTTAAAGAGTCTTCCTGAACCTAGGCAATAGCAAAGGATGCTATGTATGAACATATTGATTAATGAATTATTTGGACCATGTTTAGTAAGATATGAATGAAAAGTGTAACTCCCGTGGGAACTATCCTCATTAGGGTTATACGAAAAGACAAATGTGTCATATGAACAAGTATCATGGATACGCTTACGATCCCGTTATTCACTATTGGACTATCAAGTGATGCCATGATAAAGTTGACACAATTTGCCTTTTGCAGACTCTATTTTGGCGATTATCTGTCACCGTATCCTTTGTCCAGTTAGGATCTTTAACTCTAACAGAATTTAAAACTAATTTAAAAATTTTCCCACAGGAAATCAATATTGCTCCAAACAAAGCAAACTCGACCAAGCAAGCAGTTCAATCAAAAAGAGTGTACTTAACAAGGTCCCAGGCAAAGAAGATAATGGAAGACCAGGAACAAGTACAGAACCTATAGGGACAAGTTTCAGAGCTGATGAAACTGATGAAGGAGATATCCCAAAATAGAGAAACCATCCGACCTACACCAGAATCAAATTTTCCATTACCTCATCCACTCCCAACAACGGTTGATTCCCATCAAGCTTCGGCCTCTTTCACCTTCCAGCCTCCTATTCCTGATCTAACGATCACTGTTAATCTAACACTCCTAAATAATGACTTACCCTTTTATCCAGCTATCTCAAACTTTAAATTGCACCCTTCCATACCAATCCCTCCAGTTCATCCAACAACTTATTTCCCAACCAGAGGCATGGCTTATGTAGCAGGGGGTGAAAATAGAGAAAAAGAAAGTGAGAAGTTGTCTGGTCTAGAGGACAGACTACGAGCTATAGAAGGTCTGAACATGTATGGCTCAATCGATGTATCTTCACTGAGACTGTTACCAGATGTAGTGGTGTCACCTAAGTTTAAAGTTCTGGACTTTGACAAGTGTACCTGAAATTCAGACCTTCGCATCCATCTGGCCACTTATATAGCTAAGATGTCCACTCTCACAGAAGATGACAGACTTCTGGTCTACTTCTTTCATCAAAGCCTCTCCGGGGCAGCTTTGCGATGGTGCATACAACTAAATAGGAGCAAACTACGCTCCTGGAAAGATTTGGTTGATACTTTCCTCAAGCAGTATAAATTCAACTAAGATGTCACCCCGACACGAAGAAACCTTCAAAATCTAGTGCAAAAAGAGAGGGAAAGCTTTAAAGAGTATGCCTAGAGATGGAGAGAGAAGGCAGCTGAGGTATATCCTCCAGTTACTGACAATGAGCTTTGTTCTCTCTTCATTGAAACCTTGAAGGCTCCGTACTTCAATCTAATGATCAGAAACACATCCAATAGCTTCTCCGACATTATCCAAGCCGGTGAAAGAATTGAAGCTAACCTCAGGTTAGGAAGGTTGCAGGAGTTGACTGGAGAAAACTCTGCAAAGAAGACTGCCAGTTTTGGAAAGAAGAAGAAATGTGATGTACACTCTTTCACCAGACAAGCTCAACCACCATTCCCTCAAAATAACTTCGGCCATACCCTCCTACTCAAGGCCTAATAATAGCAAATATTCCGTCCCCTTTTCCCAATTATTCTCACCCTCGCCCACAATATCCACCGCAAGCCGCTGAGCACCCCAGACCGCCTGCTCAACCTATTCAATTGAGACCATTTACTCCTCAAACCAACCCAAGACCACAAAGGAATCTTGATCCACCTCTCCCCCTTCCACTCAGTAAAATCTACCAATACCTACTTGGTATAAATCAGATAGTGCCTATTCCCCTTAACCCATTTCAACCACCATATCTTACATGGTATGACGCTAGTGCCCGAAGTGAGTATCATGGTGCGGTAGTGGGGCACTCAACGGATAATTGTGGAGCTCTCCGGGGAAGAGTACAGGCCCTGATTAGAAACAGGTGGTTAAAAATTGAGGAAAATGGCTCTCTTCCCAACGTCACTTCAAACCTATTGCCTAATCATGGTACTGGCAATAGCATGAATATGATAGAGCCTTCGGACAAAAGGTCGATTTTAGAGGTAGATCAACTGATTCCTCATTTCGAGGAGATTTTTGCAATGGCAGTGAGAGAGGGATATCTATGCCCTTAGGGATCCAGATCTGGAAGTGATCAGCACAGTTCAGGATGCCCTTACCACTGAGGAGCGGCTGATCATGAGCTGCACAACTATGAGGAGTTTAGGCAGGAAGTTCGGAGAATGCTGTCGCTCAAAGCTTTGAGATGTCAGCGGAGGTCGAGGACAGAGGGTGAAGTGAACACAGCCAAATTCAGCCGAGATGCCCCTACCCCTAACCCAAGATTATTCTTTTCTACTCCCAACACACCAACACCACTAGTACCACTAATGACAATTATCCAAACCCCGCCTCAACTCCCTGTCACTAATACTCATGCAGTACCTTAGAATTATAACCTCCAAGTTTTTACTCAAAGTGCATCCAGTAGCACTTTAACTCCTATCGTCAACCATACCCACACTCAACCCATCACCCCTCCTAAGCCATGCTTCGCTCCTCACAAGCATTTTAAAATGACCTATATCGGACCCTCCAACAATGCTACTTCCCAACCTAACCCAAAACCTATCACAACCAGTAACTCCCTCCCACAATATCAGGAAGTAGAATTCATAACCCGGAGTGGGAGATGTTACGAAAATGATGAGGCTGGAAAGAAGAAGGGGAAAGTAAAAATGGGAGAGCTACAAAAAAAATATAGAGGAAAGGGCTGTGAGGGTTAAAAAAGGGGAAGCTGCTGAAAAGAAAGAAGAGAAGGAACTGCTGCTACAGATCATGAACCAAAGTGAGTATGATGTCATCGAGTAACTAAGAAAGATGCCTGCTTGGATTTCCTTGCTATCCTAGATTTTAAGCTCGGAGGTACATCGTCAAGCCTTGCAAAAAGTTCTGGACTAGGCCTTTGTGAACCCTGATATCACACCAGGGCAATTTGAGAAAATAGTTGGGCAAATTCAAGCATTCAATTTTATTACTTTCTCAGAAGATGAGATAGACCTGGCTGGCTTGAAGCATACCAAAGCTTTGCATGTGACAGTCAAGTGTAAAGGGTGCATAGTTGCTAAAGTCCTGATTGACAATGGATCTGCCCTCAATGTCTTGCCTAATGCCACCTTAGCAAGACTGCCTGTTGACCCATCAGCCATACGTCAAAGTGCCATGGTGGTAAGAGCCTTTAAAGGTACAAAGAGGGAGGTACAAGGGGACATCGATTTGCCACTTTTAATGTCACATTCCAAGTAATGGATATTGAGCCTGCATACACCATTCCATTGGGAAGACCCTAGATCCATTCGGCAAACGCGGTACCTTCAACATTGCATCAAAGGATTAAGTACATTATGAGCAACAAAATCATCACTGTAAGGGGGAAGGAAGCCATACTAGTCACCAAGCCTCAATCAGTTCCTTATGTAGAAACAATCGAAAGATCCTTGGAAAGCTCTTTCCAAGCACTATAGTTACAAGGAACTACCCCGAGGGATGAAGGAGCCGCGACAATGGTGGCAAAGGTGATGTTGAAAAGCGGCTATGAGAAGGGCAAGGGATTGGGCACCGCGTTACAGGGGATTGTCGAACCACTACTTGCTATTCAGAAGATTGGCCATTTCGGCTTAGGATATGAGGAAGATGCTTTGATGGATGGGAGATTCTGGATGAGGAGTATGCTTTGGGATAAAAGGTTTGATCGAACAGTCAGGAAAATAAAAGTTGTCCCGAAAATCACAGATGTTTTCACCAAACCGATCATCGAGAATCCAGAAGAGAGTGAAGAATCTCCTGAAGAACCATCCATCGATGTCATACAACTAGACTCCCGGTCCGAGGCACTAATTTCACTAATTGCTGAGGGGTAAGAGCTTGATAATTGGGAAGCATAAGATATCCCCGTGCTTAATCTCGAGTAAAGTGCATTTTGTTATCAACACTTGATCATTCTGTCCATGGTGACAAGTGTAATGCTGTAAATGGAGCCTTTTTTTTATGATGAACGTATTAATGAATTAATAGCGCATTTTGTATCCAATTCTCTTTTCCTTTCGCCATTAAAATCCATTTTTTTAATATAGTCCACTTTCATTTCTTCAAGACCAACGACCAATTCACACCTAATAATTCAATTGACTCAGAAGTTCCTTATGTTAACTTTAAAACTCCCATAACTGCCATTGGTTCAAGTGATTCTAAAGAAGAGTCTGTAGAGGAACAGGGTGTAAGAGATGAACCTTCCCTGGTGCCTTATGGGGATGAAGCGCACACCATAAATCTAGGGACTGAGGAAATAAAGAGGGAACTTAAGGTTGTGAATAACAGAGAATTAGAGAGTATGGTCAGTTTGCTCAAGGAATTCATTAATGTATTCTAACGGAGCTATGATGATATGCCGGGATTGGATCCTCAAATAGTAACGCATAAGATCCCTCTGATTCTTAGGACCACTCCAGTGAAATAGAAGTTGAGAAGAATGAACCCCAACACACTGCTTAAAGTTAGGGATGAAGTCAACAGGCAGTCTGATGCTGGATTCCTGAAAGTGGTCAAATACCTTCAGTGGATAGCTAATGTTGTCCCAGTAATGAAGAAAGATGGAAGAACAAGGGTATGTGTTGATTATAGGGATCTCAATAAGGTAAGCTTGAAGGATGATTTCCCTCTCCCACACATAGATGTGCTGGTAGACAATGCTGCAGGGCTGGGAAGATGTTCATGTATCAACGGGGCATCGGGGTATAATCAAATCCCCATGGATGAGGAGGACAAAGACAAAACTGCTTTTATTACCTAGTGGGGGGTATTTTGCTATCGGGTGATGCCCTTTGGATTAAAGAATGCCGGAGCTACCTACCAACGCACCATGGTCACATTATTCCACGATATGATGCACAAGGAAGTAGAAGTATATGTGGATGATATGATCATCAAGTCCAGAGAGGCCGAGTCCCACGTACAGGTGTTGAAAAAGGTGTTCGAAAGGCTCAGGAAGTATCAACTGAAGCTGAACCCGGCTAAATGTGTGTTTAGGGCCAAGTCTAGTAAGCTATTGGGATTCATAGTAAGCGAGAAGGGAATAGAAGTAGATCTAGACAAAGTTTGAGCCATTTAAGAAATGCCATCCCCAAAGACAGAAAGGGAGATGCACAGTTTCATGGGAAAACTAAACTACATCTTGAGGTTCATCTCCCATCTCACTGCTAAAGCTGAGCCCATTTTTAAACTGCTCAAGAAGAATAACACCACTCAATGGGATCAAGTTTGTCAAGAGGCTTTTGAAAAGATTAAATAGTACCTGTCAAATTTGCCAATATTGGTTCCTCCAGTGGCAGAAAGGTCGTTGATTCTGTATATGACAATTCAGTTGTCACACCTTACCCCTCCGTAAGGCATAACATGATCCCGTAGAATACTTAATGAACTACCGAACTTCACCTACCAATAACTCATTAAATACCCTACAACGGATTTTAAAATGATTTTCTTACATTTTGGAAGTGGTGAGCATTTTGATGAGAATTAAAAACCATTTATTCAAAGCTTTAATACTAGTAAAAATTTTTGTCCATTTTACTTTTGCCGCAATTTTTATAAAAATTTTGACGGAGTTCCCCTTGTATTTTGAGAAACCAGTTCTTCAAATACCTGAGAAAAACACTCCCAAAAATGTTTCACAACTCCCAACCTCCAATAATTCACAATTCAACTCAAATCAATTCATTCCAAAATAGTTCCACAATCCAAATCAAATTTGTCAACTCAGAATATTTAATGATTCCATTCACAAAACATAAAGCAGGAAATTCATATGTACAAATATTAAATTTACAGAAGAGAATCCAAAATAATATTATTATAATTTATTTACAACTGCTCAACTACATTGATACATACAATATTTTTATATTTACATCAAGATTATCTACAAGGGTATAAAATAATACCCGTACAAAATTATTAGAGTAGTCCTCGATTTAACAGCAGCTCACTCTGCTGCTTTCTCCTTGCTATTATCTGTGACAGCAAAATAAGCCATCGCTGAGTATAAAAATACTCAGTGGTGCACAATAAAAATTTAAAATGCAATAAATAAATCATTCATTGCCAAACACAATTCAAATGTTTATCAGTCACATTTTACAAATATAAAAGTCCATAATGATACCATTTTGTCAAATAATCTATTAAACACAGTTTAGTCAAACAATTTCATAAACACAGTGTTGTCAGAGTCATACACAACTTAAGTCATGACACAAAAATTTCCGATCAATGCCGCGTTGTACACCACGACACAGCAATCTACAACCCCATTAATCGAAATTAATGAGGGAGGTGGCTAGCTAGCTAATGAGTACTCATCCGATCTACAACCTCAACTGGCAAGCCAGAGAGGGAGGAAAATAAACGATCTCAACCTCATAAATGGAGGAGGAATAATAAGTAACTGTCATGCTAAGTGTGAATCAAAAATCCATTTCAAACATTTCATTCAAATATTGCATACAAAAATCAAATCAATTTCCAAAGTTACAATTTGATCACAAAGTGGCAACACAAAAGTTCATAAATTCATAATGCGTACTAAATCAATTTTTCAAGGATAAAATGCTTAAATAGGGTTTATTGTGCACAAACCTCAAGCGAGTCGTCCCTTAGCCTCGACTCGGTTCCTCGGGTTCCTTCCCGATATTCTTTTCAGCTGAAACACATAATTTTACAATGTTTCAGTACTAGAACTTAACATAAATCCAAAATAAATTTAGCTTCACAATTACCTAGCTCTAACGTGCTAAATTCGACGTTCTTTAAATTTTGTATTTTGGGTTACTATTCACTGCACTATTCAAGTCAAATAGTTGACTTTCTAAGGCTTATACCACATTTTGGTCATTAAACTTGTTGGTTTTGGTCATTTTCTCAAAGCTTAGGTCATTTTGGCAAAATTGCCAATTTTCGGTTTTGGTACTCCGAAGTTGCACTGTTCCATTGGTCAATCTACTGTTGGAATTTAGCAAAACTTCCTTCATAGAAAATGTTTCTTATTGTCTTAAGTGTATTCTCATTTTTGGATTACCCCAATCGGAGTTTTGTAGCTCAAGTTATAGCCAAAATACAATTACTGTTCACGTGCACTGTTCATGCTGAGATTTTGGTTCTGGCATATTTTTGGTCCAACTTTGTTCAGTAATTTGATCAAGTTAAGTTCATAATTTGGTCTAACTTTCTTCATATGAAATGTTCTACTATGTCTTAGGTTTCCATCGGTTCAAGAATCGCCTAAATCGGAGTTTTCTAGAGAGAGTTATAGCCATTGGAACTTTACTGCTCAATGGCAATTCTGCAGAATCGCAGGTACAGTAACTCCACTTTGCTCAATAATTTGACTAGGTTAATGGCATAATTTGGGATGGTGTTATTCATGAAAGTTTTAGGTCTATATCTTATCTAATTTCTGGTAAAATTTCAGGTCAATTTGACCTGTCTAGCTCGAATTATGACCAAATGAACAGTTACTGTTCATTTGGTCAGTTTGGTGCAGTGGCAGCCTGCTCTCATTTCACTTTGGTTAATTGGTTCACCAAGTTTTAGTCAATTTTTTGCCATGGTTCCTTAATGAAAATTGTGCTATTTTATGTCTATTTTCATCTCCAATTGGTGGCATATCAATTGGGCTTGTAAAATTCCCATTTTGGTCCTTCAAAGTAGGTTTGGTCATGCTGCCAGCAGCATGACCAATTGACCTACGAATTTGTCTTCCATTCTAACACTTCCCATACATTTCCTTTGGTCATTATTGACCATTTTTCAGTCCACAATTGGTCAAAGATATCATTTATGCATTTCTCCAAAATTTGGTTCACAAACCCTAACATTCAAACCCTAACTCACTTAATTGTTATAATTAATCACATTTATGCATTTCCATCTTACTACTACACTCATGTAAGTTTACTAACACCTTTAATTCATTCCTAACACATCAAATTCTCATACATCCATGGGTGGCTGAAATTCACTAAAAGTCCCCCAATAATTGTTTCCTTTGATTTTTTGATTAAAATCTAAGTTAAATTAACTTAATACATGTGAATCAAAACCAAAATTTCAAAGTAAATTACTTACCTTCACTTGAATTCCAATTCTTCAATTTCACTCCCTTTTTCCTTTTCTTTTCTTCAAGTTTTTTCTTCTCCTTTTTACTCCCAAGTGATGTATCTAGGTCTAAGAGTGTGATTTTGTGTTGGAGTTTAAGAAATTTATGGGAAGAAACTAGAGAAAAGCAAGCTTTCTAAGTTCAAAAATGGTGGAAATGAAGAGAAAATGAGAGAGAGAAATGGGAGAGAGGGAGTGACGGGAATGGAGAAGTAAAAAAAAATTTTTTTTTCTTTTATTTATTTTGGTTTATGGAAGACTACAAAAACCTAATTAATTAATTAAATAATTAATTTATTTATGGCATCATGCATGAGGTCATGCATGATGTCATCACCTTTTTACCTTTTTTATTTTTCTCTTTTTTTTTCTATTTTTCTATTAGTTCTTTAATTTAATTCTCGATTCCGAAATTTTCTTTTCTCCGATTTTATTTGACAGTTAGGTCAGGAGTCAGCTCTCAGGGTCAATTGACCAAATTGCCCCTCGCCGGTTCATCCCGGTTTGCAAATAATTCCATATTTCTTCCGGCTCCCTGACCTAATTATTTGACTGGCTTAACAATTCTTTTTCATGATTTTCTCTTTTCCACTGTGTTCATAAGGGTCCTAAGGACCACAGAGTCACTTTTTACAGTTCGAAATTTGAGTTTAAAACGACTTCGCAGTCGTTCCCGAGGAGGTCACTCATCGCTGTGACTCTCGGCTCGTTTAACTTCTTATGTTATGTTTTTCTTATTTATACTTAACTAATTGGAAATCACTAATTATTGGTGTTTATGGTTTCTCTAGTTGTCTTAAGTATGGTTCTAATCCCCTTAATTGTCCGGACTGACACCGGTCTCTGGAACAATGAAATGTACCAGGCTATACAAATAGGGGTGTTACATCAGCAGAGCTCGATGGGTTATGTTCTAGGATAGCACGATGACATGGGGAGAAATGAAAGAGCCATTTACTATTTAAGTGAGAAATTCAATGATTACGAGTCGAGATACTCATTCCTAGAGAAAACTTGATGCGCATTAGCATGGATGGCAAATCGACTTAAGCACTACATGTTGAATCATAAAACGTGGCTCATCTTCAGAATGGACCCAATTAAGTATGTATTTGAAAGCCCGTTCGTGCTGGGGAGGATAGCAAAATGGCAGGTCATACTCTCTCAATATGACATTCTCTACATGACCAGGAAGGCAGTGAAAGGAAGCGTGATTACTGATCTCCTGGCAGAAAACCCGATCTAGGATTATGAAGCCCTAGATTTTGAATTCCCCGATGAGTATGTTAATGAAGTCAGCAGCGATAACAAAGAACCGAATGATGTATGGGAAATGTATTTTGACGGAGTGGTCAATTTGTTCGGTAATGGGATTGGAGCAGTTTTGATATCCCCTGATGGAAAACACTTCCCAATAGCTATCAAGCTAAGGTTCGACTGCACTAACAACGTTGCAGAGTATGAGGCTTATGTGATGGATTTACAAGCTGCTATCGAAATGAAGATCAAGAAGTTAGAGGTGTACGGAGATTCGACCTTGATCATTTACCAAGTCAAAGGGGAATGGCAAACTAAAGACCCAAAACTAATCTTGTATCAAAAGTATCTCCTAGAATTGATCAAGAAATTCGAAGAGATTTCCTTCACTCACCTCAATCGTGACAAGAACCAATTAGCCGATGCCTTAGCTACTATAGCTATCATGGCTCAGATGGAAGAGGGACAGACAACACATGTGTTGTAAATCAAAGTAAGGAGTGAGCCGGTATACTGCTTCATGATCGAAGAAGAAACAGATGGTAAACCCTGGTATCATGACAACCAGGTTTATATCAAAACCAAGGAATACCCTCCCAGGGCAAGCAAAAATGAAAGAAGGATGATCAGGAGATTAGCACTGGGATACTTCCCCAGTGGGGAAATTTTGTACAAAAGAAGCTCTAATGGCAAATTGTTGAGGTGCGTGGATGCAAAAGAAGCAAGGAGGATCCTTTTTGAAACTCATGAGGGGAATTGCGCTACTCACGCAAATGGGCATATGATGGACAAGCAAATCATGAAATGAGGATACTTCTGGACTACTTTGGAAAAAGACTACATTGAGTACTTTCGAAAGTGTCATAAATGTCAAATCTACGCTGATCCAATAAATGTCCCGCCTCATCAGCTTTTTAATCTTGTCTCACCTTAGCCTTTTGTAATGTGGGGCATCGACGTAATTGGTCCTATTAATTCCAAGGCATCCAATGGGCACAGGTTCATCTTGGTGGCCATTGACTACTTTTCCAAATAAGTTGAGGCAACGTCATATGCTCATATCACACAAAATACATTCCTCAAGTTTTTCAAGAACAATGTTATCTGCCGACATGGCCTTCCTCGCGAAATCGTCATCGATAATACTGAGAATTTGAATGGCCCAAAGATCCAAAATTTGTGTGACCAGTACAAAATTCGTCATCTCAATTCTTCACCATACTGTTCCCAAATGAACAGAGCAATGGAAGCCACTAATAAAAACCTTAAGAGAATAATCAGGAAGATGACCATCACTTATAAAGATTGGCATGATATGCTTCCCTTTGCCCTTCATGCTTATCGAACCTCTGTAAGGACATCAACTGGGGCAACTCCATACTCATTGGTCTATGGAATGGAAGCTGTTTTACTAATAGAGGTGGAAATTCCCTCCCTGAGAATTTTGAAAGAGTCGGGAATCGACGAGTTAGAATGGATTCAATCGAGGTTGGACCAGCTGAATCTACTAGACGAGAAAATACTAACAGCAGCATGTCATGGGCAATTATACCAAAGCAGAATGGCTAGAGCATTTAACAAAGGCGTTTGCTCTCGCAAATTCAAATCGGGAGATCTGGTCTTGAAAAAGATCCTCCTAAATCAAAATGATTCTTGGGGCAAATGGTCACCAACTTACGACCCTACGTGGTTAAAAATGCATTTTTTGGAGGTGCACTGATATTGACTCATATGGACGGCGAAGAATTCCTAAGACCCGTGAATGCAGATACCATCAAAAGATATTATGCCTAAAAAAAAAATGTAGGAGTGAAAACCCGAAAATGGCCCTCCTAGCAAAATGTGTGAAAGAGGGTGAAAACCCGCAAGGGCGCTTTCTGCAAAATGAGTAAAGGGTGAAAACCTGAAAGGGCATCCTAAAAAAAAAAAAAAATTCCTCTAAGGGTGGAAACCCGAAAGGGCGCTCCTAGGACCAGAAGACGGAGAAATAAGGGAGAGAACCCAAGACCAGAAGAGGTAATAAGTCACCATGGCACAAACGTTCGTTGGAAGATTACTTGAAATAGTGGCAGTTGAAGGAATTCAAAGTTAGCTACAAGGAATTTGTGAGATACATTCTTGCACCCCTTTTCTTTGAAATTGTACCTTTGTTTTTAAGCCATAATAAAATTGTTCATTTACTCTAATTTTTTTTTCTTGCATATCTTCATTTACGCGCTATTAATTCGTTAAAACTTTATTATAAGATCAGGATTGGAATATTGATAACCTCATGTACTTTGCTATGAGATTTGCAGGGGATGAACGATGGCCAGGCGATTGGTAAAAAAGAAAAAAAAATGTAGGAGTGAAAACCCGAAAGGGCGCTCCTAACAAAATGTGTGAAAGAGAGCGAAAACCTGCAAGGGCGCTTTCTGCAAAATGAGTAAGGAGCCAAAACCCAAAAGGGCATTCTGAAAAGTGAGTAAAAGGAGGAAATTGTAGGCCTTGGGACTCGTTCTAACCCTTTCCATTAATCATCTATCTTCGGGACCTTGTTAAGTACACTTTGATTGGAGGAACATCTTGTGTCAGGTTTGCTTTGTGATCATTAGAGGTACAAACCAACGTTTCATACCCTCAACCTCTTAGTTGATTTTCCTGTTATTAACCTCTAGATTCAAGATCTAAGTTAATTTTAATTTTTAGCATTTTAAATTCCTGTCATCAACCTCTGGTTTCTAGATCCAAGTTGATTTTAACTTTTAGCATTTAAATTCCTACCATCAACCTCTGGTCCCTAGATCCAAGTTAATTTTAATTTTCAGCATTTAAATTCCTACCATCAACCTCTGGTTCCTAGATCCAAGTTGATTTTAATTTTCAGCATTTTAATTTTTTTATCATCAACCTTTGGTTCCTAGATCCAAGTTGATTTTAATTTTCAGCATTTTAATTTCCTGCCATTAACCTCTGGTTCCTAAATTTAAGTTGATTTTAATTTTCAGCATTTTAATTTTCTGCTATCAAGCTCTGATTCCTAGATCCAAGTTAATTTTAATTTTCAGCATTTTAATTTCCTGCCATCAACCTCTAGTTCCTAGATCCAAGTTGATTTTAATTTTCAGTATTTTAATTTCCTGCCATCAACCTCTAGTTCCTAGATCCAAGTTGATTTTAATTTTCAGCATTTTAATTTCCTATCATCAACATCTAGTTCTTAGATCCAAGTTGATTTTTAATTTTTATCATTTTAATTTCCTGCCATCAACCTCTGGTTCCAAGATCTAAGTTGATTTTAATCTTCAGCAATTTTTAAATTTCTGATATCAACCTCTGGGTTCAATACCCAAGTTGATTTTTAATTTTCAATATCCCAGCCGCCCAAAATATGGTTCTGAATCTTTACATAATTCCTATACAAGAGAATTTCATTCTTTTTAATAGAAATTATGTAAAGAGGGGCAACTGTAGACACCATATTTTAGCCGACCTCCGAAGGCAAGGGTCTTTTAAAATCAAAACTTTATTATCCGTTCTCTACCGATGTCCCAATCATAGGTAGCTTTTTCGAACTTACCGATTGCTCATCACTGGAACAAATCAATCTCACGCTCAAGTTAGATTATTTTTCGATCTCTTACTCTTTATCAGATGAGTTCGAGTCAACATTGGGTCTCCGAACCATCCAATCTTGCCTACTGATATTCTCTGATCTCTCTGTACAAATATTGCAGAACTTCATTTGGCTAATGTTGTGATCAGGCTTCTTGCTTGAATGCCCCAGATATTCCTTAAAATGAAGTTAAGGTTTCTATCGGGTCTAATAATGGTTCCGATCTTAAAAGTTCAAGTCAGTGTCAAATCTTTGCAATTCTAATATTTTAAAAGTTTCATCCGGTATTTAGTCATGGCTTCGTCCAATCTCATATTTGCGTATAATGTTTTTCCTATCTCTTATCTTCTGATTAATAGTCACTCTCAGGTTTAATATTCAATCACATTCAATCAACTAAGTACTCAGACAATTTGGTTTGGACTCTTTTCGATCTTATCAAGAAATTAAACAAAAACTTCAATTCATTTCAAGATAAAATGTACAAGTCATTTGGCAGCAGGATCTCCCCCAGTTTGCTCCCTGGGTACATTATTAGTTCTCTCATGCTCTCCCTCTCTCTCAGGCTCCTCTTCGCTCTCTTCCTCACCCTTAGAGACAAGATCCACCATCCAGGAGAAGTCTTCCTCAGGATAGTGCCTTACAAGCTCGGCCAGAAGATTGCCATGTGCATTCACATAAGCACTAGCTTCCCTCATTACAGCCTCTTCTTCTTTCACTCTGATCTCCTCGGTAAGGCAAGTGACATCGGTAGTTCGGCAGGCCCGAGCTTCTTCGAGTTCCTGCTCCAGTTTGGCTATCCTATCCTCATAAGATTTCGTCCGACCCTCAATCTCGGCAATGTAGTCCTGAGTAGATGAAAGTTGGAATTTGGCGAAAGCCGCGTCCTGGACCGCCTTCAGAATTTTCCGTCTCAAGAGATGAGCCTTTTCTCTGATTATATGTTGATTCACAAGGCTCTCTATGCTCAAGCTCATCGTCTGAGCCAGGAGATCATCAATGCTATCTGGAGTCAGCCTATTTCAGTCGTCCTGAAAGCAGATGGTGTCATCTAAAACTTTGGCTAGGCCAGGATTCCCCCAAATCGAGCAATTCTTCTCTAACGAGTGAATGAGGACCTGGGCACCACGAGAAAGGGTCCTCACAGTAGGTTGGGAAGACCCTCCCTCCGCACTTGAAGAAACCAGCGGAGGTGGTGGTTCATCTTATCGAGGAGGGGAAGGAGAGATCTCTACCTCATGGATCGGCTGTTCCGAAGGTCAGCACGAAGAGCCTGGCACTTCTCCTGAGTCTCGCCCTGGCATCTGAGATATAGCAGCAATCTTCATTTCGCATACTTTCTGGGTGGCCTACCTTTTTTGTTTACGGCTTTCCTTCGCGCCCTCTCCTACAGCCATACCTGTGCAGAAAACAAGTTAGTGAGATCACCTAAGTCAGGAGACTAAAGATTTAGGTTATACCGATCCCGGGTCCGAGGTCAGAGAGCTACAGCTCATAATCTTCATTGGAGATCATTTGCATTAGCCACCACTTCAGTTTGGCCATAACTGCATCTAGGCATGAATACTTGTGAGTGGCTATGACACCCCTTACCCGTGTACAGTATACCCGAGTAAGTAATGCCACACGGTGTACTGGCACACTCTAATATTCCTCAATTCATTTATATCATGCTTTTGAAGTTAATTTATGAAATATGATTTATTTTAACCATTTATCAAAAGCATTATTCATTTGAGGTTCCGAAGATTTTAAAGAAAATCCGGTAGTCTGGCTAAAAATGGAGAAAACAGTTCTTCGGAACCTGTTAAAAACACTTCCAATATTTGTATTTCATCATCTCAAACTCCAATATCCAAAATTTCAACAATATTTCTCAATTCCAATTCTCAATAATCTTTTCATTTCTCAAACATCCATTTCTTATATACAAACGATAAATACATGCTCAAATTTTTGCATTCATAGTCATAACTTTCATTATTTACATGAACATCAAAATATATTACATGAGTTCAAATACATATGAGAAAGTAAAAATCTGCTACAAAATATCAAAATGACAAAATGACACCTAGTGCCTACCAATGCACTGCAGGTAGTGAGGTGACACGGACACTGTGCAGATCTACAGGATGAACTCACCCAGTCTGCGGTCTACTGGGCTCACGATCGGGATCTCCAGTAACTACGCATGGCAAAAGCAACGCGCTAAGCAATAATGCTTAGTGGTGCAATAATATAATAGAAGAAAATAGCAAGAAAATGAATGTGTATAGAATGTGTATGCTTTCTTTGTTTGATATTGGTATATCCATTATTTCGTTAACGTTGTTCACTTTTATTCATTTGGTTGCCCCAAGTAACCTACACTAGACGACTAGACTGGATAACGGTAAGCGCTTTGGGTACCTAGTACCTCGGGCCGTCACACCATCGGTCACATATGCATCTCCCGGTGTGCAACAGAACAGCTAACAAGCTGTAAATAATATCAGGCACAGGGCCAAGTCTCAATATAAAGTCAGAATGGCTAAAAGCCATGAAATCACAGAATGGCATATTGCCATGTGCAGTACTGCTAACTGAACCCTATTGGCATGCCAAACTATCCAAACCAATCTTGTTAGGTATACTAGGGCATTTGAAACTTTTAAATTCTTCAATTTGTGAATTTCAAATTTTTGGTGTCACTATTCATCATTGGTCAACAAAAATGTTGACTTTTAGAATAAAAATGTGTACATTGACTTTGGCACTCCCAACATACCACATTTGGTGTTTAAAACTTGTTGGCATTAAGTGTTAATACCATTTCTAAGCATTAAACCAAAGGAGTAGATTTTTCAGATTTTGTACCATAACTTCACTGTTCCATTGGACACTGTTACTGTGGGAATTTGAAGAAATGTAAAACATGAAAGTTATTCCTTATTTTGTCTAGTTGAATTTCCTTTTTTGAATCACTCCATTTGGAGTTTTGTAGCTCTAGATATGGTCCAAAATCCCAAGCTGGCCGGATGTGCATTCTGCAGAAAATTATCATATCTACAGTGCATGAACAGTGACTGCCACTGCCATTTGGGTTAAGTTCTGGCCATAATTTGGGGTAGGTTCCTTCATGAAAGTTGTTTTTCTATGTCTTAACTTGTTGCTGTAAAAATTTCAGGTAAATTGACCAAATCTACAGTGAGTTATGGCCAAATGAACAGTTACTATTCATTTGGTCAATTCTGCAGAATCAGTTTCAGGGTTCCGGATTGGGGCCAAGTTTTGGTCCTCTTGCTTTGGTCTTTTGGGCATGGTTTCTTCAGCAAAAATGTGCCATTATAAGCCTAATTTCATGTTCAATTGGCCAAACACCAATTGGACTAACACAGCCCAAGTTATGGCAGTGCAAAGGGACTGAATTTTCAGTCCCTATGTCTTGTCCTAGGCGCTTTATACCTTGACTTTGCCATACCATTTTTCAGTTCTAATTATGGTCAACATACCTAAAATGGTCACTAATTGACCATTAAAATGTGCTCTAACAATTTCCTAAGCCAAATCAATTTTTCACTCCCCAAAACCCTAATTCAAATTCATAATTTATGCCATTTACCTTAGCTAGCTACTAAGGCCTTACTCATATGTTTATAACTTCAAATATGGTTTCTAATTCACTTCAAGCTCATAAAAAACATTCCTACATATTCTTTTACTAGGGCAGCCGAAATTCAAGTGTTCATACTCATAGGTTTTTGTTCATTTAATCTACAAATCTTACTAAGTTCAAGTCCAAAATCATGGAAATAAAGAGTTTAATGGGTATAAGTGCACTAACCTTGAATGGGCAGAATTTTCCAAGCCCCTAAACCTCACTTTGCTTCTTCTTCTTGGCTGCCAAGAGCTTCTCCAAGTGATATGGTCAAGGTTTAATGAAAGGGGTTAGGGTTTAGTGGTGTAAGAAAGGGAGAGATTGAGCTTGATTGAAAAAAAAATCCATGGAGGTGTCTAGGGCGGTTCGGCTGGCCTTTGGGGAGGGAGGTAGCTGCTGCAATTTGTGTTATTTTGGTCTTCTTTAATCTCTTTTAATAGTTAGTCAAACAATGGCTTAAGTGTGATTGGTCAAAATTTTCTTAATGACATCACCATGATGTCATAAATGCCCCTTTTCCTCATTTTCTTTTCTTTCCTCTACTACTCAAGTTCAATTTAATTTCTAGTAATGTTTCTTCATATTTTATGTCATATTAATTATTTACTCAACTGGACAAGTCGGCCAAAAATACCTCTGAAGGCGAAATGACCAAAATGCCCTCCGTTTGGCTTAACGGGTCAAAATTGTCTGTACCGATTGAAAATTTTTTCTAAGTATTTTCTTGGCATTCTAATGCCATGGGAACCTCAATAACCCTTCTCTGGAGTCCCAAAAATTATTTTATAATTTTCCCAGATATAGGGCTCCTCGTTGTAGAAGCAACTTACCTCTCGTTACCCATCGCTTGGGCACTAGGCTCGTTTGACTTGGTTGTAATTTATTTCTAAAATTTTTACTAAATTTTTCTTATTAATATTTGAGTTAATTATGGTTCCTGACTTTAGTTTAAATATTTTTCCGGACATTCTAGCTGTCCGGATCGACACCGGTCACCGAAACAGTAGGATGTACGGAGTGGTTATCGGGAGGGTGTTACAACTCTTCCCCTCTAATTTAAATTTCGTCCTCGAAATTTACCTGATGCAAACAGTTGAGGGAACTGTTGCCTCATCGACTCTTCACTTTCCCAAGTTGCCTCCTCGGTGTTGTGGTGCCTCCAAAGCACTTTCACCAATGGAATTTTCTTGTTTCTCAACTCTTTCACTTCCCGAGCTAAGATCCGTAGAGGTTCTTCTTCATATGTCAAATTCGGCTGTATTTAAATTTCTTCTCTGGAGATGACATGTGAAGGATCTGAGCGGTATCTTCTGAGCATAGACACGTGGAACACATTGTGGATCTTGTCCAGCTTTGGTGGTAAAGCTAGCCTATAGGCCACTGGACCCACACGTTCAATGACTTCATATGGGCCAATGAATCTAGGGCTTAACTTACCTTTCCTTCGAAACCTCAACACTTTCTTCCATGGTGACACCTTGAGGAACACTTTGTCGCCAACCCCATATTCTATTTCTTTTCTCTTCAGGTCGGCATAAGATTTTTGTCTGTCTGAGGCAACTTTGAGATTGGCTTTGATTGATTTTACCTTCTCCTCAGCCTGTTTCACAGTGCAGCCCTACGATTTGTCTTCGCCCAATTCAGACCAGCACACTGGTGTTCTACATTTTCTCCCAAACAGTGCTTCATACGGAGCCATTTGGATACTAGCTTGGTAGCTATTGTTGTATGCAAATTCTGCCAGTGGGAGGTATCTATCCCAACTTCCCTCAAACTCAATGACACAACTCCTCAGCATATCCTCAAGGACCTGACAAGTATTTCACGTTATTGTTATCATTTCAATTCAATATTTGTATCAATTTCATTGGTTTCAATTATTTACCTGGATTACTCTTTCAGATTGCCCATCCGTCTGAGGATGGAAAGCTGTGCTGAAATCAAGTTGTGTACCCAAGGATTCATGCAACTTCTTCCAAAATCTCGATGTAAACCTTGGGTCTCGATCAGATATGATGGAAAGTGGAATTCCATGTAGTCTAACTATCTCACTAATATACAATTCTGCTAACCTCTCTAGTGAGTAGTCAGTCCTAACTAGCAGAAAGTGTGCTGACTTTGTCAATCTATCAACTATCACCCATGCTGCATCATGTTTCTTCCGGGTGAGAGGTAGACCACTTACAAAATCCATGGTGACCCGATCCCATTTCCATTCAGGTATGCGTATAGGCTGTAGCAAACCTGATGGAACTTGATGTTCTGCCTTGACTTGCTGACATGTCAAGCATTTAGTCACGTAGTCAGCTATGTCCTTCTTCATACCAGGCCACCAATATTGGAGCTTCAGATCATGATACATCTTTGTACTTCCTGGGTGCATAGCATATACACTAGTGTGTTCCTCTTTTAGAATACTGGCTTTCAATTCCCCGTTATCTGGTACACACAGTCTTCCTTTGTAGTGCAGACACCCGTCTGCTTTCACCTCATAGTCAGTTGCTTTTCCTTCTAGGATTTTACTCATAATGGCCGTTAACTTTTCATCTGCCTTTTGCCCATCTAAAATCTGCTGTAGCAGGTTTGGCCTCACTTGCAACTCAGCCAAAATAGCTCTATCTCGAATCAAAGTTAGACGGGCATTCAATGATCTCAAAGCTGTGATGGACTTTCTGCTCAAAGCATCAGCAACTACATTTGCCTTCCCAGGATGGTAGTCAATTACACAATCATAGTCCTTCAGGAACTCAATCCATCATCTCTGTCTAAGGTTGAGCTCCTTCTGGGTTGGCAAATATTTTAGACTTTTGTGGTCTGTATAAATGTAGCACTTTTCACCATACAAGTAATGCCTCCATATCTTTAGTGCGAAGATAATTGGTGCAAGCTCTAGATCATGGGTAGGGTAGTTCTGTTCATGTGGCCTTAGCTGCCTGGAAGCATAGGCGACCACCTTTCCCTCTTGCATCAATACACACCCTAACCCATTATGAGAAGCATCACTGTAGACCACGAAGTCCTCTCCTGACACTGGCTGTGTTAACACGGGTGCCTCTGTCAACATAGCCTTCAACTTCTCAAAACTTGTCTGACACTTGTCATTCCAGTCAAATCTGACATTCTTGATTAACAACTTGGTCATTGGAGCAGCTATTAGGGAAAATCCCTTCACAAATCTTCTGTAATACCCAGCTAGCCCCAAGAAGCTTTTGACCTCAGTTGTATTCCTGGGAGGCTTCCATTCCATCACTGCTTCTATTTTCTTGGGATCCACCCTAATCCCATCAGCTGACACTATGTGTCCAAGGAATGCAATCTCATTCAGCCAAAAGTCACACTTGGACAACTTAGCATACAGCTTCTTTTCTCTCAGGGTTTGCAGAACAATCCTCAAATGCTCATCATGTTCTTCCCTGGTCTTGGAGTACACCAGAATGTCATCAATAAAAACCACTACGAACCGATCTAGGTATGGATGGAAGATACGGTTCATAAGGTCCATGAATGCCGCTGGTGCATTTGTTAAGCCAAAGGGCATCACCAGAAACTCATAATGCCCATACCGGGTCCTGAATGCAGTCTTGGGCACATCTGCATCTTTCACCCTCAGCTGATGATACCCTGATCTGAGATCAATCTTAGAAAATACTCCTGCTCCCTTCAACTGATCAAACAGATCATCAATTCTAGGCAACGGATATTTGTTCTTCACAGTCACTTTATTCAACTGCCGGTAATCAATACAAAGCCTCAAAGTCCCATCCTTCTTTTTCACAAACAGCACTGGAGCTCCCCATGGTGACACACTGGGGCGTATGAACCCCTTATCTAGCAACTCTTGCAACTGAGTTTTCAACTCCCTCAATTCAGTGGGTGCCATCCTATAAGGAGCAATGGAAATAGGTGTTGTACCCGGCAGTGTCTCAATAGCAAATTCAACTTCCCTTTCTGGTGGCAAACCAGGCAATTCTTCAGGAAATACCTCTGGGAAGTCTCTCACTGTGGGTATGTCACTCAGGTTTGGCTTAGCCTGCCTAGTATCCACCACATGTGCTAGGTAGGCTTCACAGCCTTTTCTCATCATTCTTCTTGCAACTGTGGCTGAGATGACATTGGACAAGAAATCTGTCCTTTCCCCCACAACTGTGATCTCATTACCCTCTGAAGTTTTTAGAGAAATTCTCTTCAATTTGCAATCAACTGTTGTCTGATGAAGTGACAACCAGTCCATTCCCAAAATCACGTCAAACTCATGGAAGGGTAACTCAATCAGGTCGGCCAAGAATTCATACCCCTGAATCCTTAACGAGCAACCCTTGTATACTTTGTTCACTACTACACTGTGGCCTAATGGATTAGTGACCAGAATGTCTTGGTCACTCTCTCCTACCAGTATCCCCCTTTCTATGGGTAGATTGATGCAAATGTATGAGTGAGTGGATCCTGGATCCACCAATGCATGCACAGGTGTAGTGTAGAGGGAGAACGTACCCCTGATGACGTCCGGGGCATCTTGCTCCTCCTGAGCTCTCAGGGCATAATTTCTGGCAGGTGGTACATTATCCGCCTCTCTGTGGCTCGGATGCAGCCTCGAGATGGTCCCACGGCCGATTTACGGACCTTCTACCCCTTGGTGGTGCAGAGCAGTGCATGCCTTGTGTCGGAGCGGTGTAGTAGTTCTGCGTGGCGCTTCTTGATTGATGTTACGTCGACCCACATCTCAAACAGGCACCAGTTACTCTCCCAGACTCCCCCTTGTGCCATTTAAGGCAGTGTGGACATGCAGAAGATGTTGGGGCTGGTCCCCTGAACCCCATCCTCGGAGGCGCCCACGATGGTGTGGGTGACCTCTCCTAGGGGTGAACTGTGGCCTGGGCCCCTGAGACTGACCCTGACCATGTGGTTGACCCGAACTCTGTGCAGGAGGACCCTTGAACTTCTTTCCAAATGCAGGAGCTGAGCTAGACTGACCGGGTCCCCTCTTCTGCTGTCTCTCCCTTCTGGTCTGCTCTCTGATTCTCACTTTTTCTACCCTTATTCTGCTTCCACTAGCTTGCTAAATTCAGTGATTCCCAAGGCGTGAGCTGTATCTTGATATTGTCATTCATCCCTCTTCAAATCTCTTGCACCTTTCAGCTTCATTGGGGACTATCTCCCTTAGTAGCGGCTTAATCGGACAAATTCCTTCTCGTATTCGGCCCGACCACGCCTCTGCCTCAGTTAATGAACTCTCTCCTCCTCTCTTCCGGTATCTGATACCCACATACTTCTTCTTAAATTACGAAGAAAGAAATCCCAATTCTGACTTCATTTGCACTTCATCGACACGATGTCCCACCACTCATATGCATCATCTTGCGGCAAAGAGATGGCGACTTCGTGTTTTGCTCTGGAGTGCGTGGAGTTGTTTTAGGACTCTGCCTGCATTCAACCAATTCTACCGCAATGAGAGTCATCTTCTCTCTTGCCATAGAAGTCCACAGCTCCAAACTTCCTTAGTCTTTCCAGGTGTGATTTCTGCTGTGGAGCTGGTGGTGGTGGTGGTGCTGGCATTACCCCGGCCATTTGTCTAAAGAAGTCGGCCATTTGTTGGAACATGGCCTGTGGAGGCTGAGCAGGCTCCGCTTGAGCTGGTGGAGCAGATTCTCTCATGCCCCCAGTCTCAGCTGCTACAGGTGGAGCATGACTCTCCACTTCCTCCTCAACGTCTCTCTGAGATGAAGGGTCCATATCCTATTCAAAATAAGAAAGATAAACAGATCTGCGTTAGTGTCACCTCGACTCTTACAAATGCAATGCATGGTATGGACTCAATCTAGGCCCAGAAACGCCTAAACCATGCTCTGATACCACTAAATGTGACACCCCTAACCCGTGTACAGTATACCCGAGTAAGTAATGCCACATGGTGTACTGGCACACTCTAATATTCCTCAATTCATTTATATCATGCTTTTGAAGTTAATTTATGAAATATGATTTATTTTAACCATTTATCAAAAGCATTATTCATTTGAGGTTCCGAAGATTTTAAAGAAAATTCGGCGGAGTACCGGCTAAAAATGGAGAAAACAGTTCTTCGGAACCTGTTAAAAACACTTCCAATATTTGTATTTCATCATCTCAAACTCCAATATCCAAAATTTCAACAATATTTCTCAATTCCAATTCTCAATAATCTTTTCATTTCTCAAACATCCATTTCTCATATACAAGCGATAAATACATGCTCAAATTTTTGCATTCATAGTCATAACTTTCATTATTTACATGAACATCAAAATATATTACATGAGTTCAAATACATATGAGAAAGTAAAAAATCTGCTACAAAATATCAAAATGACAAAATGACATCTAGTGCCCTACCAATGCACTGCAGGTAGTGAGGTGACACGGACATCATGCGAGATCTACAGGATGAACTCACCCAGTCTGCGGTCTACTGGGCTCACGATCGGGATCTCCAGTAACTACGCATGGCAAAAGCAACGCGCTAAGCAATAATGCTTAGTGGTGCAATAATATAATAGAAGAAAATAGCAAGAAAATGAATGTGTATAGAATGTGTATGCTTTCTTTGTTTGATATTGGTATATCCATTATTTCGTTAACGTTGTTCACTTTTATTCATTTGGTTGCCCCAAGTAACCTACACTAGACGACTGGACTGGATAACGGGTAAACTGGCACTGGGTACCTAGTACCTCGGGCCGTCACACCATCGGTCACATATGCATCTCCCGGTGTGCAGCAGCGGCTAACAATGTCGTAAATAATATCGAACCTGAGGCCAAGTCTCAATATAAAGTCAGAATGGCTAAAAGCCATGAAATCACGGAATGGCATATTGCCATGTGCAGTACTGCTAACTGAACCCTATTGGCATGCCAAACTATCCAAACCAATCTTGTTAGGTATACTAGGGCATTTGAAACTTTTAAATTCTTCAATTTGTGAATTTCAAATTTTTGGTGTCACTATTCATCATTGGTCAACAAAAATGTTGACTTTTAGAATAAAAATGTATACATTGACTTTGGCACTCCCAACATACCACATTTGGTGTTTAAAACTTGTTGGCATTAAGTGTTAATACCATTTCTAAGCATTAAACCAAAGGAGCAGATTTTTCAGATTTTGTACCATAACTTCACTGTTCCATTGGACACTGTTACTGTGGGAATTTGAAGAAATGTAAAACATGAAAGTTATTCCTTATTTTGTCTAGTTGAATTTTCTTTTTTGAATCACTCCATTTGGAGTTTTTTAGCTCTAGATATGGTCCAAAATCCCAAGCTGGCGGGATGTGCATTCTGCAGAAAATTACCATATCTACAGTGCATGAACAGTGACTTCCACTGCCATTTGGGTTAAGTTCTGGCCATAATTTGGGGTAGGTTCCTTCATGAAAGTTGTTTTTCTATGTCTTAACTTGTTGCTGTAAAAATTTCAGGTCAATTGACCAAATCTACAGTGAGTTATGGCCAAATGAACAGTTACTGTTCATTTGGTCAATTCTGCAGAATCAGTTTCAGGGTTCCGGATTGGGGCCAAGTTTTGGTCCTCTTGCTTTGGTCTTTTAGGCATGGTTTCTTCAGCAAAAATGTGCCATTATAAGCCTAGTTTCATGTCCAATTGGCGAAACACCAATTGGACTAACCCAGCCCAAGTTATGGCAGTGCAAAGGGACTGAATTTTCAGTCCTATCTTTCTTGTCCTAGGGCGATTTATACCTTGACTTTGCCATACCATTTTTCAGTTCTAATTATGGTCAACATACCTAAAATGGTCACTAATTGACCATTAAAATGTGCTCTAACAATTTCCTAAGCCAAATCAATTTTTCACTCCCCAAAACCCTAATTCAAATTCATAATTTATGCCATTTACCTTAGCTAGCTACTAAGGCCTTACTCATATGTTTGTAACTTCAAATATGGTTTCTAATTCACTTCAAGCTCGTAAAAAACATTCCTACATATTCTTTTACTAGGGCAGCCAAAATTCAAGTGTTCATACTCATAGGTTTTTGTTCATTTAAACTACAAATCTTACTAAGTTCAAGTCCAAAATCATGGAAATAAAGAGTTTAATGGGTATAAGTGCACTAACCTTGAATGGGCAGAATTTTCCAAGCCCCTAAACCTCACTTTACTTCTTCTTCTTGGCTGCCAAGAGCTTCTCCAAGTGATATGGTCAAGGTTTAATGAAAGGGGTTAGGGTTTAGTGGTGTAAGAAAGGGAGAGATTGAGCTTGATTGAAAAAAAAATCCATAGAGGTGTCTAGGGCAGTTTCGGCTGGCCTTTGGGGAGGGAGGTAGCTGCTGCAATTTGTGTTATTTTGGTCTTCTTTAATCTCTTTTAATAGTTAGTCAAACAATGGCTTAAGTGTGATTGGTCAAAATTTTCTTAATGACATCACCATGATGTCATAAATGCCCCTTTTCCTCATTTTCTTTTCTTTCCTCCACTACTCAAGTTCAATTTAATTTCTAGTAATGTTTCTTCATATTTTATGTCATATTAATTATTTACTCAACTGGACAAGTCGGCCAAAAATCACCTCTGAAGGCGAAATGACCAAAATGCCCTCCGTTTGGCTTAACGGGTCAAAATTGTCTGTACCGATTGAAAATTTTTTCTAAGTATTTTCTTGGCATTCTAATGCCATGGGAACCTCAATAACCCTTCTCTGGAGTCCCAAAAATTATTTTATAATTTTTCCCCCGGGTATAGGGCTCCTCGTTGCGAGAACTGCAACTTACCTCTGGTTACCCATCGCTTGGGCACCGGCTCGTTTGACTTGGTTGTATTTTATTTCTAAAATTTTTACTAAATTTTTCTTATTAATATTTGAGTTAATTATGGTTCCTAACTTTAGTTTAAATATTTTTCCGGACATTCTAGCTGTCCGGACCGACACCGGTCACCGGAACAGTAGGATGTACGGAGTGGTTATCGGGAGGGTGTTACAGTGGCCGCCTGATCCTTCAATTCCTTTACCATCACGTCGTCGTCTCTATTTAGGGCAATCTTCTTTGGAACTGAAGGAACCAGATACCCTCAAAGTTGTTCAAAATCTTACTCCTCAATATAAAGGACTAGTTCTTCCAATTCTTTAATGAAGAAGGGAGATCAGTAAAAAGCCCATAGTGTGGCTTGGCTTGGAAGAACCAATACTCATCATCCTTTCATCGAGTGAGCCTATGCAACTCAGGAAAAACCTTTGCTGTAGGCTCGAGCTTTCTGGCTTGGCACAAGCCTCTGAAAGCCACCAAAATTCGCCATGAGTTTGAGTGCACTTGGGCTACACATAAATGGTGGAACTTCAGAATGACTTTAAAGAAGTCGTCCAGGGGAAACCGAACCTCGGCTTTCAATTGTTCTTCATATACCATGATCATGTCGTTTTTGTCAAAGAGATGATCAGCTCGGAGATTGGCATGACATTTGATAACTTGAAGGAGTTAGTTCGAAGGTTGTACTCTTGGCTAATGCACTACAGATTGGTTTCCTTGAGGACTGATGGCAACTCATCCATGGGTAAGTTTTCTTTCCCTAAAGAAGATGCCTGTTTTGATTGGGCCACCCGACCGTGGGCCGAGACAGAGGTGGTAGAAGGTTCAGGTCACCCACTCGGCCTGACCACCTCAACTTCGTTCAACGTCCATGAGATATGAACGGAGGCTGTCAGTACCAATCATTTTTAGAAAACAAAAAGAAATTAATCGAGAAAAGATTGAAACCCTTACCGAAGTATAAATCGGTGCTTGAAAACTTTAAAAAATGAGAGAAAGTGCTGAGATTGCTAGGGGAAGGTCTGAAAATGACATAAGGAAACAAATGACTCACCTCTCCCCTATTTATACTCGTATGAGCATTAAATGCTCATGAAGTCCCAAGTGACGCATCGGTTAGCAGGACTGGGCCACCTCTTTGACATATCACAAAAATGTTCTAGAAACATAATAAAAAAATCAGATAAATGAGATCGGTTAACTAAGGTCATCGAATTAAATAAAGTTCTAAACCCACGGATCGACGAATGGCGATTCGTCTAGGGATCAGATAGGGTACACTTATTAGAGATCGAAAAAATAACTAATACAATAACAAAACAAAAAAATATTCAAATTTCATTTCCAAAAGATCGGATTACATCATTTGGACGATCTCAATTACATCATTTGGGCGATCTCAAAAGATCGGATTACATCATTTTAGCGATCTCAAAAGATCGGATTACATCATTTGGGCGATCTCTCAAAATCAGCACTACATTCTACCTAGCTCAAGAATACTCCGAGGACCAAAATGTTGGCCTATGTCAAAGCCTAGTCTTATGGCTAAATCAAAAGATGTGTTTGATCAGAAAGTCAGCCACAAAATATTGGATAGATGTGCAACTCAGATAGGGTGACTATGACTCTCATGATATTGAGCGGAGTCATCACCGATGTCATTGACCAGAACCAAGCTGCAGTCGGGACGCCCGATATGGTTGGAAGCCAAATGAACTTCAAGAGACAGTCACAGATATCAAGATTGAAATTAGCAATCCTCTTGTCCGAGTTCGGTCTACTGATTGTTCCGATAGACCAATTCGAGATCGGTATGGCCGTCACTTTCAATCTTGATCGGTAAATTAGTCCAGTTCCCTCACTGCCATTAGATGACGTTCTCATAGCTCTCCGATCACCGGGGTTATAAATTTTCAAGTGAGGGGCAAAGGAAACAGTCAAAAAAAGATCAAAATGGCCATCATAATTAGAATTATCACCAGAAAAGCTAGAATTGGGGAAGGGGTGCGTTGAAAATAAACTAAAAAAGAAAAAATGAGGTGTGAAGATGATTTCCCATTGCTGCATATATATAGGGCCTTGGTATTTATTGCATACAGAACCTGAAACGTATGCATCGGTAACTGAAGAATTTATTGCTTTGACCAATGCAAGTTAGATAGAGAGGAAAGATTAGGAATGAGAGAGTTCGGGAAATAAGAGGGGACCCGATGGAAGAGATAGAGATTGGAATAGTGACCCTAAAAGGGGATGGTCATAATAGGAAGATCGAAAGAAACAGGAGATGACCTTTAGAGATCGGAGAGTGCAGAGGGGTTAAATAACTTCCAATTAACTCTCTTCATCATCAGATCCTTGTTAGTTAAAGCATTTGCAGGCATGATCATATCCTCACCACACATCTCATTTGCAAGGATGCCCTCCTAGCCACCAGATGCCAAAACAGTTAAAGCAGCCCCGTACATCCCGATCTATACCGTTGATTATAATTGTAAGGATAGATTTGGAGCCCTCGGATTAAAAGCAGATGACAGATTCAGCATTTTTTATTCCCAGCCTTTGGATCCATTTCGTAAGACAAGACCTTGGACCATTGGATTAAGAGGAGAAAGGATGGATATTCTGAACGGAATCTCGTGTCACACCCTACTCCCCTGTAAGATGCAACATGATCCCGTAGTACACCTAATGAATTACCGTACTTCGCCTACCGATAACCCATTAGATATATTACAAGGTATTTTAAAACAATTTTCGTGAAATTTAAATCATCGGTTAAAATCTGGTGTTATAAATTTTTTTTTTTTCAGAATTTCGGCAAAGTGCCGGCTGTATTTTGAGAAAACAGTTCTTCAATCCTGCAAAAGAAAATGCTCCCGATATGTTTTCTCAAATACAACTTCAATAACTTCATTTCAATTCACAATTCAATTCTCAATAAACAATCAATTCATTTTCAAACTACTCTCATCATAAAGAAACATTTCATTGATTACAAGACTCAAAATTTATAATACAAAACTATTCAAGTAAATGAAATCTCAACTTTATATTTACAATAATTTACATTTAATTACATACCAAAATATTTTACAAGAGTTTTTATACAACTGCTCAAATAATTTACATACATATTATTACATGCATACATCAAAACCTATGTACATGCGTATACCTATAATATACCTGGAGCTGATTTGAAAGTGTCTTCAAAGAAACTTACTCACTGCTCTTTGCTCTTCTTACCTGCGACAGCATACAAAGCTATAGCTGAGTGGTGAACTCAGTGGTGCACAACTATAATTTAAAACATAGTACAATATACATTGACAAAATTTACAGTAAATAATTTAGAAATCTGAATACTCATCAAATTCGAAAACTCAAAATATTCATTGCTAATAATGTAAATCATTTGTATAAATGACTTTGATCACAAAATTCAATTTATCAAATCATGACTAACCATTTAAGTAATTCTAACAAAATCAATTATACATAAGCTATAAATGAAATCACAATTCTTTACCATTCAAAAGCCATTCTATATCTCAAAAATCATTATGTATCTCAAAAACCATGTTGTATCTGAAAAATCAATCTTTATCTCACTAACTATGCAAGACTAATCCGAAAGGGCCATATTCGATGTGATTCTAACTCCCTATGGTCGGGGAGGTGGAATCGGATTCTAACTCCCTATGATCGGGGAGGTCGAATCATCGTGCACAGTACCATCACAATAATGAATCTTCCGCAAGGGCCATAACGATAAAATAAACTTAGATCTAACCTCAAATCAGAGGAAAATCTAAGCCTGTGCACGTACCATAGTAATCAAAACACAACTAACTCCATTGTCTTCTCAACAAATGAGAGAGACGGGTAATAACCTAGTCAAGCATCTATAGTGAGATATAAAACAATATCACAATCCTTTTAGTGAGCATAAATCACAATATAATTCGATTCAAATTCAATTCCAATATCCAATAATTTTTATGCTCATCATAATTCAAATCATAAATTTGCATTTTTCCATGAAAATTACCATCACAATTCAAAACATGTTCTATCCCAATTTTCTAAAACATAATTTATTCAATCCATAACAATGCTTAATACTTGTGGAAATACCATTTCACAAAGCTAAATTCATACATACTATAACAATTTTCAATAATCATTGAATTAAATCCAATGCTTGCTGAACATAATACATAAGAAAAATATGTCATTTAATCATATGAAATATTCAAAACAACATCAGTTAGAAACTAGTTGTGCACAAATCTCTGATAACTGTCTCTTGGTCTTAACTCAGTGTTTCCTTCCCTCTCCCTGAGTCTTTGCTAACTGAGAAACACAATTTGAAGTGTTTCAGTACTTAATTAAACTGTCTCTAACGATAATGTTTGATAAATAATTCACTGAATACTATTATTTGCTTAATCAACTTAATATATCGACCCTCGATGCGTTTTAGGTAATTTAGGTTTTAATGTTACTAATATGTCACATTCGATAGTCTTTTAGGGTTGGTACATGTTACCAAGTTCATTTCCGTGTATACTGCATTTTTTTGCAATTTGCTGGATTCCGGGATACTAGTTTTACCTAGCCGGACTACCTAGTTCCCTCGGTTTTCGGGTTTCGGTCAAAACTACAAACTTGTAGATCTATGTCTTATGGAACGCAGGGCAAAATTTCATGTCATTCTGAGTTATGTAGACCAAGTTATGGTCATTTTACTATTGCTGGTCAAATTGCACAAAAATTGGTCATTTTAGGTCACTTTAGGTCATTTTAGGTTCGGCCAGTTTTTGGACCCGAACTTGTGCAAGCTTTTTGACTTGCTTATGGTCATTTCTGGCCTTTGGTGTCTTCATAAGACTTGTAGATATGGGTCTTAACTATTCATGGTTAAAATTTCAGGTCAATTGGACCTATTTTACGTGAGTTATGGCCTAAACACTAACTGCTGCCCAAATAGTCAATTTTCAAGCCTCATTTGCACTTAATCCGGATTTGGTCATTTTTCAAGCTACCTTGCAAGCAGAATTTTGGCAAGCTTTCTTCATGAAAGTTGGCACATTTTGTGCCTAGTTTCACCTCCAATTGGTCTCATACCAATTGGAGGCACACAATTAAAGTTATAGGCCTAAAACTCAAACTGCCTTATTGCAATTCTTGCATACACATCAAGGATCACTTTTAACACTCACCAAACTCAACATTCAAACCAAATCTGGTTGTACCACAACCTAAACATAATTTACAACATTTTATAGGTCATTTTGGCAGCTTACAATTACATTCAATGTGCACCAATAAGTGCAGAATTTGTCCAACTTAATTTATAACAATTCAATCACCAATTCATGCTCATTTACATATCCAACTTCATGCCATCATACATGCACTCAAACTACTATAACAACCAACACATTTTAACATCATTATTCCATAAACCAAGCATGAATTCCAGCATTCTTCAAGAGCTAACAAACTGCCACAATGGTACATTTACATTCCATTAATTTCCAAGCTTTAAATTTCATTTCACATTTACATATACTAAGTATACATCACCCAAACAATTTCCTACACAATATACATTTAATCAATCATTTAATTCACCATTTACAAGCAAAAATAAACTGCCTTCAAGGTGTTTCCATGGTTGCCAAAAGTACACATCCCCATTCAACATCAAACCTCAAAAATTTCTCTGTAAATCAAACACCCATAACATCCTTGCAAACTTTAATTAAACAATAATAAAAAACACAAACTTACCACTTTGGAAATTCTTCAAAACCTCACCAAAACTTCTCTTTCTTGCTTCCTACATGCTGCCCATGATGTGTAGACCAAGTTTAATAAAGATACTTGCATGGAATCATGGCTTGATCAATGGTGCATGGAGCTCTTGCATGGATGACAATGAAGGAATTTGGAGAAATTGGAATTCGGCCATGGATGTGTGTTTTGAAGGAAATGGAAATGGGAGTGGATAAAATCTGTCCACTTATGCTTTATTTAACCCCATAGTGCTCCACTCACCATAAGTTAATTAATTAAATAATCAAGTTTTCATTTTCCCACATTAAGCTTCTCATTTTTGTTATTTACATTAGGTACCACTAATTTAATTTTTCATGACATTTTAAAAATATAATATCATGTATTTTTAATGGACATTTAGGTCAAAAGACAACTCGGGGTGTCAAATGACTACAATGCCCCTGTTCGGGTTGCATTCTCGATTTTTCGGTAACACCGGGTTTTGTCCGTTTTTCGATTTCTCACTTTTCTTTGTACTAATTATTTAATTTTTCTTTGATATTTCTAATGATATTTATACTTCAATAAATATTTATTTGAGTCCTAAAAATATTTTTCAGGGTTCCCCGCAGTCCAGGGCTAGTCAACGGTCCACGCCGTGACTTCCCAGTGCGGTCACCCATCGTTAGGGTTCTCGGCTCGCTTAACTTGGTTACATTTCTTTGCTATTATTTTTCCTTTGTTTTTCTTGTATTTTCTTTTCTTGTATTTCATTATTTTATGTCTCCTCACTCATATCGAAGTATGGTTCTAGGCATCCTAGCTGTCCGGACAACTCTGATCACCGGAACAGTAGAACGCACTACCGAACATAAGGGTGTTACAATTCTCCCCCCCTTAAAATAAATTTCATCCACGAAATTTTACCCAATAGCCATCTTACAATAGTCATATGCTTATTTTCTCCTTTCTATATGATCGTATAATCTTCTTTTCCTCAAATTTGTATAAGACTTTTAACAATCTAATACAACGTTTAATTTGTTTGTATAACACCAATCTCCTCTTGCTATTGTGTTGTCTAATATTTCGGTTCATGTTCCTTCTTGAATGACCCTTGAGGTCATGTTAGAATCATTTATCTAGTCATTGGTCCTCTGACCATTCTAGTCCATAGTCTTCCTCACATTCGTAACACTTCTTTGTTATATCTGAACCAACTGTTCGAATTTTTACTTCCATAACTCTTTTTATCTGTCAATATTCTATAACTTACTTCCTTTTGTACTGAACTATAACCTTTCGATATTCTAACTTTTGAGTTTTAGATCCCTAAGTAGGATTTTCAAACTTATTTCTAACAATTAAATTCAGTCATGGCATAACTATACGAAAACATATGCCGTTGGCAACTATTCTCATCTAGGTGTACTATCGGGTAGTACGTAGCTCTACACAATAATCTCGAGTTAGTACTGTAATCTACAGCTTATAGTATAAACATCAAGAACATTATATAGTTACTATGATACATCCCAATAGATCAAACTTTCCTATCTTTTATCCTTTTCGAATTCACTGATATCCGAAACTTATTCTGATTACAATATCCATTAGCAATTACTAATAGTAATATCCTTGCCCTCATCTAGAGCAATTCCATTACTGTATCTTACTTTTACGTCCTCTTGCCTTACATTAAGTAGGCTCGCCAATTAGCTTTATAATTTATGGTGTGTCAGAAAATACTTTTCACTTATAAACTCTTCCAAAACTAATTTCACTTATTATCACAATCCTTATCTTAAGGACTAATCACTAATGCATCAAAATTTATTCCCCTGTAAAGGAATAACAACAGAACATATAGTTCTAACTCTAACATAAAAGTATGCAGACCCTAGGTCAAACAATACATAAACGAAGAGTGCCATCCTTCTTCTTAACAAACAATACTGGCGCTCCCCATGGTGACATACTAGGGTGGATGAAGCCCTTTTCAAGTAGTTCTTGCAACTGTACCTTCAACTCCTTCAACTCTGTTGGTGCCATTCTGTATGGTTTTATGGAGATTGGATCCACACCAGGCATAACATTAATTTCAAACTACACCTCTCTTCCGAGGTAATCACGCAATTTATCAGAAACACGCGGAAAGTCATATCTGTAGGGATGTCCTCAATGCCGACTCCCCACTTGGGTGTCTACCACATGTGCCAAATATGCTTCACACCCTTTGTCGATCATTTTCTCGCTAGTGCATTAAATAATGTTTGATGGAAATAGCTGCCTCTTCCCATGTATTACCACATCATCAGCATCGAGGAGACCAAAAGTGATCGTCTTGACCTACAAATCAATCATGGCATGATGCCTAGCTGACCAATCCATGCCCAAGATGATATCATAATCTCTAAAGGGCATTTCAATGAAATCAGATAGAAAAGTGTGTCCTTGGATCACCAAAGGACAATCTCTATACATTCTATTAACCCTGACCTCCTGTCCTAGCGGACTTGTTACTAGCACCTCAAAGTCCATTTTTGTACATGGAACAGCAATGCAATCAATGATGCTAGCACTCACATAAGAATGGGTAGAACCCAGATCAAATAACACAAACACATCTTGGTTAAAAGTTGAGAAGGTACCAACCATAACATTAGATGTCTCGACTTCTTCCCTCTGTCTCGTTGCGTAGACTCTAACCGGAGCACTGTCTTGCTCTGATTGTTTCATTGTGCCTTGGCTGCCTGCTGGGCTACCTCTACCCTTGCCTCTACCTCTGCTAGGTGGCTGTGAACTTATAGTGACAGGGCTCTGAACTGACCCTTCTGCAGTAGTAGGAGGTGGTCCAACTCTGCGACTACTGGTGCAGTCCTTGGCAAAGTGTCCTGTGCCTCCACAGTTATAACAGGCTCTAATAGCCTTATAGCATATCCCACCATGATATCTTCCACAAGCTTCACATTGACGAGAAGGATAGGAACTTCTAGTTGTTCGACGACTGGACCTTGGTGGTCTCTGCCTTGATGATCCACCTCTGTTATATCCCTGAGCTCGAGGCTCCTCAATTTCTTTTCTCTTTCTCAAATTACTGCTTGAGCTCTGACCCATAGGTTTCCCCCTCTTCTCTATTTCATGTTGCCCTTGTGGGGTTGGGTGCAGATTGGGCTTGGGCTGTGATTATCACCATTTGTTGAAAGAAAGTGGCCATTTGTTGGGCCATTTGTGCGATAATTTATGCGGTAAAGCTACAATGCCTTCGACATTTTGTGGAGCTGAGGCCTCAACTTGTTTTTCTGCAATCACAGACTGTTCTATTGTCTCATTCTTCCCTTCCATATCTTTTCACAAGATTTTCTATTCCTGTACAACCAACATAAGGAGATTCCTCTCCATTAGTTCATATTTATGATGTAAATGTACTATATGTATCAAACATTTGAGCAGTTGTAGTTACCGACAAAAAGATTTCAAATTCACAGTTCGAAATTCACTTTAAAACCATGGCTCTGATACCACAAAACATGTCATACCCTACTCCCCTGTAAGATGCAACATGATCCCGTAGTATACCTAATGAATTACCGTACTTTGTCTACCGATAACCCATTAGATATACTACAAGGAATTTTAAAACAATTTTCGTGAAATTTAAATCATCGGTTAAAATCTGGTATTATAATTTTTTTTTTTCAGAATTTTGGCAAAGTGCTGGCTGTATTTTGAGAAAACAGTTCTTCAATCCTGCAAAAGAAAATGCTCCCGATATGTTTTCTCAAATACAACTTCAATAACTTCATTTCAATTCACAATTCAATTCTCAATAAACAATCAATTCATTTTCAAACTACTCTCATCATAAAGAAACATTTCATTGATTATAAGACTCAAAATTTATAATACAAAACTATTCAAGTAAATGAAATCTCAACTTTATATTTACAATAATTTACATTTAATTACATACCAAAATATTTTACAAGAGTTTTTATACAACTGCTCAAATAATTTACATACATATTATTACATGCATACATCAAAACCTATGTACATGGGTATACCTATAATATACCTGGAGCTAATCTGAAAGTGTCTTCAAAGAAACTTACTCACTGCTCTATGCTCTTCTTACCTGCGACAGCATACAAAGCTATAGCTGAGTGGTGAACTCAGTGGTGCACAACTATAATTTAAAACATAGTACAATATACATTGACAAAATTTACAGTAAATAATTTGGAAATCTGAATAGTTGTCAAATTCCAAAACTCAAAATATTCATTGCCAATAATGTAAATCATTTGTATAAATGACTTTCATCACAAAATTCAATTTATCAAATCATGACTAACCATTTAAGTAATTCTAACAAAATCAATTATACATAAACCATAAATGAAATCACAATTCTTTACCATTCAAAAGCCATTATGTATCTCAAAAATCAATATGTATCTCAAAAACCATGTTGTATATGAAAAATCAATCTTTATCTCACTAACTATGCAAGACTAATCCGAAAGGGCCATATTCGATGTGATTCTAACTCCCTATGGTCGGGGAGGTGGAATCAGATTCTAACTCCCTATGGTCGGGGAGGTCGAATCATCGTGCACAGTACCATCACAATAATGAATCTTCCTCAAGGGCCATAACGATAAAATAAACTTAGATCTAACCTCAAATCAGAGGAAAATCTAAGCCTGTGCACGTACCATGGTAATCAAAACACAACTAACTCCATTGTCTTCTCAACAAATGAGAGAGACGGGTAATAACCTAGTGAAGCATCTATAGTGAGATATAAAACAATAATACAATCCTTTTAGTGAGCATAAATCACAATATAATTCGATTCAAATTCAATTCCAATATCCAATAATTTTTATGCTCATCATAATTCAAATCATAAATTTTCATTTTTCCATGAAAATTACCATCACAATTCAAAATATGTTCTATCCCAATTTTCCAAAACATAATTTATTCAATCCATAACAATGCTTAATACTTGTGGAAATACCATTACATAAAGCTAAATTCATACATACTATAACAATTTTCAATAATCATTGAATTAAATCCAATGCTTGCTGAACATAATACATAAGAAAAATATGTCATTTAATCATATGAAATATTCAAAACAACATCAGTTAGAAACTAGTTGTGCAAAAACCTCTGATAACTGTCTCTTGGTCTTGACTCAGTGTTTCCTTGCCTCTCCCTAAGTCTTTGCTAACTGAGAAACACAATTTAAAGTGTTTCAGTACTTAATTAAACTGTCTCTAACGATAATGTTTAATAAATAATTCACTGAATGCTATTATTTGCTTAATCAACTTAATATATCGACCCTCGATGCGTTTTAGGTAATTTAGGTTTTAACGTTACTAATATGTCACATTCGATAGTCTTTTAGGGTTGGTACATGTTACCAAGTTCATTTCCGTGTATACTGTATTTTTTTGCAATTTGCTGGATTTCGGGATACTAGTTTGACCTAGCCGGAATACCTAGTTCCCTCGGTTTTCGGGTTTCGGTCAAAACTACAAACTTGTAGATCTATGTCTTATGGAACGCAGGGCAAAATTTCAGGTCATTCTGAGTTATGTAGACCAAGTTATTGTCATTTTACTATTGCTGGTCAAATTGCACCAAAATTGGTCATTTTAGGTCACTTTAGGTCATTTTAGGTTCGGCCAGTTTTTGGATCCGAATTTGTGCAAGCTTTTTGACTTGCTTATGGTCATTTCTGGGCTTTGGTGTCTTTATAAGACTTGTAGATATGGGTCTTAACTATTCATGGTTAAAATTTCAGGTCAATTGGACCTGTTTTGAGTGAGTTATGGCCTAAACACTAACTGCTGCCCAAATGGTCAATTTTCAAGCCTCATTTGCACTTAATCCGGATTTGGTCATTTTTCAAGCTACCTTGCAAGCAGAATTTTGGCAAGCTTTCTTCATGAAAGTTGGCACATTTTGTGCCTAGTTTCACCTCCAATTGGTCTCATGCCAATTGGAGGCACACAATTAAAGTTATAGGCCTAAAACTCAAACTGCCTTATTGCAATTCTTGCATACACATCAAGGATCACTTTTAACACTCACCAAACTCAACATTCAAACCAATTCTGATTGTACCACAACCTAAAAATAATTTACAACATTTTATAGGTCATTTTGGCAGCTTACAATTACATTCAATGTGCACCAATAAGTGCAGAATTTGTCCAACTTAATTTACAACAATTCAATTACCAATTCATGCTCATTTACATATCCAACTTCACGCCATCATACATGCACTCAAACTGCCATAACAACCAACACATTTTAACATCATTATTCCATAAACCAAGCATGAATTCCAGCATTCTTTAAGAGCTAACAAACTGCCACAATGGTACATTTACATTCCATTAATTTCCAAGCTTTAAATTTCATTTCACATTTACATATACTAAGTATACATCACCCAAACAATTTCCTACACAATATACATTTAATCAATCATTTAATTCACCATTTACAAGCAAAAATAAAACTGCCTTCAAGGTGTGTCCATGGCTGCCAAAAGTGCACATCCCCATTCAACATCAAACCTCAAAAATTTCTCTATAAATCAAACACCCATAACATCCTTGCAAACTTTAATTAAACAATAATAAAAAAACACAAACTTACCACTTTGGAAATTCTTCAAAACCTCACCAAAACTTCTCTTTCTTGCTTCCTACATGCTGCCCATGATGTGTAGACCAAGTGTCGACACCATATTTTGGCCGATCCCCAGAATTAATAAACTCTGAAACTGATCCCCAGTACTAAATCTCTTTGTGCTAGATAACCACATTTCCGATCTCTCCTCACAAGAAATCGAATCAATGCTAAGTCCTCACATCAGTCAAGACCTTACCGGTCTATTAAATCACTCACTGATCTCTCAAACTCATTGTCGAATCTCTTGACCAGTCAACTATATTCCTGATCTCTGTTGACAAACGAAATGAACTGACACTAGATCCTTTCTTACTAGTTTTATTGCCGATCTCCCTTTCAAAAAGTTTAAGAATAATCAAAGGTTCCGTTCCGGTTTAAGGATGATTCTGATCATAAATGTTCAAGCCAAATTTCTAATTTTAATCAAGTTCCGTGTAGCGTTGGTTCTCTACTGATCTTATGCTCACTATGTCTTCCGATCTCTCACACTTAGGTTAATAATCACTTTCAAGTTCTTTCAAGATACTCAAACAATCAAGTGTTTAATAATTTAGAAATGTTCCGATCACAACCATTCATTGAACAAAAGAGGCATTCTATTTCATTTCATTTCAAAATTTGTACAAGTTATTCAGCTGGAGGATCACCCCCAGCCTGATTTACATTTTGTCCGTCTTCTCCCTCACCCTCCTCCTCACTATCCTCACCCTCGCCTCCGGGAGCCAGATCGGCCATCCAAGAGAAGTCCTCCTCTGGGTAACGCTTCTGGAGCTCGGCCAAGAGATCCTTGTGAGCATTCACATAAGCACCGGCTATCCTTGTCACCATCTCTTCCTCTTTTGCCTTAAGCTCCTCAGTAAGGTGAGCGACCTGAGCAGCTTCGTTGGCCCGGAGCGCTTGGACTTCTCCAAGAGCATGATCCCTTTCAGCCAGAACATGAGCCTGTTCGGCCAGTTTATCCTCATAGTACTTCATACGCCCCTCAATTTGAGATATGTAATCCTGAGCGGATGAGAGTTGGGATCGGAGGGATGCCACTTCTTGACTTTTCTTCTCGACCTCCTCACCCAGGCGGTGAGCCTTTTCCCGGACTATGTGCTGGTTCACCAGGCACTCTACATTCAGACTCATGGATCGGGTCAGGATGTCGTCAAGATTGTCCGGAGACAGTCTGTCCTGATCCTCCCGAAGGCATATAGAAGACCCCAAGACTTTGGCAAAACCGGGGTTCTCCCGAACAGTCTGGTTATTCTCCAGGGAAGTGATCAGCACTTGAGCGCCACGAGAAGGGGGCCTCGCAAAAGGTCGAGAAGGACCCCCTTCTGTGCTTGGAGCAACTGGAGGAAGTGGAGGTGGCTCTTCTCGTCGAGGAGGAGATCGGACAGCTTCTGCGATCTGCGGTCCTGAAGGTCAAGGCAGGCCTCTTTGTATCTCCCCAGGTTCATGGCCGGGTGTCTGAAGCAGTTCCGAACGCTTCATCTCTTTTATCTTCCGGGAAATCTCTCTTTCTTTCTTCCGCTTCTTGGAACCCTCACCACCCGCCATACCTGCACAAAGAAGAGGTCAGTGAGATCGCTAAGGTCCTGAGATCTGAGATGTAGAAAGTACCAATGCCGAGGTCAGAGAGCGGAAGCTTGCGATCTTGGCCGGTGATCAGCTGTATGGTCCAATGGTGCAGCTCGGCAGTCACCGCATCTAAACAAGAGAACTTCTGAGTGGCCGCCTGATTCTTCAGTTCCATCACTATTAGGCTTTCCTCCTTGTTCAGGGTAAAACGCTTCGGAATCAAGGGCCCCTGGTGCCACCAGCTACGGGAGAAGTCCTCAAAGCAGGTCGGATTTTTGCTCCTCAGAATGAAGAAGCGATTCTTCCAATTCTTAAGGGAGGAGGGAAGATCGGTAAAGAGCCCACAATGAGGCTTCGCTTGAAAAAACCAGTGCTCATCATCCTTTCGGCGAGTTAGCCTGTGCAGTTCGGCGAACACCTTAGCCGTAGGACTGATTCCCTTAGCTCGGCACAGGCCTCGGAAGGCTACTAAGATCCGCCACGAGTTAGGGTGAACTTGAGCAATGCACACTCGGTGATATTTTAGGACCTCCTTGAAGAAGTCATCCAGAGGGAATCGAAGACCGGCCTTTAACTGTTCCTCGTATACCATAACCATGTCATTCTCTTCAAAGAAGTGATCGGCTCGGTGATCGCCGTGACATCAGATAAATTCGTACGAATCAGGACGAATATTGTACTCCTGGCTAAACGATTGCAGATCGGATTCTTGCAAGATCGATGGCAGCTCGTCCATAGGAAGATTCTCCCTCCCTGAAGAAGGTACAAGCCTCGATGGTGCGTTTCGCCCCCGAGCTGGAACGGAGACCCTAGGAGGTTCTGGTCGTGCGCTTAGCCCGACCACCTCTTCTTCATCAGACGATCACGAGAACTGAATGGAAGGAGGGCTCGTTGCTCTCTGACCCTCGGCGTCGCTCATTTTTAAAAGAAATAAAGAATTTAAACTAAAAGAAAGATCAAAGCCCTTACCGGAATCTGATCGGCGTCGGAAGAACTTGAGAAAACGAGAGGATTTTGGGTTTGTTCGCGAGAAACTGAAAATGGAATAAGAGAGCAACTGGCTAACCCCGCCCCCTATTTATACTCGTCCGAGCATTTAATGCTCACGATGTTCCAGGCACTGCATCGGTTAGCGGGACTCGCCAGCTGTTCTGACACGTCTCACGCATATTCCCAAGATTCCATAAAGAGATCGGTTAATTATAGAGCGGCAGATCCAGGTGTTTCGAATTACGGATCGGATAAGTGTCATTCAGGTAAAGAATCAGATCGGATAATCATATTAGAGCTCGGAAAATAATTAATAAGATAATAATTGACAAAATAAAATCTTTATTTCCAAAAGATCGGATTACATCATTTGGGCGATCTCAAGAGATCGGAATACATTTCCAAAAGTCAGATTACATAATTTGGGCGATCTAAAGATCGGAATACATTAGAGATCTGATTACATCAAAAGGCCGATCTCTAAAAGATCAGCGGAACATCCTATCTAAAGAGGCCTGTGTCAATAGTCAACATTGTGACTGATCCAAAGGGGTGTCACCGACCAGAACCGAGGCGCTGTCGGAACACCCAATGTGGAGGGAAGCCGCTGTCGGAACACCCAACGTGGTGAGAAGTCAAATAAACTTGGAAGAGCAACCGTCAAGGGTCGGTAGAACATCAACAATTTGCTCGGTCAAAATCGGTTCGCCGATTATGCCAGTTGAACGACTCGAGATCAATACAATCGAGGTCCGCAATCCAGATTGGTTAATTGATTTAGTTCTCTCACCATCATCAGATAAGGTCATCACGATTATTCGATCACCAGGGTCATGAGTTTTCAGTCGAGGAATAAAAAGGTCCATCGAAAAAGATCAAAAACCACAATCCTGCCGGAACAACGGCCGGAACGACTGCCGGAATAACTAGAATAGGAAAGTAAAGAAGAAAAGAGGAAAATCAGATGGAGAAAGTTTTGGGTTAGTGGTATATATAGGGGGAAATCAAGCATTTATTCTTTGGCGAAAGCAAGCGGGCGCTTGGGAATTGAGGGGAATTAATGCTTTGACCGGACCGGGCCTGGTTAAGGGAAGTATTGGAATAATAGAGATCGGAAGAGGGAAGATCGGCATGAAAGATCGGAGAAGGACCATGTTAAGAAGATCGGAAAGGAAGAGAGAACAGAAAATGAAAGGGCGCCTACTGCCGTCACCATAATCAGAGCCGAGGTAGTTAAAGCATTGCCAGGTAAAATCTCAACTGCACGCCCCAGAATCGCCCACATTTCTGACATGCGCTGTACATCCTAATCTCCACCGTTGATCCAACTTATAAGGACGAGCTCAGAGCCCTTGGATCAAAGAAGAAGACGACAAAACCAGCGCCTTTCACTCCTAGCCCTCGGATCCCCCCAGACAAGAGAATTTGGGACCGTCAGATTAGAAGAAGAAAATGACAAATTTTCTAAAGAGGATCTCAGTCGTCCGTTCTGATCCTCTTTAATTCCTGAGCCTCAGATCATGTCCTTCGAAATCCTGACCCTCCATCTCCCTCAAAATAGATCTTGACCCTTCATGGGGAGCACCCGGTTCCTATAAATACCTGCATGAAAACTGTTCAAAAGAGGACGAAAAAAGATAGAAAAGGCAGTGACCATAGTGGAAGAACTCTGAAACTTAATTCAGTTTGTTACTCTGCTATTTTAGTTTTCATAAGAAAAACTTTGGAAACCAGTTTTCCGATGTGTTTTCTTGAAAAAGGATTTTTGAATGCCGAAATTCTTCATTTTCAGTCCGTTCATTATCCTGTGACACTCTCACCTTTTGTCTTTGTTATCTTCTATTTCCATTCATATTGTCCAAGTTCAACTCCATTCAAGATTGGTTATTTTGACCTGTTTACATTTTAACAAAGAATCCTTCATCTCGAGGCGAACCTTGGTCCTCCAGCTATCAACCTGCAGTCCTGTTACATTTTGTGATTCCATATTTAGTTTAGTAGATTCGACTCTCAACAGGTGAGTGCTATATCGTTATTTTATCAAATGTTCTTCTTTATTCACGTATTTCATTTATTCTTTTTCTGTTTGTAATTTTCACCAAGTTTATACTATATTTTTAACACAGAGGCAGTCATCTCGAGTTTACTTCTTTGATAATCAGTTTATTCTATGATTTATCTTCATTACTTCTTAGCACAAGAGTTCTGGTCCCGAATAGCGCAGAAGTAACTAAACAAAATGTAGGTAACGGCAACTTAAAAGTCCTTTTATAATGATAAAGGTCTAAATAATAAGACAGGAAAATGGTGAAGCCAAATCACGAGGAAAATTCAATAGGTCATTAGGCAAGATGTCATAAGACAAAATGAAACCAAACCTTGGATAACTAAATAGAATAGATCGGGCATTAATAAGTATTGGTAAGGCGACCACATGGGAGGTCGGCACATTCAGTCTAGTATCCCCCGTCTAGTCACAAGGTAACAATTAGCTAGAAGAAGCCTTATCCCCAGCACCTTTGAATGCCAGAATCCTTAGCTTTGAGACATGTAGCTGAAATTAAGATTCAGGAGATCGGAAAAGTCCCTTCGGGCCCTGTTAATTTAATAGAGATCGGAGGGGAGTTCTTATCCGATTCTCAACTTAAAATTCCAATAGACACTTAAAAGAGATCGGAGGAGAGTTCTTATCCGATTCTCATTTCAAGATTTTTAATAAGTACTTAAAAGAGATCGGAGGAGAGTTCTTATCCGTTTCTCAACTCAAAATTCCAATAAACATTTAAAAGGAGATTGGAGGAGAGTTCTTATCCGATCTTCGAGCTAAAATTTTAACAAATACTTAAAGGAGATCGGAGAAGAGTTCTTATCCGATTCTCAATCCTAAAACTCTAAATACTTCAAAAGAGATCGGAGGAGGGTTCTTATCCGATCTCCAATCAAAATTTTAATAAATAATTAAAAGAGATCGGAGGAGAGTTCTTATCCGATTCTCACACCAAATTTTAACCTGTGCGCAAAAATAATCCCAAAACCCAAAATGATATGCGACGTCAATTCACTGAGGTTGTCTCATTTACTTATGTATCTGGGTAATCCAAATTTAGTGAAAAATCAAATATTCCTTTGGTCAAAAGGATTAACATTCCCATTCAAGCCCTCCTAACTAATGCAAAGTTAAATCTACTTACCCTTATTAAGGGACGAGGTGGGGTGCCTAACACCTTCCCCACCGTTCTGGACCGAACCTAGAATCTCTGCCTTGAAGTGGTTTCATTTCAATTTATCTTCATAAACGGTTTTCTTTAATTTCCCTCAAAATTAAATTGGCGACTCCTCACTCTTTCCCACTTCGGTAAGGGTTCGTTCAGGCAACCGCAAAATACCTTGCGACAGCTTGGCAACTCCGCTGGGGACTCTTGAGATTTAACCCCGGTCTAGAGGTCCAAAAGTAGATTTAATTTTTCAATCAAATTATAGTTAGGTGGGCTCACCCGGCAATATTTTATGTGTTAATTTTTGTTTATTCCTACTAACTGTTCCATTTGTTTTGCTTGTTTTGCTTGTTTTATTCCCTACAGTGCTCTTCGTTTCGAAAAAAGGGAAAAAGGAAAAAATGGGAAGAATAAAATCCCCCTGAATTGGGAAGAGGTAAAGGTGTCCCCTTCACACACTGAACACTCACACGATGTCCTCACACACTTCAGTCCTATACCCGGGCTTTCTTACCCTTTTAGGAAAGTAGGAGGGGGTCATGTAGCGGTACCCTTGGGTTTTACCCCGTTAGTATCCGTGAAGGCTTCTGCTCAGATTGAAACTCGTTCTATCCACTGTGATACTCGTGGAATTTTCCCGATAATATCATGGTTATAGAATGGGGCTCTCTTTATTCTGATGAGGGGCAATTTGGGAACCTGTGGCTTTTAAAAAATTAGACCTTGAGCTAAACTATCACAATAGCTGAAAGCCGTAGTAAGCTACCTTATAAGATAGAACTATCCAATTAGGTAGCACTCATCCGGTATCAAGAGTCTCCCTATGCTAGGACAAAAGGGGCATACTTACTCTTACCCTATTCTGTTTATTTTACTTTGTTCTTACTTTTAAGGGTAATCTTGAATCATGTTGTTAAGAAAACCTGCACATTTTCCTACTTTGATAAATGTGTAGGTACCACTCTGCCAACAATATAATACAAGATTACCTGAATTTATCCTGCTAACGAGTTTTTCCACAGGCATCACCAAACCAAAAGTCTGTAAAAAGGATAGGCATCATTTTTATCATGGCATCCTCGAGTCAGTCGGCAGAAGAAGTTCTTAGACCAGAACAGAATGCTAAACCATTGTTGAACCTATGAGGCGGTTCGGGCCATGGTTTAGCAAAATTGTGAATGAATAGTATGACTCCCGTAGGAACCTCATTGCTAGGGTTATGCAAAAAAATTGGATGTGCCATATGGACAAGTATCATAGATGCGCGTTCAATCCAGTCATTCACGGTCAGACTATCGAACGATGCCATGATAAAATTAATGCAATCATCCTTTCGCAGATTTCATTCTAGCTCCCAAACGCCACTGTATCCTTCGTCCGAACAAGGACTTTTAGTTTTTTTTACAAAATTCGAAATTCATTAAAAACCTTTTTTTTTCTACAGGAAATCAACATTGCTTCAAACAAGGCAAGTCTGACCAAGCACACGGTTCAACCCAAGAGAGTGTACTTAACAAGGTCCCGAACAAAAAAGATAATGGAAGATCAGGAACAAGTACAGAACCTACAAGGGCAAGTGTCTGAACTTAAAGACCAAGTCTCAGAACTTATGAGGTTAATGAGGGAAATGTCCCAAAATAAACCTACCTCAGGACCTAGCTTACCACTACCTCCTCCACCACCTCCAACAAATGATCCACACCAAGCTTCAACTTCTTTTACCTTTCATTCACCAATTCTGGACCCGACAATCACTGTCAATCCGGCTGCCATGAATAATGACTTACCTTACTCTCATTACCCAACCGTTTCAAACACTGACCCATATCCTTCAATTTTAATCCCTCCAGTTCACTCCACCCCTCATCTCCCAGCTGGCGGAGCATTTCATACAATGGGAGGAGGAAATAAGATGAGAGAAAATGAGAAACTATCTGCTCTAGAAGAGAGGTTGAGAGCAATCGAAGGACTGAATATGTATGGTTCAGTCGATGTGGCATCGCTCAGGTTGGTTCCTGATGTGGTTGTGCCGCCTAAGTTCAAGGTCCCTGATTTCGACAAGTACACAGGGAATTCAGATCCTCGCATTCACTTGGCCACCTATATTGCCAAGATGTCTGCTCTGACAGAGGATGACAGACTGCTGGTCCACTTCTTTCATGAGAGCCTCTCCGGGGCAGCTTTGAGGTGGTGTATTCAGTTGGACAGGAGCAAACTGCGCTCCTGGAAGGATTTAGCCGATGCCTTCTTAAAGCAGTACAAATTTAACTGCGATGTGGCCCCCACAAGGAGGGATCTTCAAAACAGTGCGAGAGGACAGGAAAGCTTCAAGGAGTATGCCCAAAGATGGAGAGAAAAGGCGGCAGAAGTACACCCTCCGGTGACTGACAATGAGCTATGCTCTCTGTTCATTGAGACTTTGAAAGCCCCCTATTTCAATTTGATGATTGGGAACACTTCCAACAGTTTCTCTGACATCATACAGGCCGGTGAAAGAATAGAGGCCAATCTAAGAATGGGACGGTTGCAAGAGTTGGCTGAGAACCCTGCGAAAAAGACTGCCAGCTTTGGCAAGAAGAAGGAGGGTGATGTGCATTCTGTCACCCGTCAAAACAATTATTCCCCATTCCCTCAAAACAATTATCGGCCATATCCTCCCCCTCATGGCCAAACAGTCGCAAACATTCCGCCTCCTTTCCCTAATTATCCACACCCGCGCCCACAATATCCCCCACCTACAAATTACCAACCAAGACCACCTCCTCCTCCTGCTCAACCAAGACCACCACAAAACAACCCAAGACCACCAAGAAATCCCGATCCACCTCTTCCCCTCCCGCTCAGTGAAATATACCGATACCTTATCGGTATCAACCAAATTGTACCAGTCCCTCTAGACCTAATTCAACCTCTATATCCCAGGTGGTATGATGCCACTGCCCGTTGTGAGTATCATGGGGGGGGACAAGGGCACTCAACTGACAACTGCGGAGCACTCAGAGGAAGAGTGCACGCTTTAATCAGAAATGGGTGGTTGAAGATTGAGGAAAATAGTTCCCTCCCCAATGTCACCACAAACCCATTGCCCAACCATAATGCGGGTAATGGAGTAAATATGACGGAGCCGGATGAAGAGAGGTTGGCACCAGAGGTGGATGAGTTAGTTCCTCACTTTGAGGAAATTTTTGCCATGGCAATGAGGGAAGGTTATCTTTGCCCTCAGGTATCCGAATCAGGAAAAGGCACGGGATGTCCATACCATGAAAGGGCAGGTGATCATAAGTTACAAGACTGTGCGGGATTCCGTCAAGAGTGCAATTTCTTTGTCCCTCAAAATTTTAAGATGTCAAAGGAGATCAAAAGTGGAGGACGAAGTAAATACCGCCAGGTTTGGCCAAAATACCTCTACCCCCAAATTAACCTACTCTGTCCCCAATGCCCCAGTAACCTCACCGCCAGTAACGGTTATCCGAGCCCCATCTCAGCTCCCTGTTACCAACACCCACGCCATACCTTGGAACGATAATTTCCAAGTCTTCACTCAATGAGCGTCAAGCAGTACATCAGCTCCTAATCTTGCCTCACCTCCAGCACCACCAAAACCATGTTTTACTCCTCATGAGCATTTTAGAATGACTTATGCCGGACCTACCACCAGTGCTACTCCCCAGGTTGATCCCCAACCCGTCGCTGCCACAAAACCCTCCTCCCTTGAGCAAGAGGTTGAGTTCATAACTCGAAGTGGGAGATGTTATGGGAACGAAGAGAAAGAAAAGAGAAAAGGGAAAGTAAAGAGAAAAGGGAAAGTAAAGATGGGAGAGTCACTGAAGAACACCGAAGAGGAGGTTGAAAAGACAGAGGAAGTAGAACCTACTGGACATAAAGAAGAGGAGGAGCTGCTGCTCCAAATAATGAAACAAAGTGAGTATGATGTGGTAGGACAGTTGAGGAAGATGCCTGCATGGATTTCACTGCTGTCACTGATCTTGAGCTCAGAGGTACACCATCAAGCCCTGCAGAAAATTCTGGATCAGGCCTTTGTGAGCCCCAACATCACACCGGGGCAGTTTGAAAAGATAGTGGGACAAATCCAGGCATCCAGTTTTGTCACTTTCTCAGAAGAAGAGATAGACCCTGCTGGCTTAATGCACACTAAAGCTCTGCATGTGACGGTGAAATGCAAAGGTTGTATAGTGGCCAAGGTCCTTATTGACAATGGATCAGCGCTCAATGTACTGCCTAATACCACCTTGGCCAGGCTGCCGGTTGACCAATCTGATATACGTCAGAGTGTTATGGTGGTGAGAGCCTTCGACGGTACAAGGAGAGAAGTGCTGGGAGACATTGACTTGCCAATCCAAGTCGGTGCATGTACTTTCAATGTCACGTTTCAGGTGATGAACATTGAGCCCGCATATACTATGCTATTGGGAAGACCTTGGATTCATTCAGCAAATGCTGTCCCTTCAACTTTGCACCAAAAGATCAAATATATTATGGACGGCAAAATCATCACAGTGAAAGGAGAGGAGGCCTTGCTAGTCACCAAGCCACAATCACTCCCTTATGTAGGCGGTGAGAGTCGTTGGAAAGCTCCTTCCAGGCCCTTGAGTTACAAGAAACCAGAAATGGAGGGGCTATGGCTATGGTAGCCAAGATAATGACAAGGAGTGGGTACGAATAAGGCAAAGGCCTAGGCGCCACATTACAGGGAATCGTTGAACCCATACCAGCTATCCAGAAGGTAGGCCGCTGCGGTTTGGGTTATGAGGAAGATGCCCTTATGGATGGGCATTTCTGGATGAGGAAAATGCTCCGGGATCAAAGGTTTGACCAGGAAATGGGAAAAAGGAAGGTAGTCCCTAGAATCACGGAGATCTTTACCAAACCGGTCATCGAAAATCCGGCAGAGGTAGAAGAATCGCCCGATGAACCATCCATTGGTGTCATCCATTTCGATTCCTTGTATGAAGCTCTAGTCTCACTGATAGCTGAGGGGCAAGAACTGGACAACTGGACGGCGGAGGACATCCCTATACTCAATTTCGAGTAAAGTACATTTGGTTATCTACACTTGATCATTTTGTCCATGGTGACAAGTGTAATACTGTAAATGGACCTTTTCTTAAGGCATAAATGTTAATGAATTAACAGCACATTTTATATCCAATTCTCCTTTCCTTTCTTTTAAATTCCATCCTTATAATACGTTTTATTTTCGTTCATTCAGGACCATTCATCAATTAACACCTAATAATCCAATAGACTCAGAAATTCCTCTGGTTAATTTTGAAATCCCCATAACTGCCATTACTTCAAGTGATTCTGAGGAAGACCTTATAGAAGAAAGCAATGAAAAGGATGAACCCTCCTTAGTGCCTTGTGGAGACAAAACGCACACCATAAATTTAGGCACAGAAGAAGTAACAAGGGAACTTAAGGTAGTGGAGAGCGAAGAGTTGGGAGATATGATCAGTTTGCTTAGAGAATTCCTTGACGTATTTTCCTGGAGCTATGATGATATGGTTGGTTTGGACCCCTGAATAGTGACGCACAAAATTCCCCTAATTCCGGGAATAGTCCCGGTAAAACAGAAGTTAAGGAGAATGAACCCCGACACACTGCTCAAAGTTCGGGATGAAGTCAAGAAACATTATGATGCTGGGTTCCTGGAAGTGGTCAAATATCCCCAATGGGTGGCTAACGTCATCCCGGTAATGAAGAAGGATGGGAGAGTCAGGGTGTGCGTTGACTACAGGGATCTTAATAAAGCAAGTTTGAAAGACGATTTCCCTCTCCCTCACATTGATGTGTTAGTTGACAATGCTGCGGGATTGGGCAGGTGTTCGTGTATTGATGGGGCATCAAGGTACAATCAGATCCCAATGGACGAGGAAGACAAGGATAAGACTGCTTTCATCACTCAATGGGGAGTGTTTTGCTATCGGGTCATGCCTTTCAGGTTGAAGAATGCTGGTGCTACCTACCAGCGCGCAATGGTCACATTATTCCACGATATGATGCATAAAGAAGTGGAGGTGTATGTGGATGATATGATCATTAAATCCAGAGGAGAAGAGAGCCACGTTCAGGTGATGAAGAGGGTATTCGAAAGGCTCAGGAAATACCAGTTGAAACTGAACCCTGCCAAATGCATATTCGGAGCTAGATCGGGAAAGTTGTTGGGATTCATAGTAAGCGAGAAAGGAATAGAAGTAGATCCAGACAAAGTTTGAGCTATTCAAGAAATGCCATCCCCAAAAACAGAAAGGGAGGTGCGCAGTTTTCTGGGAAAGTTGAACTACATTTCGAGATTTATTTCTAATCTCACTGCCAAAGCTGAGCCTATTTTCAAACTACTCCGGAAGAAAAACTCCACCCAATGGGATTCAGCTTGCCAAGAGGCTTTTGAGAAAATCAAGCAATACTTGTCCAACCCACCAGTGTTGGTTCCACCCGTGGCATGGAGGCCTCTTATCCTGTATATGGCAGTCCAACAGAGCTCGATGGGGTGTGTTTTGGGACAACATGATGATACCGGCCGAAAGGAGAGGGCTATTTATTACCTAAGCAAGAAGTTCAATGATTGTGAGTCAAGGTACTCTTTCTTAGAAAAGACTTGCTGTGCGTTAGCCTGGACAGCAAACCGCCTCAAGCACTACATGTTGAATCACAAGACATGGCTCATCTCCAGGATGGATCCTATCAAATATGTGTTCGAAAGCCCATTCGTGCCAGGTAGGATAGCCAAGTGGCAGGTCATACTCTCCCAATATGACATAGTCTATATGACCCGGAAAGCGGTGAAAGGTAGCGTGATCGCTGACCTCCTAGCAGAAAATCCTATCCAGGATTATGAAGCTCTGGATTTTGAGTTCCCTGATGAGCATATTAATGAAGTAGACTGCGAAGAAGAGGGGCCAGCCGATGTATGGGAAATGTATTTCGACGGAGCTATCAATTTGTCCGGTAATGGAATTGGAGCTGTATTGATATCCCCGGATGGAAAACACTTTCCGATAGCCATTAAGTTGAGATTTGACTGCACCAACAACGTCGCAGAATACGAAGCTTGTGTGATGGGTCTACAGGCTGCAATCAAAATAAAAATCAGGAAGTTGAAGGTATGTGGAGACTCAGCCCTGATTATTTATCAAGTCAAAGGGGAATGGCAAACCAAGGATTCCAAGCTAATCCCATATCAGAAGTATTTACTGGAGCTGATTAAGAAATTCGAAGAGATCTTTTTCACTCACCTTAGTAGAGACAAGAATCAATTTGCTGATGCCTTAGCTACTCTAGCTGTTATGGCCCAAATGGAAGAAGGGCAGATGACTCAGATATTGAAGATTAAGGCAAGGAATGAGCCAGCTTACTGCTTCATGATCGAGGAAGAGCCCGATGGTAAGCCTTAGTATCATGACATCCTGATCTACTGTAGAACCAGAGAATTCCCTTCGGGGGCAAGCAAAAACGAAAAGAGGATGATTCGGAGATTAGCATTGGGATACTTCCCCAGTGGAGAAGTCCTTTACAAGAGGAGCTCTAACGGCGAATTGTTGAGATGTGTGGATGCAAAAGAAGCGAAAAAGATCCTTTTTGAGACTCATGAGGGAAATTGTGCAACCCATGCCAATGGGCACATGATGGCTAAGCAAATCATGCGACGGGGGTATTTTTGGACCACAATGGAAAAGGATTGCATCGAGTATTTCCGGAAGTGCCATAAGTGTCAGATCTATGCCGATCCGATAAATGTGCCACCTCATAAGTTGTTCAACCTCGTCTCACCATGGCCTTTCGCAATGTGGGGCATCGATGTGATTGGTCCCATCAATCCCAAGGCATCCAATGGGCACAGATTCATCCTTGTAGCCATCGACTATTTCTCCAAGTGGGTCGAGGCAACATCCTATGCGCACATCACACAGAATACGTTTCTCAAATTTCTCAGAAGCAATATCATCTTCCGGCATGGTCTCCCCAATAAAATCGTCACTGATAACGCCACGAATCTCAATGGTCCAAAGATTAAAAAATTGTGTGATCAATACAAAATCCGACATCTCAATTCCTCCCCATACCGTCCCCAGATGAATAGAGTGGTGGAAGTCGCAAATAAAAATCTAAAGAGGATAATCCGAAAAATGACAGTCACATATAGGGATTGGCATGATATGCTTCCTTACGCTCTTCACGCATACCGGACTTCTGTAAGAACCTCAACCGGGGCAACTCCGTACTCACTGGTTTACGGGATGGAAGCAGTATTACCTGTAGAAGTTGAAATTCCTTCCCTAAGGATTCTGAAGGAATCAGGGATTGATGAGTCAGAATGGATCCGATCGAGGTTGGATCAGTTAAACTTGCTGGATGAGAAAAGATTAACAGCGGCATGTCATGGGCAGTTATACCAGAGGAGAATGGCTAGGGCATTTGACAAAAGCGTTCGCCCATGCGAATTCCAACCCGAGGACCTAGTTCTGAAGAAAGTGCTGCCGAATCAAAACGATCCCCGGGGCAAATGGTCACCAACCTACGAGGGACCCTATGTGGTTAAAAAGGCATTTTCTGGAGGAGCCTTGATCTTGACCCACATGGACGGTGAAGAATTTCCAAGACCTGTGAATGCCGACACCGTCAAGAGATACTATGCCTAAAAAAAAAAAAAAAAGGAGAAAAAAAAAGTAGGAGTGAAAACCCGAAAGGGTGCTCCTAGCAAAATGTGCGAAAGAAGGCAAAAACCCCGAAAGGGGCGCTTTCTGTAAAACGAGTGAAGGATGAAAACCCGAAAGGGCGTCCCAAAAAAAAAAAAAAAAAAATCTAGGGGTGAAAACCCGAAAGGGCATCCCAAGAACCAAAAGGGAGAAATAAGGAAAGAAGCATGAGTCCAAGAAGGGAAATAAACCGTCGTGACATGAGGCTTCAGAGAATTTGAAATAATGGCAGTTAAGGGATTTCAAAGCCAGCCACAAGGAATATGTGAGATCTATCCTTGTACCCTTCTTCTTTGAAACTCTATCTTTGTTTTTTTATTAAAACCGTAATAAAGTCATACTTCATTCCCTTTGCTTTTATCTTTCCCTTATATTTATTCTTTAACATTATCCTTCTGCAATCTCGTTATTTAATGCGCTATTAATCAGTTAAAATTTTTGCCATAAGATTAGGATTTAACAATTGATAACCTCACATACTTTACTATGAGATTTACAGGGAATGACCAGGAAAAGGGTACACAAAAGGAAAATGGGAATGAAAACCCGAAAGGGCATCCTAAAAAAGGAGTACTCCTAGCAAAATGTGTGAAAGAGGGTGAAAACCCGAGAGGGCGCCTTTTGCAAAATGAGTGAAGGATGAAAACCCGAAAAGGCATCTTGAAAAAGTGAGTTATCCAAAAAAAAAAAAAAAAAAACTAGAGGTGAAAAACTGGAAGAGCGCTTCTAGTCATATAGACGAAGGGGAAGTGAAAACCCGCAAGGGTGCTTTTCGGGAGAAAGTCAAAAAACAGAAATGGGGCATTTGAAGAAATGAGGCCATAGGTCAAGTCTTGCGACTCATCCTCCATTCATCATTGGCCTTCGGGATTCTGTTAAGTACACTTCATTGTGGAAGAACTTCTTGTGTCCGGATTAGGCTTGCTTTGTAAGTGTAATTTACATTTCCTGTTATCAACCTCTGGTTCCTTGATCTAAGTTGATTTTAATTTCCTGCAATTTAAATTTCCCGTTATCAACCTCTGGTTCCTTGATCTAAGTTGATTTTAATTTCCTGCAATTTAAATTTCCTGTTATCAACCTCTGGTTCCTTGATCTAAGTTGATTTTAATTTCCTGCAATTTAAATTTCCCGTTATCAACCTCTGGTTCCTTGATCTAAGTTGATTTTAATTTCCTGCAATTTAAATTTCCCGTTATCAACCTCTGGTTCCTTGATCTAAGTTGATTTTAATTTCCTGCAATTTAAATTTCCCGTTATCAACCTCTGGTTCCTTGATCTAAGTTGATTTTAATTTCCTGCAATTTAAATTTCCCGTTATCAACCTCTGGTTCCTTGATCTAAATTGATTTTAATTTCCTGCAATTTAAATTTCCCGTTATCAACCTCTGGTTCCTTGATCTAAGTTGATTTTAATTTCCTGCAATTTAAATTTCCCGTTATCAACCTCTGGTTCCTTGATCTAAGTTGATTTTAATTTCCTGCAATTTAAATTTCCCGTTATCAACCTCTAGTTCCTTGATCTAAGTTGATTTTAATTTCTTGCAATTTAAATTTCCTGTTATCAACCTCTGGTTCCTTGATCTAAGTTGATTTTAATTTCCTGTAATTTAAATTTCCCGTTATCAACCTTTGGTTCCTTGATCTAAGTTGATTTTAATTTCCTGCAATTTACATTTCCTGTTATCAACCTCTAACCCAAGTTGATTTTAATTTTCTAATGTTTTAACTTCTGTTGCCGATCTCTAGGTCACTAACTTAGGTATGCCTTAGTTCCCTAACTTCGAACACCTAATCGTCCAAAATATGGGTCTGAATCTTTACATAATTCCTATACGGGAAAATTTTTCCCTTTAATAGAAATTATGTAAAGAGGGGCAGCTGTCGACACCATATTTTGGCCGATCCCCAGAATTAATAAACTCTGAAACCGATCCCTAGTACTAAATCTCTTTGTGCTAGATAACCACATTTCCGATCTCTCCTCACAAGAAATCGAATCAATGCTAAGTCCTCACATCAGTCAAGACCTTACCGGTCTATTAAATCACTCACCGATCTCTCAAACTCATTGTCGAATCTCCTGACCAGTCAACTATATTCCTGATCTCTGTTGACAAACGAAATGAACTGACACTAGATCCTTTCTTACCAGTTTTATTGTCGATCTCCCTTTCAAAAAGTTTAAGAATAATCAAAGGTTCCATTCCGGTTTAAGGATGATTCTGATCATAAATGTTCAAGCCAAATTTCTAATTTTAATCAAGTTCCGTGTAGCGTTGGTTCTCTACTGATCTTATGCTCACTATGTCTTCCGATCTCTCACACTTAGGTTAATAATCACTTTCAAGTTCTTTCAAGATACTCAAACAATCAAGTGTTTAATAATTTAGAAATGTTCCGATCACAACCATTCATTGAACAAAAGAGGCATTCAATTTCATTTCATTTCAAAATTTGTACAAGTTATTCAGCTGGAGGATCACCCCCAGCCTGATTTACATTTTGTCCGTCTTCTCCCTCACCCTCCTCCTCACTATCCTCACCCTCGCCTCCGGGAGCCAGATCGGCCATCCAAGAGAAGTCCTCCTCTGGGTAACGCTTCTGGAGCTCGGCCAAGAGATCCTTGTGAGCATTCACATAAGCACCGGCTATCCCTATCACCATCTCTTCATCTTTTGCCTTAAGCTCCTCAGTAAGGTGAGCGACCTGAGCAGCTTCGTTGGCCCGGAGCGCCTGGACTTCTCCAAGAGCATGATCCCTTTTAGCCAGAACATGAGCACATTCGGCGGTTTATCCTCATAGTACTTCATACGCCCCTCAATTTGAGATATGTAATCCTGAGCGGATGAGAGTTGGGATCGGAGCGATGCCACTTCTTGACTCTTCTTCTCGACCTCCTTACCCAGGCGGTGAGCCTTTTCCCGGACTATGTGCTGGTTCACCAGGCACTCTACATTCAGACTCATGGATTGGGTCAGGATGTCGTCAAGATTGTCCGAGACGATGCATCCCGATCCTCCAAGGCGGATAGAAGACCCCAAGACTATGGCAAGCGGGGTTCTCCGACGATGCAGTTATTCTCCAGGGAAGTGATCAGCACTTGAGCGCCACGAGAAGGGGGCCTCGTAGAAGGTCGAGAAGGACCCCCTTCTGTGCTTGGAGCAACTAGAGGAAGTGGAGGTGGCTCTTCTCGTCGAGGAGGAGATCGGACAGCTTCTGCGATCTGCGGTCCCGAAGGTCGAGGCGGGCCTCTTTGTATCTCCCTAGGTTCATGGCCGGGTGTCTGAAGCAGTTCCGAACGCTTCATCTCTTTTATCTTCTGGGAAATCTCTCTTTCTTTCTTCCGCTTCTTGGAACCCTCACCACCCGCCATACCTGCACAAAGAAGAGGTCAGTGAGATCGCTAAGGTCCTGAGATCTGAGATGTAGAAAGTACCAATGCGGAGGTCAAAGAGCGGAAGCTCGCGATCTTGGCCGGTGATCAGCTGTATGGTCCAATGGTGCAGCTCGGCAGTCACCGCATCTAAACAGGAGAACTTCTGAGTGGCCGCCTGATTCTTCAGTTCCATCACTATTAGGCTTTCCTCCTTATTCAGGGTAATACCCTTCGGAATCAAGGGCCCCTGGTGCCACCAGCTACGGGGGAAGTTCTCAAAGCAGGTCGGATTTTTGCTCCTCAGAATGAAGAAGCGATTCTTCCAATTCTTAAGGGAGGAGGGCAGATCGGTAAAGAGCCCACAATGAGGCTTCGCCTGAAAAAACCAGTGCTCATCGTCCTTTCGTGAGTTAGCTGTCTGATTCGGCGAACACCTTAGCCGTAGGACTGATTCCCTTAGCTCGGCACAGGCCTCGGAAGGCTACTAAGATCCGCCACGAGTTAGGGTGAACTTGAGCAATGCACACTCGGTGATATTTTAGGACCTCCTTGAAGAAGTCATCCAGAGGGAACCGAAGACCGGCCTTTAACTGTTCCTCGTATACCATAACCATGTCATTCTCTTCAAAGAAGTGATCGGCTCGGTGATCGCCGTGACATCGGATAAGTTCGTACGAATCAGGACGAATATTGTACTCCTGGCTAAATGATTGCAGATCGGATTCTTGCAAGATCGATGGCAGCTCGTCCATAGGAAGATTAGAAGGTACAAGCCTCGATGGTGCGTTTCGCCCCCGAGCTGGAACGGAGACCCTAGGAGGTTCTGGTTGTGCGCTTGGCCCGACCACCTCTTCTTCATCAGACGACCACGAGAACTGAATGGAAGGAGGGCTCGTCGCTCTCTGACCCTCGGCGATGCTCATTTTCAAAAGAAATAAAGAATTTAAACTAAAAGAAAGATCAAAGCCCTTACCGGAATTTGATAGGCGTCGGAAGAACTTGAGAAAACGAGAGGATTTTGGGTTTGTTCGCGAGAAACTGAAAATGGAATAAGAGAGCAACTGGCAAACCCCGCCCCCTATTTATACTCGTCCGAGCATTTAATACTCACGATGTTCCAGGCACTGCATCGGTTAGCGGGACTCGCCAGCTGTTCTGACACGTCTCACGCATATTCCTAAGATTCCATAAAGAGATCGGTTAATTATAGAGCGGCGAGATCCGGTGTTTGAATTACGGATCGTATAAGTGTCATTCAGATAAAGAATCAGATCGGATAATCATATTAGAGCTCAGAAAATAATTAATAAGATAATAATTGACAAAATAAAATCTTTATTTCCAAAAGATCGGATTACATCATTTGGGCGATCTCAAGAGATCGGAATACATTTCCAAAAGTCAGATTACATAATTTGGGCGATCTAAAGATCGGAATACATTAGAGATCTGATTACATCAAAAGGCCGATCTCTAAAAGATCAGCGGAACATCCTATCTAAAGAGGCCTGTGTCAATAGTCAACATTGTGACTGATCCAAAGGTGTCACCGACTGCGAGGCGCCGGAACACCCAATGTGGAGAAGCATTGTCGGAACACCCAACGTGGTGAGAAGTCAAATAAACTTGGAAGAGCAACCGTCAAGGGTCGGCAGAACATCAATAATTTGCTCGATCAAAATCAGTTCGCCGATTATGCCAATTGAACGACTCGAGATCGATACAATCGAGGTCCGCAATCCAGATCGATTAATTGATTTAGTTCTCTCACCATCATCAGATAAGGTCATGACGATTATTCGATCACCAGTCATGAGTTTTGGTCGAGAATAAAAGGTCCATCGAAAAGATCAAAACCACAGTCTGCGGAACAACGGCGGAGCATTTAGGAATAACTAGAATAGGAAAGTAAAGAAGAAAAGAGGAAAATCAGATGGAGAAAGTTTTGGGTTAGGGGTATATATATGGGGAAATCAAGCATTTATTCTTTGGCGAGAAAGCAGCGGGCCTTGAGGGGTGAGGAATTAATGCTTTGACCGGACGGACACAGTTAAGGCAAGTATAGGAATAATAGAGATCGGAGAGGCAAGATAGGAATGAAATATACGAGAAGCACCAAGTTAAGAAGATCCGAAAGGAAGAGAGCGAGAAAAGCGAAAGGGCGCCTACTGCCGTCACCATAATCAGAGCCAAGGTAGTTAAAGCATTGCCAGGTAAAATCTCAACCGCACGCCCCAGAATCGCCCACATTTCTAACATGCGCTGTACATCCTAATCTCCACCGTTGATCCAACTTGTAAGGACGAGCTCAGAGCCCTTGGATCAAAGAAGAAGACGACAAAACCAGCGCCTTTCACTCCTAGCCCTCGGATCCCCCCGGACAAGAGAATTTGGGACCGTCAGATTAGAAGAAGAAAATGACAAATTTTCTAAAGAGGATCTCAGCCGTCCGTTCTTATCCTCTTTAATTCCTGAGCCTCAGATCATGTCCTTCGAAATCCTGACCCTCCATCTCCCTCAAAATAGATCCTGACCCTTCATGGGGAGCACCCGGTTCCTATAAATACCTGCATGAAAACTGTTCAAAAGAGGACGAAAAAAGATAGAAAAGGCAGTGACCATAGTGGAAGAACTCTGAAACTTAATTCAGTTCGTTACTCTGCTATTTTAGTTTTCATAAGAAAAACTTTGGAAACCAGTTTTCTGAAGTGTTTTCTTGAAAAAGGATTTTTGAATGCCGAAATTCTTCATTTTCAGTCCGTTCATTATCCTGTGACACTCTCACCTTTTGTCTTTGTTATCTTCTATTTCCATTCATATTGTCCAAGTTCAACTCCATTCAAGATTGGTTATTTTGACCTGTTTACATTTTAACAAAGAATCCTTCATCTCGAGGCGAACCTTGGTCCTCCAGCTATCAACCTGCAGTCCTGTTACATTTTGTGATTCCATATTTAGTTTAGTAGATTCGACTCTCAACAGGTGAGTGCTATATCATTATTTTATCAAATGTTCTTCTTTATTCACGTATTTCATTTATTCTTTTTCTGTTTGTAATTTTCACTAAGTTTATACTATATTTTTAACACAGAGGCAGTCATTCTCGAGTTTACTTCTTTGATAATCAGTTTATTCTTTGATTTATCTTCATTACTTCTTAGCACAAGAGTTCTGGTCCCGAATAGCACAGAAGTAACTAAACAAAATGTAGGTAACGGCAACTTAAAAGTCCTTTTATAATGATAAAGGTCTAAATAATAAGACAGGAAAATGGTGAAGCCAAATCACGAAGAAAATTCAATAGGTCATTAGGCAAGATGTCATAAGACAAAATGAAACCAAACCTTGGATAACTAAATAGAATAGATCGGGCATTAATAAGTATTGGTAAGGCGACCACATGGGAGGTCGGTACATTCAGTCTAGTATCCCCCGTCTAGTCACAAGGTAACAATTAGCTAGAAGAAGCCTTATCCCCAGCACCTTTGAATGCCAGAATCCTTAGCTTTGAGACATGTAGCTGAAATTAAGATTCGGGAGATCGGAAAAGTCCCTTTCAGGCCCCTGTTAATTTAATAGAGATCGGAGGGGAGTTCTTATCCGATTCTCAACTTAAAATTCCAATAGACACTTAAAAGAGATCGGAGGAGAGTTCTTATCCGATTCTTATTTCAAGATTTTTAATAAGTACTTAAAAGAGATCGGAGGAGAGTTCTTATCCGTTTCTCAACTCAAAATTCCAATAAATATTTAAAAGGAGATCGGAGGAGAGTTCTTATCCGATCTTCGAGCTAAAATTTTAACAAATACTTAAAGGAGATCGGAGAAGAGTTCTTATCCGATTCTCAATCCTAAAACTCTAAATACTTCAAAAGAGATCGGATGAGGGTTCTTATCCGATCTCCAATCAAAATTTTAATAAATATTTAAAAGAGATCGGAGGAGAGTTCTTATCCGATTCTCACACCAAATTTTAACCTGTGCGCAAAAATAATCCCAAAACCCAAAATGATATGCGACGTCAATTCACTAAGGTTGTCTCATTTACTTATGTATCTGGGTAATTCAAATTTAGTGAAAAATCAAATATTCCTTTGGTCAAAAGGATTAACATTCCCATTCAAGCCCTCCTAACTAATGCAAAGTTAAATCTACTTACCCTTATTAAGGGACGAGATGGGATGCCTAACACCTTGCCCACCCGTTTACGGACCCCGAACCTAGAATCTCTGCCTTGAAGTGGTTTCATTTCAATTTATCTTCATAAATGGTTTTCTTTAATTTCCCTCAAAATTAAAGTGGCGACTCCTCACTCTTTCCCACTTCGGTGAGGGTTCGTTCAGGCAACCGCAAAATACCTTGCGACAGCTTGGCAACTCCGCTGGGGACTCTTGAGATTTAACCCTGGTCTAGAGGTCCAAAAGTAGATTTAATTTTTCAATCAAATTATAGTTAGGTGGGCTCACCCGGCAATATTTTATGTGTTAATTTTTGTTTATTCCTACTAACTGTTCCGTTTGTTTTGCTTGTTTTGCTTGTTTTATTCCCTACAGTGCTCTTCGTTTCGAAAAAAGGGAAAAAGGAAAAAATGGGAAGAATAAAATCCCCCTGAATTGGGAAGAGGTAAAGGTGTCCCTTCACACACTGAACACTCACACGATGTCCGCACACACTTCGGTCCTATACCCGGGCTTTCTTACCCTTTTAGGAAAGTAGGAGGGGGTCATGTAGCGGTACCCTTGGTTTTTACCCCGTTAGTATCCGTGAAGGCTTCTGCTCAGATTGAAACTCGTTCTATCCATTGTGATACTCGTGGAATTTTTCCAATAATATCATGGTTATAGAATGGGGCTCTACTGTTACAGTAGGGGCAATTTGGGAACCTGTGGCTTTTAGAAAATTAGACCTTGAGCTAAACTATCACAATAGCTGAAAGCCATAGTAAGCTACCTTATAAGATAAAACTATCCAATTAGGTAGCACTCATCCGGTATCAGGAGTCTCCCTATGCTAGGACAAAAGGGGCATACTTACTCTTACCCTATTCTGTTTATTTTACTTTGTTCTTACTTTTAAGGGTAATCTTGAATCATGTTGTTAAGAAAACCTGCACATTTTCCTACTTTGATAAATGTGTAGGTACCACTCTGCCAACAATATAATACAAGATTACCTGAATTTATCCTGCTAACGAGTTTTTCCACAGGCATCACCAAACCAAAAGTCTGTAAAAAGGATAGGCATCATTTTTATCATGGCATCCTCGAGTCAGTCAGCAGAAGAAGTTCTTAGACCAGAACAGAATGCTAAACCATTGTTGAACCTATGAGGCGGTTCGGGCCATGGTTTAGCAAAATTGTGAATGAATAGTATGACTCCCGTAGGAACCTCCTCGCTAGGGTTATGCAAAAAAATTAGATGCGCCATATGGACAAGTGTCATAGATGCGCGTTCAATCCAGTCATTCACGGTCAGACTATCGAACGATGCCATGATAAAATTAATGCAATCATCCTTTCGCAGATTTCATTCTAGCTCCCAAATGCCACTTTATCCTTCGTCCGAACAAGGACTTTTAGTTTTTTTTACAAAATTCGAAATTCATTAAAAACCTTTTTTTTTTTCTACAGGAAATCAACATTGCTTCAAACAAGGCAAGTCTGACCAAGCACACGGTTCAACCCAAGAGAGTGTACTTAACAAGGTCCCGAACAAAAAAGATAATGGAAGACCAGGAACAAGTACAGAACCTACAAGGGCAAGTGTCTGAACTTAAAGACCAGGTCTCAGAACTTATGACGTTAATGAGGGAAATGTCCCAAAATAAACCAACCTCAGAACCTAGCTTACCACTACCTCCTCCACCACCTCCAACAAATGATCCACACCCTCCGGTGACTAACAATGAGTATGCCCAAAGATGGAGAGAAAAGGCGGCAGAAGTACACCCTCCGGTGACTAACAATGAGCTGTGCTCTCTGTTCATTGAGACTTTGAAAGCCCCCTATTTCAATTTGATGATTGGGAACACTTCCAACAGTTTCTCTGACATCATACAGGCCGGTGAAAGAATAGAGGCCAATCTAAGAATGGGACGGTTGCAAGAGTTGGCTGAGAACCCTGCGAAAAAGACTGCCAGCTTTGGCAAGAAGAAGGAGGGTGATGTGCATTATGTCACCCGTCAAAACAATTATTCCCCATTCCCTCAAAACAATTATCGGCCATATCCTCCCCCTCATGGCCAAACAGTCGCAAACATTCCGCCTCCTTTCCCTAATTATCCACACCCGCGCCCACAATATCCCCCACCTACAAATTACCAACCAAGACCACCTCCTCCTCCTGCTCAACCAAGACCACCACAAAACAACCCAAGACCACCAAGAAATCCCGATCCACCTCTTCCCCTCCCGCTCAGTGAAATATACTGATACCTTATCGGTATCAACCAAATTGTACCAGTCCCTCTAGACCCAATTTAGCCTCCATATCCCAGGTGGTATGATGCCACTGCCCGTTGTGAGTATCATGGGGGGGCACAAGGGCACTCAACTGACAACTGCGGAGCACTCAGAGGAAGAGTGCACGCTTTAATCAGAAATGGGTGGTTGAAGATTGAGGGAAATAGTTCCCTCCCCAATGTCACCACAAACCCATTGCCCAACCATAATGCGGGTAATGGAGTAAATATGACGGAGCCGGATGAAGAGAGGTTGGCACCAGAGGTGGATGAGTTAGTTCCTCACTTTGAGGAAATTTTTGCCATGGCAATGAGGGAAGGTTATCTTTGCCCTCAGGTATCCGAATCAGGAAAAGGCACGGGATGTCCATACCATGGAAGGGCAGGTGATCATAAGTTACAAGACTGTGCGGGATTCCGTCAAGAGGTACAGAATTTGCTGTCCCTCAAAATTTTAAGATGTCAAAGGAGATCGAAAGTGGAGGATGAAGTAAATACCGCCAGGTTTGGCCAAAATACCTCTACCCCCAAATTAACCTACTCTGTCCCCAATGCCCCAGTAACCTCGCCGCCAGTAACATTTATCGGAGCCCCATCTCAGCTCCCTGTTACCAACACCCACGCCATACCTTGGAACGATAATTTCCAAGTCTTCACTCAATGAGCGTCAAGCAGTACATCAGCTCCTAATCTTGCCTCACCTCCAGCACCACCAAATCCATGTTTTACTCCTCATGAGCATTTTAGAATGACTTATGCCAGACCTACCACCAGTGCTACTCCCCAGGTTGATCCCCAACCCGTCGCTGCCACAAAACCCTCCTCCCTTGAGCAAGAGGTTGAGTTCATAACTCGAAGTGGGAGGTGTTACGGGAACGAAGAGAAAGAAAAGAGAAAAGGGAAAGTAAAGATGGGAGAGTCACTGAAGAACACCGAAGAGGAGGTTGAAAAGACAGAGGAAGTAGAACCTACTGGACATAAAGAAGAGGAGGAGCTGCTGCTCCAAATAATGAAACAAAGTGAGTATGATGTGGTGGGACAGTTGAGGAAGACGCCCGCACGAATTTCACTGCTGTCACTGATCTTGAGCTCAGAGGTACACCATCAAGCCCTGCAGAAAATTCTGGATCAGGCCTTTGTGAGCCCCGACATCACACCGGGGCAGTTTGAAAAGATAGTGGGACAAATCCTGGATCAGGCCTTTGTGAGGAAAATTCTGGATCAGGCCTTTGTGAGCTCAGAGGTACTCTCCCAATATGACATAGTCTATATGACCCGGAAAGCGGTGAAAGGTAGCGTGATCGCTGACCTCCTAGCAGAAAATCCTATCCAGGATTATGAAGCTCTGGATTTTGAGTTCCCTGATGAGCATATTAATGAAGTAGACTGCGAAGAAGAGGGGCCAGCCGATGTATGGGAAATGTATTTCGACGGAGCTATCAATTTGTCCGGTAATGGAATTGGAGCTGTATTGATATCCCCGGATGGAAAACACTTTCCAATAGCCATTAAGTTGAGATTTGACTGCACCAACAACGTCGCAGAATACGAAGCTTGTGTGATGGGTCTACAGGCTGCAATCAAAATAAAAATCAGGAAGTTGAAGGTATATGGAGACTCAGCCCTGATTATTTATCAAGTCAAAGGGGAATGGCAAACCAAGGATTCCAAGCTAATCCCATATCAGAAGAACTTACTAGAGCTGATTAAGAAATTCGAAGAGATCTCTTTCACTCACCTTAGTAGAGACAAGAATCAATTTGCTGATGCCTTAGCTACTCTAGCTGTTATGGCCCAAATGGAAGAAGGGCAGATGACTCAGATATTGAAGATTGAGGCAAGGAATGAGCCAGCTTACTGCTTCATGATCGAGGAAGAGCCCGATGGTAAGCCTTGGTATCATGACATCCTGATCTGCTGTAGAACCAGAGAATTCCCTTCGGGGGCAAGCAAAAACGAAAAGAGGATGATTCGGAGATTAGCATTGGGATACTTCCCCAGTGGAGAAGTCCTTTACAAGAGGAGCTCCAACGGCGAATTGTTGAGATGTGTGGATGCAAAAGAAGCGAAGAAGATCCTTTTTGAGACTCATGAGGGAAATTGTGCAACCCATGCCAATGGGCACATGATGGCTAAGCAAATCATGCGACAGGGGTAGTTTTGGACCACAATGGAAAAGGATTGCATCGAGTATTTCTGGAAGTGCCATAAGTGTCAGATCTATGCCGATCCGATAAATGTGCCACCTCACAAGTTGTTCAACCTTGTCTCACCATGGCCTTTCGCAATGTGGGGCATCGATGTGATTGGTCCCATCAATCCCAAGGCATCCAATGGGCACAGATTCATCCTTGTAGCCATCGACTATTTCTCCAAGTGGGTCGAGGCGACATCCTATGCACACATCACACAGAATACGTTTCTCAAATTTCTCAGAAGCAATATCATCTGGCATGGTCTCCCTAATAAAATCGTCACTGACAACGCCACGAATCTCAATGGTCCAAAGATTCAAAAATTGTGTGATCAATGCAAAATACGACATCTCAATTCCTCCCCATACCGTCCCCAGATGAATGGAGCGGTGGAAGCCGCAAATAAAAATCTAAAGAGGATAATCCGAAAAATGACAGTCACATATAGGGATTGGCATGATATGCTTCCTTACGCTCTTCATCTTTGGACTTACGTAAGAACCTCAACCGGGCAACTCCGTACTCACCGTTTACTGGGATGGAAGCGATATTACTGTAGAAGTTGAAATTCCTTCCTAAGGATTACGAAGGAATCGAGGATTGATGAGTCGAGAATGGATCCGATCGAGGTTGGATCGATTAAACTTCTTTGGATGAGAAAAGATTAACAGTGGCATGTCATGGGCAGTTATACCAGAGGAGAATGGCTAGGGCATTTGACAAAAGCGTTCGCCCACGCGAATTCCAACCCGGGGACCTAGTTCTGAAGAAAGTGCTGCCGAATCAAAACGATCCCCGGGGCAAATGGTCACCAACCTACGAGGGACCCTATGTGGTTAAAAAGGCATTTTCTGGAGGAGCCTTGATCTTGACCCACATGGACGGTGAAGAATTTCCAAGACCTGTGAATGCCAACACCGTCAAGAGATACTATGCCTAAAAAAAAAAAAAAAAAAAGGAGAAAAAAAAAGTAGGAGTGAAAACCCGAAAGGGCGCTCCTAGCAAAATGTGCGAAAGAAGGCGAAAACCCCGAAAGGGGCGCTTTCTGTAAAACGAGTGAAGGATGAAAACCCGAAAGGGCATCCCAAAAAAAAAAAAATAAATAAATCTAGGGGTGAAAACCTGAAAGGGCATCCCAAGAACCAAAAGGGAGAAATAAGGAAAGAAGCATGAGACCAAGAAGGGAAATAAACCGTCGTGACATGAGGCTTCAGAGAATTTGAAATAATGGCAGTTAAGGGATTTCAAAGCCAGCCACAAGGAATATGTGAGATCTATCCTTGTACCCTTCTTCTTTGAAACTCTATCTTTGTTTTTTTATTAAAACCGTAATAAAGTCATACTTCATTCCCTTTGCTTCTATCTTTCCCTTATATTTATTCTTTAACATTATCCTTCTGCAATCTCGTTACAAGGAATATGTGAGATCTATCCTTGTACCCTTCTTCTTTGAAACTCTATCTTTGTTTTTTTATTAAAACCGTAATAAAGTCATACTTCATTCCCTTTGCTTCTATCTTTCCCTTATATTTATTCTTTAACATTATCCTTCTGCAATCTCGTTATTTAATGCGCTATTAATCAGTTAAAATTTTTGCCATAAGATTAGGATTTAACAATTGATAACCTCACATACTTTACTATGAGATTTACAGGGAATGACCAGGAAAAGGGTACACAAAAGCAAAATGGGGATGAAAACCCGAAAGGGCATCCTAAAAAAGGAGTACTCCTAGCAAATTGTGTGAAAGAGGGTGAAAACCCGAGAGGGCGCCTTCTGCAAAATGAGTGAAGGATGAAAACCCGAAAAGGCATCTTGAAAAAGTGAGTTATCCAAAAAAAAAAAAAAAAAAAACTAGAGGTGAAAACCTGGAAGGGCGCTTCTAGTCATATAGACGAAGGGGAAGTGAAAACCCGCAAGGGTGCTTTTCGGGAGAAAGTCAAAAAACAGAAATGGAGCATTTGAAGAAATGAGGCCATAGGTCAAGTCTTGCGACTCGTCCTCCATTCATCATTGGCCTTCGGGATTCTGTTAAGTACACTTCATTGGGGAAGAACTTCTTGTGTCCGGATTAGGCTTGCTTTGTAAGTGCAATTTACATTTCCTGTTATCAACCTCTGATTCCTTGATCTAAGTTGATTTTAATTTCCTGCAATTTAAATTTCCCATTATCAACCTCTGGTTCCTTGATCTAAGTTGATTTTAATTTCCTGCAATTTAAATTTCCCGTTATCGACCTCTAGTTTCTTGATCTAAGTTGATTTTAATTTCCTGCAATTTAAATTTCCCATTATCAACCTCTGGTTCCTTGATCTAAGTTGATTTTAATTTCCTGCAATTTAAATTTCCCGTTATCAACCTCTGGTTCCTTGATCTAAGTTGATTTTAATTTCCTGCAATTTAAATTTCCAGTTATCAACCTCTGGTTCCTTAATCTAAGTTTATTTTAATTTCCGCAATTTAAATTTCCGTTATCAACCTCTGGTTCCTTGATCTAAGTTGATTTTAATTTCCGCAATTTAAATTTCCGTTATCAACCTCTGGTTCCTTAATCTAAGTTGATTTTAATTTCCTGCAATTTAAATTTTCTGTTATCAACCACGGTTCCTTGATCTAAGTTGATTTTAATTTCCTGCAATTTAAATTTCCCGTTATCAACCTCTGGTTCCTTGATCTAAGTTGATTTTAATTTCCTGCAATTTAAATTTCCCGTTATCAACCTCTGGTTCCTTGATCTAAGTTGATTTTAATTTCCTGCAATTTAAATTTCCCGTTATCAACCTCTGGTTCCTTGATCTAAGTTGATTTTAATTTCCTGCAATTTAAATTTCCTGTTATCAACCTCTGGTTCCTTGATCTAAGTTGATTTTAATTTCCTGCAATTTAAATTTCCTATTATCAACCTCTGGTTCCTTGATCTAAGTTGATTTTAATTTCCTGCAATTTAAATTTCCCGTTATCAACCTCTGGTTCATTGATCTAAGTTGATTTTAATTTCCTGCAATTTAAATTTCCTGTTATCAACCTCTGGTTCCTTGATCTAAGTTGATTTTAATTTCCTGCAATTTACATTTCCTGTTATCAACCTCTAACCCAAATTGATTTTAATTTTCTAATGTTTTAACTTCTGTTGCCGATCTCTAGGTCACTAACTTAGGTATGCCTTAGTTCCCTAACTTCGAACACCTAATCGTCCAAAATATGGGTCTGAATCTTTACATAATTCCTATACGGGAAAATTTTTCCCTTTAATAGAAATTATGTAAAGAGGGGCAGCTGTCGACACCATATTTTGGCCGATCCCCAGAATTAATAAACTCTGAAACTGATCCCTAGTACTAAATCTCTTTGTGCTAGATAACCACATTTCCGATCTCTCCTCACAAGAAATCGAATCAATGCTAAGTCCTCACATCAGTCAAGACCTTACCGGTCTATTAAATCACTCACCGATCTCTCAAACTCATTGTCGAATCTCCTGACCAGTCAACTATATTCCTGATCTCTGTTGACAAACGAAATGAACTGACACTAGATCCTTTCTTACCAGTTTTATTGCTGATCTCCCTTTCAAAAAGTTTAAGAATAATCAAAGGTTCCGTTCCGGTTTAAGGATGATTCTGATCATAAATGTTCAAGCCAAATTTCTAATTTTAATCAAGTTCCGTGTAGCGTTGGTTCTCTACTGATCTTATGCTCACTATGTCTTCCGATCTCTCACACTTAGGTTAATAATTACTTTCAAGTTCTTTCAAGATACTCAAACAATCAAGTGTTTAATAATTTAGAAATGTTCCGATCACAACCATTCATTGAACAAAAGAGGCATTCTATTTCATTTCATTTCAAAATTTGTACAAGTTATTCAGCTGGAGGATCACCCCCAGCCTGATTTACATTTTGTCCGTCTTCTGCCTCACCCTCCTCCTCACTATCCTCACCCTCGCCTCCGGGAGCCAGATCGGCCATCCAAGAGAAGTCCTCCTCTGGGTAACGCTTCTGGACCTCGGCCAAGAGATCCTTGTGAGCATTCACATAAGCACTGGCTATCCCTATCACCATCTCTTCATCTTTTGCCTTAAGCTCCTCAGTAAGGTGAGCGACCTGAGCATCTTCGTTGGCCCGGAGTGCCTAGACTTCTCCAAGAGCATGATCCCTTTCAGCCAGAACATGAGCCTGTTCGGCCAGTTTATCCTCATAGTACTTCATACGCCCCTCAATTTGAGATATGTAATCCTGAGCAGATGAGAGTTGGGATCGGAGGGATGCCACTTCTTGACTCTTCTTCTAGACCTCCTTACCCAGGCGGTGAGCCTTTTCCCGGACTATGTGCTGGTTCACCAGGCACTCTACATTCAGACTCATGGATCGTGTCAGGATGTCGTCAAGATTGTCCGGAGACAGTCTGTCCCGATCCTCCCGAAGGCAGATAGAAGACCCCAAGACTTTGGCAAAATCGGGGTTCTCCCGAACAGTCCGGTTATTCTCCAGGGAAGCGATCAGCACTTGAGCGCCACGAGAAGGGGGCCTCGCAGAAGGTTGAGAAGGACCCCCTTCTGTGCTTGGAGCAACTGGAGGAAATGGAGGTGGCTCTTCTCGTCGAGGAGGAGATCGGACAGCTTCTGTGATCTGCGGTCCCGAAGGTCAAGGCGGGCCTCTTTGTATCTCCCCAGGTTCATGGCCGGGTGTCTGAAGCAGTTCCGAACGCTTCATCTCTTTTATCTTCCGGGAAATCTCTCTTTCTTTCTTCCGCTTCTTGGAACCCTCACCACCCACCATACCTACACAAAGAAGAGGTCAGTGAGATAGCTAAGGTCCTGAGATCTGAGATGTAGAAAGTACCAATGCCGAGGTCAGAGAGCGGAAGCTCGCGATCTTGGCCGGTGATCAGCTGTATGGTCCAATGGGGCAGCTTGGCAGTCACCGCATCTAAACAGGAGAACTTCTGAGTGGCCGCCTGATTCTTCAGTTCCATCACTATTAGGCTTTCCTCCTTGTTCAGGGTAATACGCTTCGGAATCAAGGGCCCCTGGTGCCACCAGCTACGGGGGAAGTCCTCAAAGCAGGTCGGATTTTTGCTCCTCAGAATGAAGAAGCGGTTCTTCCAATTCTTAAGGGAGGAGGGCAGATTGGTAAAGAGCCCACAATGAGGCTTCGCCTGAAAAAACCAGTGCTCATCGTCCTTTCGGCGAGTTAGCTTTGCGATTCGCGAACACCTTAGCCGTAGGACTGATTCCCTTAGCTCGGCACAGGCCTCGGAAGGCTACTAAGAACCGCCACGAGTTAGGGTGAACTTGAGCAATGCACACTCGGTGATATTTTAGGACCTCCTTGAAGAAGTCATCCAGAGGGAACCGAAGACCGGCCTTTAACTGTTCCTCGTATACCATAACCATGTCATTCTCTTCAAAGAAGTGATCGGCTCGGTGATCGCCGTGACATCGGATAAGTTCATACGAATCAGGACGAATATTGTACTCCTGGCTAAACGATTGCAGATCGGATTCTTGCAAGATCGATGGCAGCTCGTCCATAGGAAGATTCTCCCTCCCTGAAGAAGGTACAAGCCTCGATGGTGCGTTTCGCCCCCGAGCTGGAACGGAGACCCTAGGAGGTTCTGGTCGTGCGCTTGGCCCGACCACCTCTTCTTCATCAAATGACCATGAGAACTGAATGGAAGGAGGGCTCGTCGCTCTCTGACCCTCGGCGTCGCTCTCTGACCCTCGGCATCGCTCATTTTCAAAAGAAATAAAGAATTTAAACTAAAAGAAAGATCAAAGCCCTTACCAGAATCTGATCGGCGTCGGAAGAACTTGAGAAAACGAGAGGATTTTGGGTTTATTCGCGAGAAACTGAAAATGGAATAAGAGAGCAACTGGCTAACCCCGCCCCCTATTTATACTCGTTCGAGCATTTAATGCTCACGATGTTCCAGGCACTGCATCAGTTAGCGGGACTCGCCAGCTGTTCTGACACGTCTCACGCATATTCCCAAGATTCCATAAAGAGATCGGTTAATTATAGAGCGGAAGATCCAGGTGTTTCAAATTACGGATCGGATAAGTGTCATTCAGGTAAAGAATCAGATCGGATAATCATATTAGAGCTCGGAAAATAATTAATAAGATAATAATTGACAAAATAAAATCTTTATTTCCAAAAGATCGGATTACATCATTTGGGCGATCTCAAGAGATCGGAATACATTTCCAAAAGTCAGATTACATAATTTGGGCGATCTAAAGATCGGAATACATTAGAGATCTGATTACATCAAAAGGCCGATCTCTAAAAGATCAGCGAAACATCCTATCTAAAGAGGCCTGTGTCAATAGTCAACATTGTGACTGATCCAAAGGGGTGTCACCGACGTAACCGAGGTCTTTGTCGGAACACCCAATGTGGAGGGAAGCCGCTGTCGGAACACCCAACGTGGTGAGAAGTCAAATAAACTTGGAAGAGCAACCGTCAAGGGTCGGCAGAACATCAACAATTTGCTCGGTCAAAATCGGTTCGCCGATTATGCCAGTTGAACGACTCGAGATCGATACAATCGAGGTCCGCTATCCAGATCGGTTAATTGATTTAGTTCTGTCACCATCATCAGATAAGGTCATCACGATTATTCGATCACTAGGGTCATGAGTTTTCAGTCGGGGAATAAAAAGGTCCATCGAAAAAGATCAAAAACCACAATCCTGCCGGAACAACAGCCGGAACGACTGCCGGAATAACTAGAATAGGAAAGTAAAGAAGAAAAGAGGAAAATCAGATGGAGAAAGTTTTGGGTTAGGGGTATATATAGGGGGAAATCAAGCATTTATTGCTGAGCAGAAAACGAAGCGGACGCTTCGGGAATTGAGGGGAATTAATGCTTTGACCGGACCGGGCCTGGTTAAGGGAAGTATTGGAATAATAGAGATCGGAAGAGGGAAGATCGGCATGAAAGATCGGAGAAGGACCATGTTAAGAAGATCGGAAAGGAAGAGAGCGAGAAAAGCGAAAGGCGCCTCTGCCGTCACAATACTCAGAGCCGAGGTAGTTAAAGCATTGCCAGGTAAAATCTCAACCGCACGCCCCAGAATCGCCCACATTTCTGACATGCGCTGTACATCCTAATCTCCACTGTTGATCCAACTTGTAAGGACGAGCTCAGAGCCCTTGGATCAAAGAAGAAGACGACAAAACCAGCGCCTTTCACTCCTAGCCCTCGGATCCCCCCAGACAAGAGAATTTGGGACCGTCAGATTAGAAGAAGAAAATGACAAATTTTCTAAAGAGGATCTCAGCCGTCCGTTCTGATCCTCTTTAATTCCTGAGCCTCAGATCATGTCCTTCGAAATCCCGACCCTCCATCTCCCTCAAAATAGATCCTGACTCTTCATAGGGAGCACCCGGTTCCTATAAATACCTGCATGAAAACTGTTCAAAAGAGGACGAAAAAAGATAGAAAAGGCAGTGACCATAGTGGAAGAACTCTGAAACTTAATTCAGTTCGTTACTCTGCTATTTTAGTTTTCATAAGAAAAACTTTGGAAACCAGTTTTCTGAAGTGTTTTCTTGAAAAAGGATTTTTGAATGCCGAAATTCTTCATTTTCAGTCCGTTCATTATCCTGTGACACTCTCACCTTTTGTCTTTGTTATCTTCTATTTCCATTCATATTGTCCAAGTTCAACTCCATTCAAGATTGGTTATTTTGACCTGTTTACATTTTAACAAAGAATCCTTCATCTCGAGGCGAACCTTGGTCCTCCAGCTATCAACCTGCAGTCCTGTTACATTTTGTGATTCCATATTTAGTTTAGTAGATTCGACTCTCAACAGGTGAGTGCTAAATCGTTATTTTATCAAATGTTCTTCTTTATTCACGTATTTCATTTATTCTTTTTCTGTTTGTAATTTTCACCAAGTTTATACTATATTTTTAACACAGAGGCAGTCATTCTCGAGTTTACTTCTTTGATAATCAGTTTATTCTTTGATTTATCTTCATTACTTCTTAGCACAAGAGTTCTGGTCCCGAATAGCGCAGAAGTAACTAAACAAAATGTAGGTAACGGCAACTTAAAAGTCCTTTTATAATGATAAAGGTCTAAATAATAAGACAGGAAAATGGTGAAGCCAAATCACGAGGAAAATTCAATAGGTCATTAGGCAAGATGTCATAAGACAAAATGAAACCAAACCTTGGATAACTAAATAGAATAGATCGGGCATTAATAAGTATTGGTAAGGCGACCACATGGGAGGTCGGTACATTCAGTCTAGTATCCCCCGTCTAGTCACAAGGTAACAATTAGCTAGAAGAAGCCTTATCCCCAGCACCTTTGAATGCCAGAATCCTTAGCTTTGAGACATGTAGCTGAAATTAAGATTCGGGAGATCGGAAAAGTCCCTTTCAGGCCCCTGTTAATTTAATAGAGATCGGAGGGGAGTTCTTATCCGATTCTCAACTTAAAATTCCAATAGACACTTAAAAGAGATCGGAGGAGAGTTCTTGTCCGATTCTCATTTCAAGATTTTTAATAAGTACTTAAAAGAGATCGGAGGAGAGTTCTTATCCGTTTCTCAACTCAAAATTCCAATAAACATTTAAAAGGAGATCGGAGGAGAGTTCTTATCCGATCTTCGAGCTAAAATTTTAACAAATACTTAAAGGAGATCGGAGAAGAGTTCTTATCCGATTCTCAATCCTAAAACTCTAAATACTTCAAAAGAGATCGGAGGAGGGTTCTTATCCGATCTCCAATCAAAATTTTAATAAATATTTAAAAGAGATCGGAGGAGAGTTCTTATCCGATTCTCACACCAAATTTTAACCTGTGTGCAAAAATAATCCCAAAACCCAAAATGATATGCGACGTCAATTCACTGAGGTTGTCTCATTTACTTATGTATCTGGGTAATCCAAATTTAGTGAAAAATCAAATATTCCTTTGGTCAAAAGGATTAACATTCCCATTCAAGCCCTCCTAACTAATGCAAAGTTAAATCTACTTACCCTTATTAAGGGACGAGGTGGGGTGCCTAACACCTTCCCCACCCGTTTACGGACCCCGAACCTAGAATCTCTGCCTTGAAGTGGTTTCATTTCAATTTATCTTCATAAACGGTTTTCTTTAATTTCCCTCAAAATTAAAGTGGCGACTCCTCACTCTTTCCCACTTCGGTGAGGGTTCGTTCAGGCAACAGCAAAATACCTTGCGACACCAAGTTTAATAATGATACTTGCATGGAATCATGGCTTGATCAATGGTGCATGGAGCTCTTGCATGGATGACAATGAAGGAATTTGGAGAAATTGGAATTCGGCCATGGATGTGTGTTTTGAAGGAAATGGAAATGGGAGTGGATAAAATCTGTCCACTTATGCTTTATTTAACCCCATAGTGCTCCACTCACCATAAGTTAATTAATTAAATAATCAAGCTTTTATTTTCCCACATTAAGCTTCTTATTTTTATTATTTACATTAGGTACCACTAATTTAATTTTTCATGACATTTTACAAATATAATATCATGTATTTTTAATGGACATGTAGGTCAAAAGACAACTCGGGGTGTCAAATGACCACAATGCCCCTGTTCGGGTTGCATTTCCGATTTTTCGGTAACACCAGATTTTATCCGTTTTTTGATTTCTCACTTTTCTTTGTACTAATTATTTAATTTTTCTTTGATATTTGTAATGATATTTATACTTCAATAAATATTTATTTGAGTCCTAAAAATATTTTCCAGGGTTCCCCGCAGTCCAGGGCTAGTCAACGGTCCACGCCGTGACTTCCCGGTGCGGTCACCTATCGCTAGGGTTCTCGGCTCGCTTAACTTAGTTACATTTCTTTGCTATTATTTTTCCTTTGTTTTTCTTGTATTTTCTTTTCTTGTATTTTATTATTTTATGTCTCCTCACTCATATCGAAGTGTAGTTCTAGGCATCCAAGCTGTCCGGACAACTCTGATCACCGGAACAGTAAAACGCACTACCGAACATAGGGGTGTTACATCTCGACCCTCCATTTTGATTCTCTTCAATTTTCAGACATCAGATTATGTCCTTTTGAATCCAAGCCCTCCGTCTCCCCCGGGTAAGATCCTGACCCTTCATTATGAGCACCCGTTCCCTATAAATACCTGCATGCAATACTATAGAAGGGAGAAAAAAAAAAGAAGGTGGTGATTATCGTAGAAAGAATCTGGATTTTGATTTAATCTTGCCATTTTGAGCTTTTGAAGTATTGAGAAACTTTAGAAACCAGTTTTCTGAAGTATTTCACTAAAAGGAGCTCTAAACCCTGAGATTTTAATTTTCAGTGCCTGTGCACCACCCTTTGAAACCATTTTCATTCTGCCTCATTCCTACTGCTCTAGTATATGTCCGAGTTCAACTTCATTCCAACCTATTCCCATTATCTCAGGTAAGTTCGAGTCCTTCGGCCGTTAGCTTTCACTTCTGCAAGATTTGTGGATACTGGAGTCAACTTATCTGTCTCCTCAACTTTCCACAGGTAAGTGTCTACACTGTCGTTTTATTAAATACCCTTGGTTTGTTTTCTCAAGTTTTCTTTTAAAGTTTCTTTTATATCCAGTCATATTACGTCTCAGAATAGGCCTAAAGTTATTTCCTGTGTCTCCTTTTTTTTCTATTCACTCGCAAAGTCCATTTATCGTCACTTAGTTTTCATTTCCTTCGAGAGTATACATTTAAGTCATAGGTGACTTAAAAATACTCTAAAGAATATAGGCAGGGGTACTTTAACATGAGAGTTTTGGTCTGAATAAATGAAAAATGATAAAGGAAGATAGGTGTAGCAAAGGTCGGATAGGTCGGGAGCAAAATTAACAAATAAGTTATGAGGTCGGGCCACGGAATGAGCCCAGGTGATAATATAATAGATCGGGAATCAAGATAAGATCGGATCCCGAATGAGTGACTAAAAAGAGATCGGATATTGCTAATAAAAGAGTTCTAATGAAGTGATCATACAGAAGATCGGTAAGGAGTTTGGTGTTTCATCCACTATCTAGTTATAAGGTCTCATAGGCTAGGAAAAGCTGTACACGGGTCTCTTGTGTCCTCTGTACTTCATTCCCATAAAAAGGGGTCAAGAAGGACCCTTTACCAAAATCCTTAGTTCTAAGTTCTTACAAAACGTCATTCTAATAAACACATTAAGAGTTCGGGGGAGAGTCCTTACCTGAACTTAGTTTAATTTTTAACATAAACACATTAAGAGTTCAGGGGAGAGTTCTTACCCGAACTCAGTTTAATTTTTAATGTAAACACATTTAGAGTTTGGAGGAGAGTTCTTACCTAAACTCAGCCTAATTTTTAATGCAACACACTAAGAGTTCGGGGAGAGTTCTTACCCGAACTCAGTCTAATCTTTAACGGAATACACTAAGAGATCGGGGGAGAATTTTTACCCAAGTTCTCAAATTAAATTCTTAATACACTAAGAGATCGGGGGAGAGTCCTTACCCGAGTTCTCAAATTAAATTCTTAATACATTAAGAGATCAAGGGAGAGTTCTTACCCGAGTTCTCAACTAAAATTCTTAATGCACTAAGATATCGAGGGAGAGTTCTTACCCGAATTCTTGGCTAAAATTTTAATAAAATATGTGAAGATTGGGGGAGAGTTCTTACCCTTAATCTTCCGCTTAAATTTTAACAAAACACATTAAGAGATCGGGGAAGAGTTCTTGCCCGAGTTCTCAACTAAAATTCTTAATGTTCTAAGAGATCGGGGGAGAGTTCTTACCCGAATTCTCAGCCAAAATCTTAATAAAATATATGGAGATCGGGGGAAAGTTCTTACCTGAAATCCTCCGCTTAAATTTTAAACAAAATACATTAAGAGATCAGGAGAGAGTTCTTACCCGAATTCTCTTAGCTTAAATCCAAACTAAAATATCACAACTTTAATATTCAAATCAACCCCTAACAAAAGTCCATTACATAACACCTATTCAATGAAGGGTCATCTCATGTACTCGTGTTCTTGGACAACCCTAAATAGTGAAATATCATATATTCTTTTTATCTGCACAAAGGATTAACATCATCATTCTACCCCCCCCCCCCTAAATTATCAATTTATAAAGAGCACAACATTAAATCTTCTTACCCTCGTTGAGGGACGAGGTGGGGTGCCTAACACCTTCCCCACCCGTATATGAACCCTGAACTTAGAATCTCTGTTTTCAAAGTGGATTTTAATTTTCAAAAAAAAAAAAAAGGTTTTCTTTAATTTCCCTCAAAATTAAAGTAACGACTCCTCACTTTTCCCACTTCGGTGAGAATCCATCCGGCGACCGCAAAAACCCTTGCTACAATATATTTATGTAGTTAAATACTAGGCACATTTTATATTGCATTCTTAATTGATGAAATGCTATGGATGTTATTTTATGGTAATTTGGAGCAGTGTGCGTGTGTTGGCGTATGTGTGGTGTGGGGTATTGGATATGGACAGGACGGGTAGATGCGGCTAGAGCTTGACTCGCTGGGACCTGATCCTTTTATGGATAAGTCGGGATAGGCACGGCTCGAGATGATCTCACTGGTCCCCGTATTTGGTCTATTAAGCGAAAGTCCGGCTTGAGATATACTCGCTGGTAGAAGTTGGATTAAGAGAGCTGTATAGGGGATCAACTCTCATATATGTACCGTTTGAATATTATATGGGTGTGTGAGTGCTCCAAATTACCTTTTTATTTTTTATGATGTGATTTGTATAAAAATTATGAAGGTGTTGTATTCCGCTCTTCAAGATGCATTAGTCTTAGATAGCTATAGAAATTGTACTTAAAATCAGTATTTTACTCTCTGAGTCAAACGCTCACTTCTGTTCACCTTATTTTTCCAGGATACAGGAGATTTTTTGTTGAGTTCTAACCTGCCTCTCTCCTTCACAGGTCATCTATTAATATTTATTGTGTTTTGTATAATTTTACTAAATCCCAGAACTCAGCATATGTTAGAAGTATTTTATTTGATTTGGGTCTATAATATAATGTCATATTGGATCTGTAAATTTATTAGATGCATGTATGATTGGATTGGATGAGGGAGCTGAGCTCCCATTTGATTTTATGACATGATGAGTATGTGAAGGGTGAGCTGAGCTCCCCAAATTTATATATATATATATATATATTGTGTTTACAGATCGAGTGAGTTAAAAACTCCCCATTGGGTGGTCCCTGTTATGGCCGAACTCTGTTCGGTTGATTTTTTAAAATTAGGCTCAATGTGGGCCTTAAAATTGGGTTAGGGAATAGTTAGGCTTACTACGGGCCTTAGGGGCTTTAGGCTGGCCCAAGTTCTAGTGCCGGTCAGGCCCATAGGTTAGGTCATGACATTTGACATCAATCAATGCTCCTGCTGTAGCTAGAAAGGGCCTCCCTAAAATAATTGGCATATGGCAATTCTCTTCCATGTCCAAAATGACAAAGTCAACTGGGATGTAGAATTTTCCAACCTTGAGTGAGATATTCTCCAAGATCCCATCTAGATACTTAATTGATCTACTTGCTAACTGAAGAGAAATATGGGTTGGCTTAAGATCTCTCATATTGAGCTTTTCATATATGGAGAGAGGCATAACGCTCACGCTAGAGCCTAAATCACATAAAACTTTTATAGAACATGATTCCTCAAAGTGACATGGAATTGAAAAACTCCCTAGATCTTTGAGCTTTAAAGGAAGTTTCCTTTAGAGGATGGCACTGCATTCCTTTATTAAGGCTACAGTCTCATGATCATTAAGTCTCCTCTTGTTTGAGAGGATTTCTTTGAGGAACTTCGCATAAGAGGGCATTTGGGACAATGCATCAATAAAAGGCACATTGATGTATAGCTTCTTCAACACTTCTAGGAACTCCCCAAATTGCTTGTTCAATTTGGCTTTTTGAAACCTTTGTGGAAAAAGAAGTTGTGGTTTGTAAGGTTCTAGAGGTATGTATTTTTTTTTTCTCTTCAACCTCCTCTTGCTTTTTTTTATACTCTCTTCTTTTTACTCTCTTATTTTTCACTTTCTTCAACATCTTTCTCATTTTTTATCTTCTCACCCTTTTTACTCTTTTCATTATGCACTATTTTACCACTTCTCAGTGTAATGGCATGACATTGCTTCCTTGGGTTTTCTGTCTAACTAGGAAGTTTCTCCATAGATTTGGTACTTGAGGAGCTTACTTGTTGTGCAATCTGATTTTCCATCATCCTATTGTGTGTTTGCATTTGTTCCATCCTTGCCTTTATCTCTCTCATCTCTTTATTATGCTTAATTTGATTAGTAAGAATTTGCTGTAGCACAGCCTCTATAGTAGAACCTTGTTCTTGTTGCCTTAGTAGAGGTAAAGGGTTGGTATTCCTTTATTAAAAACCAGGTGGTGGTTGCTTAGGCTATTGATATTATTGCCCTTGCTACTGTGGTTGTGGAAAACTATGAGTAGGAACTTGGTTCTGTTGATTCCCACATGAAAAATTAGGATGATTTTTCCCAGATGGATTATATGTCTAAGAGTAAGGATTTTCCATCTATTTTTGCCCATAATTCCTAAAATAAAAAACTTGTTCTCCTTAATCAACTCCATAGCTCATTGTTCCTTCTACATAAGCAACTTGTTGAGAAATTCTAGAAGATGATGGTGAACTGACTAGCATACTTAGATCTTCCATCTTCTTTGCCAACACATTTAAGAGTGCATTAAATTCTGCATTGATCATGTTGAATGGATCAAGATCATACATCCCAGCTACTTGCTTCTTTTAAGTTGGAGCTAGCCCTCTTGGATTGCTCCAAAGATGAGTGTTCTTTGCAATTTCCTCCAATAGCTCATAAGCTTTATCCTCATGTTTAATAATGAATTCACCTTCAGTTTAAGCATCAATAATCCCTCTGATAGTAGAAGTAACATTTGCATAAAAATTCTAGTTAATCATCCATTTAGGAATGGCATGATGTGGACATTGTCTCTCCAACTCCTTCCATCTCATCCATGACTCATAAAGAGTCTCATCTTCTCTAGGTCAAAAAGTAGTCAATTGATTCCTTAACTCTTGAGTTCTTCCAAGCAAAAAGTATCGCATCGCTGCTCCCAATTTTTAATTGAGTTATGAGGTAGAGAATCAAGTTAATCCGAGGCTCTATCCTTCAAAGAGAATGGAAACAATTTTAGCGTTGCTACATCATCAGCCACTCCTGGTCGCTTTTGCATATCACAAATCATAGCAAACTTTTTAAGATGAGTATGAGGTTTTTCTGAAGGATGACCCCAAAATTGAGAATTCTGAATCATCTAAAAATACCTCAAAATCCATCTTATGGCTATTTGCATCAATTCTTGGTCTTGCTATGCTCTCTATCAAATCATCAAAATGAGGGAATGCATGATCCATCATACTTCCCCTTAGGCACATTAGTATTGACTACCTCTTCCCCACGAGCATCATTCTCATTGTCCTGATTGTTTACACCATTACCACCAATTCTAACTCTTTCCTCAGCTATTTCCATTTCAACTTCAGCTGCTCTCAAAGCTTCTTTTCTTTTTCTAATTTCCTTTTTATTGGCTTTACAGAACTTCTCAACTTCAGAATTATATAAAAGAGATGTGTCACTTGTGCTTTTGGCTCTTTTCATAAAAGATCAAAAAGTACCTAAAAAGAATAATCAAACACAAAGTGAAAAGATAATATAAATAAAAACTATAAATAATTAAAATAAGTAAGAATTCAATCATAAACAAACAACTCCCTATCAACAATGCCAAAAACTTGATGCTGACTACTGTAGGTGCATAGGTCATTTAAGTAGCATAGAAAAAGATATCATTTCCATGAAGAATTGTATTTTCAATTGAATTTTTGATATAAAATGAACTATATTAAAATTGTATTTTAATAAAAAAATGTCGACACCATATTTTGGCCGATCCCCAGCACTGAGTCTCCCTTTGCCAGCCAATCACATTTCCGATCCCTCCTCAAAAGGAATCGAATCAATACTAAGTCCCCATATCATTTAAAGCCTCACCGATCTCTCAAACCAATTGTCAAGTCTCCTGACCAGTCAATTACATTTCTGATCTCTCTTGTCAAACGAAATTGAACCAACATTAGGCCTTCACGCCACCAGTCTTATTGCCGATCTCCCTTTTAAAAGTTTAGGAATAATCAAGTTACGGTTCCAATCCGGTTTAATGATGATTCCGATCTTAAGTGTTCAAATTAAATTTCCAATTTTAATCAAGTCCCGTTTAGCGTTTGTTCTCAGCCAATCTCATGCTTATAGTGTTTTCCGACCTCTTACACTTAGATTAATAATCACTTTTAGTTGTTGTTCTAATATGTTCAGACAATCAAGTGCTTATGCAACTTAGATACTTTCCGATCCCATCCAATCATTGAACAAAAAGGGGAACTTCATTTCATTTCAAATTAAAATTTATACAAGTCATTCGACTGGAGGATCACCCCCAGCCTGTTCTACATTTTGGTCACCCCCTCTATCACCTTCGGCCTCCTCCTCGCTATCCTCCTCATCCTGGGGAGCTAGATCCACCATCCAGGAGAAGTCCTCCTCGGGATAACGCTTCCTGAGCTCGGCCAAGAGATCCCCATGAGCGTTCACATAAGCACCGGCCTCCCTTGTCACTGCCTCTTCTTCTTTTGCTTTAAGCTCCTCAGTGAGGCGAGCGACTTCAGCAGCTCGGAGCGCCCGAACCTCTTCAAGAACATGAGCCTGCTTGGCCAACTTATCCTCGTAGAATTTCATCCGCCCCTCAATTTCAGATATGTAGTTTTGGGCGGACGAAAGTTGAGATCGGAGGGAAGCAGCTTCCTGACCCACCTTCTCGACATCCTGCCTCAAGCGGTGAGCCTTCTCCCGGATAATATGTTGGTTCACCAGACTCTCCACGCTCAGGCTCATAGTTTGTGTCAGGATATCGTCGAGGCTGTTCGGGGTTAACCTATCCCGATCCTCCCGAAGGTAGATGGAGGAACCCAAGACCTTAGCAAAACCCGGGTTCTCTCGAATCGTGCGGTTCTTCTCCAGCGAGTGGATCAGGATTTGGGCGCCGCGGGAAAGGGTCCTCACAGGTGGTTGGCGAGGACCCCCTTCCGCACTCAAAGCAACTGGAGGGGGTGGTGGCGGCTCTTCTTTATGAGGAGGAGACCGGATCACTTCTATGTCAGGGATCGGCTGTCCCGAGGGTTGAGACGAGCCTCCTTGCATTTCCCCAGGATCATGCCTGGGCGTCTGAAGCAGCTCGGCCTGCTTCATCTCTCGCACTTTCCGGGAGACCTCTCTTTTCCGCTTCCGGCTCTCCTTGGAAGCCTCACCGCTCACCATACTTGCACAAAGAAAAGGTCAGTGAGATCGCTAAAGCCCAAAGATCAGAGATATAGAAAGTATCGAAGCCGAGGTCAGAGAGCTGAAGCCCGCGTTCTTGGCCGGTGACCAGCTGTATAGTCCAATGATGCAATTCGGCTGTCACTGCATCTAAACAAGAGAATTTATGTTTGGCCGCCTGATCTTTCAGTTCTATCACCATTAGGCCCTCTTCCCTATTCAGGGTGATGCGCTTCGGAAGTAAGGGGCCCTAGTGTAGCCAGCTACATGGGAAACCCTCAAAGCCGTTCGGAATTTTGCTCCTCAGAATAAAGAAGCGATTTTTCCAATTCTTCGGGGAGGAGGGCAGATTGGTAAAGAGCCCGCAATGTGGCTTCGCCTGAAAGAACCAGTACTCATCATCCTTTCGGCGAGTTAGCCTATGTAGCTCGGCGAATACCTTCGCCATTGGACTGAGTCCTTTGGCTCGACAAAGGCCTCTGAAGGCCACTAGGATCCGCCATAAGTTCGGGTGAACTTGGGCTATGCACACTTGGTGAAATTTTAGAACTTCCTTGAAGAATTCGTCAAGAGGGAACCGTAGCTCGGCTTTTAGTTGCTCTTCGTATACCATGATCATATCATTCTCTTCGAAGAAGTGATCGGCTCGAAGATCGCCGTGACACTTAATGAGTTCGTATGAATCGGGCTAAATGTTATACTCTTGGCTGAACGACTGCAGGTCTGTTTCTTGAAGGATTGATGGCAGCTCGTCCATGGGAAGGTTTTCTCTCCCTGAAGAATGTGTTTGCCTCGAGGATGCTGCTTGACCGCGGGCTGGAATGGAGGTCCTAGGGGTTTCAGATCGCCCGCTTGTTCTGACTACCTCTACCTCATCTGACGACCATGAGACCTAAACGGAAGGGGGGATTGCCGCTCTCTGACCCTCGACACCGCTCATTTTCAAAGAAAAGAGGAAATTTAAACTAAAAGAAAGATCAAAACCCTTACCGGAGTGTGATCAGTGTCGAAAGAACTTGAAAAAACGAGAGGATTTTGGAATCGCTCGCGAGAGGCTGAAAATAACATAAGGAAGCAACTGGCTGACCCGTCCCCTATTTATACCCATCTGAGCATTTAATGCTCACGGTGTCCCAAGCGGCGCATCGATTAGCGGGATTCGCCACCCTTTTCTGACACGTCTCATGAATATTCCAGAGATTCCATAAGGAGATTGGCTAGTTAGAGATCGGCAGATTGAGATAGATATTTTGAATCACAGATTGGTTAAGGGTCATTCAAATTAAGAGTCGGATCGGATGAATACTTCAGAGATTGGAAAATAACCAATACAATAATAATAAAATAAAAATTTTATTTCCGAAAAGGTCAGATTACATCATTTGGGCGATCTCTAGAGATCGGATTACATTAAAAGTCGGATTACATCATTTGGGCGATCTCTAGAGATTAGATTACATTAAAGGTCTGATTACATCATAGGGGCGATCTTTAGAGATCGGTGGAACATCCTATCTAATAAAGGCCTATGTCAAAGCCTAGTCTCATGGCTAAATCAAAGATTTGTCCGGCCATAGACAGCGGATAGACGTACAGCCCAGATGGGGTGATTATGACTCTCATGAGGATGGAGAGTCATCTCCACTATCATCGACCAGAATCGAGCTGTAGTCGGGACGCCCAATGTGGTGAGGAGCCAAATGAACTTCAAGGGGCAGTCACCGATGTTAAGGGGAATATTAGCAGTCTTCTCGCCCGAAATCAGTTCACCGACTATATCGGTCGAACGATTCGAGATCGACACGATCGAGGTCCTCGATCCAGGTCGGCGAATTAGTCCGGTTCTCTCACTATCATCAAATGAGGTTATCATAATTCTCCGATCACCGGGATCATAAATTTTCAGTCGAGGAATAAAGAGGACAATCGAAAAAAGATCAAAAGCAACTATCATGGCTGGGATTATTGCAGGAGCGGTTAGAACAGGAAAATGTGAGAAGGAAAGAGGGGAAAATGAAATGCGGGAGGATTTCCCATCGAGGGTATATATAAAGAAGGTTTAAGCATTTATTGCTAGCAGAAAACGAAGCGGACGTCTCAAAAATCGAAGGAATAAATGCTTTGACTGAACCAAACCAGATAAAGGAGAAGACTGGAGTGGGAGAGATCGGAAGAAGGGGGCTCGGCATGAGAGATCAGAAAAAGATTGTATTAGAAAGATCGGAAGGAAGAGGAGATCGAAAAGCAAGGAGAATAAGACAACTTCCAATAACTGTCGTCACAATTAGAGCCGAGGTAGTTAAAGCATTGCAGACGAGATCTCCACCGCACGCCTCATTTGCAGAATCGCCCACATTACTGACAGGTGTCAGAGTATGTCATGACAGTCCTGTACATCCCAATCTCCACCGTTGATCTTACTTGTAAGGATGAGCCCAGAGCCCTTGGATCAAAGAAGAAGACGACAAGACCAATGCCTTTTATTCCCAGCCCTCGGATCGCCCTAGACAAGAAAATTTGGAACCGTCAGATTAGAAGAGAAAAAGGACAAAAATTTCTGAAAAGGATCTCAGACGTTCATTCTGATTCTCTTTAATTCCCAAGCTTCAGATCATGTCCTTCAAAATCCAAACCTTCCATCTCCCTCAAAATAAATCCTGACCCTTCATGGGGAGCACCCAGTCCCTATAAATACCTGCATGAAAACTGTTCAAAGGAGGACGAAAAAAGGGGTGGTGATTATAGTGGAGAGGCTCTGAAAATTGATTCAGTTTTTGCTACTCTGCTATTTTAAGCTAGAAAGACTTTAGAAACCAGTTTTCTAAAGTATTTTCTTTGAAGAAGTGTTGGACACTGGAACTCTTGATTTTCAGTTTGTTCATTGCTCTGCAATACCCTTTCTTAAGTTTCATTTCTGTTTTCATCACCTTTATATCCACTTTTATTTTCTGAGCTCAATCTCATTCATTATCATTCCGGCTCGACTACATGCTAACTAGGCATTCGTCATTTCAAGGCAAGCATTAGTCCCCAGACTATTAGCCCGCAACTCTGCAACATTCGCGACTCCATAGTTAATTCAATAGGTTCAACTTCCTGCAGGTGAGTGTCTGAACCGTTGCCTTATCCAGCGTTCGTCTTTATTTTCTTTTCATTAATGCTCGTAATTTTTGTTAAAGTTTGTCTTATGTCAGAAGGTCCCACGTAGGTGGTTATTCTCATGAGTTTATCTTTGGATACAACAGTTCATGTTATTCATTTATTTTTGATCTTTATTTATCTCCCAACACGGGTGTTCGGGTTACGGGTAACGTATTGGTAGTGTGATAAAGTGTTGGTAGCAGTATCTTAACATAAGAGTTTTTTTTAATAAACGTTCGGATAATAAATCAAAGAGTTATGAAGTCGAACCACTAGACTAGCTCGAGAAGATGACTGGGTAAGGTGGAGTGTCGGAATAAAATTGAATTTCAGATTAGCAAATGAAATAGAGCAAATATTGCCTGCCGGAAGGTATTAGTAAGGCAATCACATAGGAGGTCGGTCAAATTCAGTCTGATGTCCCCTATCTAGTCATGAGGTACCAATGAGTAAAAAGAAGGTACCAATGAGTAAAAAGAAGCCTCATTCGGGTCCCCGGCATCGTCGGATGCCAGAACCCTTAGTCTTAGGCTCTTATGATGTGTAGCTATAATCAAATTTTAAGAGGTCGGAAAAATCCTTATCCGACTCTCATTCAAGTAAAAGAGATCGGAGGAGAGTTCTTATCCGATTCTCAACAAAAAATTGTAATAAATATTTAAAAGAGATCGGAGGAAGAGATCGGAGGAGAGTTCTTATCCGATTCTCAACCAAAAATTCTAATAAATATTTAAAAGAGATCGGAGGAGAGTTCTTATCCGATTCTCAATAAAAAATTCTCATAAATATCTAAAAGAGATCGGAGGAGAGTTCTTATCCGATCTCCAATAGGAATTTTAATCTAAAAAGAGATCGGAGGAGAGTTCTTATCCGATTCTCAAATCGAATTCTAACAAATATGCAAAATAACCCCTTAAACAAAACTGATACGCAACAGCAACTCACTAAGGGTCGTCTCATTTATTTATGTATCTGGGTAACCCGAATTAGTGAAAAATCAAATATTCCCTTTTATCAAAAGGATTAACATCTCCATTCTAACCCCCTAACTACCGATTTTAATTCATAAAGAGCTTAAAGTTAAATCTGCTTACCCTCATTGAGGGACGAGGTGGGGTGCCTAACACCTTCCCCACCCGTTTACGGACCCCGGACTTAGAATCTATTTTTTTGAAGTGGTTACATTTTAATTTATTTTCACAAATGGTTTTCTTTAATTTTCCTCAAAATTAAAGTGGCGACTCCTCACTCTTTCCCACTTCGGTGAGGGTTCATCCAGGCGACTACAAAACAACTTGCGATAAAAAAAATAAATGAAATTTGGGATTTTGAAGTTTAAGGTATAAAAATGCAAGACTCAATTCAAACTACGACTAATTTAATAACTGGCTAACTAAAGAAATTGAGAATACTAATGATGAAAATTGATAAAATGAGATTAAACTAAGCACTCAAAACTAAAATTCAAAGCAATTATTGTAAAAAGATAATTTCAGAGTTAAAGGTTCATATTCAAGTCAATTTGGGATTTTTCTAGCTAGCCCAAGCTATGAAATTTATGGGTTTAAAGGAGACCAATTCTAAAATCCTTTGAAATCTCTTTCGAGTGAATCAAATAGTGCCTTGGTTAATTAAATCCTACTTTCATGGAGTTTAAGATTAACCAAGACCCATTAGGTTCTTTAATCAATCTATTAAGCCATTTTAATCCTCAGTCTATTTCTAGATCTAAGCTAATTAAGTATAATTTCTTGATTATCTATCACTTGGTCTTCTCCTTTCGGTCCTTCAATCAAGGATTAAGAATATAACTTAATGGGACCTTTCACTAAGCATGTAAATAAACACACAAAAAATAGATTAAACCTCATAAATTTTATTAAATTGGGACTAACTCAGTTCAATCCATAAAAATAACTCAAATATTACATCCCTAACTCCAAAATCAAATAAAACTACTCACAATCCATGTTTAATACAAGAGATTTTATGTAGAAGAAAAAATAAAATATAAAAAATAAACTAAAACTGAAAAACCTAATTTTTGTTGTAAAGAAACAGTGAAGAAGAGCCAAAATCCCAGATGGTGCGTGAAAAATGGGGTTCTTCCTCTTTTTATCTCTTTCTTTCTCCAAAAATTTCTTCTTCTTCTTCTTCTTCTTCTTCTTCTTCTTCTTCTTCTTTTTGCAAAAAATGATGCAGGGATCTAACAAAAACTCGAGGATAGGCTAAAAATGAGTTGGAATAAAGTCATTACACGTGTGAGAATATTTGCTTCTTCAATCAATTAATGAGGAAGTGCATAGGCTATGTAATGCCTATGCAGCACTTTGTGCACATTTTGGCAAGCTCCAAAGATTTTCCATGATATTGCATAGGTTGTGTAAGTAGCTATGCAGGTTTCGGTATGTTCTTGCAATTTTCTATGAAGGTGCATAGGCAAGTTGCATAGGCTGTGCAGTAGGTTGTGCAAGTTTCAGCAGGTTTAGATTGTCTTCCATGAAGGTGCACAAGCGAGTTGCATAGGCTGTGCAACAACCTGTGTTGGTCTCAGCAAGTTTAGGCTTTCTACCATGAAGGTGCACAGGCTGTGCAGCACCTTATGTAAGTTTCGGCAATTCTCAAAATTCTTTCTAATTTCTATACACAAATTGCACAGGCCATGCAGATTTCGACAGACTTCAAAATGTTAAATTTTCAAGCTTCATTTTTAGCACTTTTGGACCTGGAATTTACTCCTCACTTGCACAATTATCTTTCAATCCCTCAAGAACACTATTTTATCTATAAAACAAAAATAAAATTACAAAATAATCTAAAAATTAATAATTATAAAAAATTAACTAAATAACTAATAAAATTAACTAAAAATGACTACCAAACGAATAAAATAACTATGAAATTTAACCTAAATGACTATATAAAATACATTTATCATTCAGCCATGAATGTAACACCCCTATTTGTATAGCCAGGTATATTTCACTGTTTCGGTGACCGGTGTCGGTCCGGACAATTAAGGAGATTAGAATCACATTTAAGACAACTAGAGAAACCAAAAACACAAATAATTAGTAATGTTCAATTAGTTGAGTATAAATAAGAAAAACAGAACAGAAGAAGTTAAACGAGCTGAGAGTCACAATGATGGGTGACCTTCTCGGGAACAACTGCGAAGTCATTTTAAACTCAAATTTCAAACCGTAAAAAGTGACACTGCGGTCCTTAGGACCCTTATAAACACAGTGGAAAAGAGAAAATCACGAAAAAGAACTATTAAGCCAGTCAAATAATTAGGTCAGGGAGCCGGAAGAAATATGGAATTATTTGCAAACCGGGTTGAACCGGCGAGGGGCAATTTGGTCAATTGACCCCGAGAGCTGACTCCTGACCTAACTGTCAAATAAAATCGGAGAAAAGAAAATTTCAGAATCGAGAATTAAATTAAAGAACTAATAGAAAAAAAAAAGAAAAAGAAAAGTTGAAAAGGTGATGACATCATCATGATGATGCAACTATGACTTCATAATTAATTTTAATTTAATTAACTAATTGACTAAGTCAAATTAAAGAATAAAAACAAAATTGAAAAGCCAAATTTTATCTTCTTCTTCTTCTTCTTCTTTTTCTCTCTTTCCCGTAGCTTCTCATCCCTCTCCCTTTTCTCACTAAATCCTCCATGGCTACTTAATTTCAAGCTTTTAAAGCTTGAATCAACCCCATAAATCCCACAATTTTCCTAAATAAAACTTCTTCTTGGATCTTGGCAAGCCTATTGAGAAAGAAATTTAACAAGAAAGAAAGAAGAAAAGAGGAGGAAAATTGAAGAATTGGAGCTAAAAATTCTGCTCACTTAAGGTTGGTACTCTTCCTTCATTCTCTCTTTAAATTTATGTTTAAGTAGCTAAGTTACATTTGTAAGCAACAAATAAGTGAATAAAATCAAGCATGGTGGACCAAATGGAAATGTGGGCAGCTAGGGTTTAGGTTTGAGGATGGATAATTTTGATACAAATTATGAATTAGTTAAGTGTGAATGAGTGTATAACTTCTAAGTATGCAATTAGAATTCAACAAGTGAGTTAAACATGGAAGTTAGGGTTTGAGACCTAGGGTTTTGAGGCAAAAATTTTGAGAAATTTGTAAATGGTGTCTTTAACCTAATGTGAAGTGAAAATTGGTCATTTGTGACCAAATGAGGTGTGTTAGAAGTGTGGGAATTAAAAGCCAATTTGGATTGGATAAGGTCATGTGCTGGCAGCATGACCAAAATCTCCTTTGAGGGACCAAAAATGAAATTTTACAAGTCCAATGGATATGGGACCAATTGGGGATGAAAATGGGCACTAAATGACACAATTTTCATTTAGGAAGCCTGCCCAAAAAGTGACTAAAACCTAGTGAACAAAGAGGCCGAAGTCGGAAAATCGCAGGCTGCCTCTGCACAAACTGACCGAATGAACAGTATTTGTTCATTTGGTCATAACTCGAGCTAGGCAGGTCAAAATGACCTGATATTTTACCAGTAATTAGATAAGATATAGATATAAAACTTTTATGAAGAACACCAACCCAAATTATGCCATTAACCCAATCAAAATACTGAGCAAAGTTGGTGACCTGAATCTGCAGAACTGCAGATTGCCATATGAACAGTAAAGTTTCAATGGATATAACTCTCTCTAGAAAACTCCGATTTAGGCAATTCTTGAACCGATGGAAACCGAAGACATATTAGAACATTTCATATGAAGAAAATTAGACCAAATTATGGACCTAACTTGATCAAATTGCTAAACAAAGTTGGAATCAATAATCTGCCAGAATAAAATTCTGCAGCATGAACAGTAAACATAATTTGCTTATAACTTGAGCTACAAAACTCCAATTGTGGTGATTCAAAAAGAAGAATAAACTTAAGACAATAAGGAACATTTTCTATGAAGGAATTTTTGTCAAATTTCAACAGTAAAATGACCAATGAAACAGTGCAACTTAGGACTCCAAAACCGAAAATTTGGCAATTTTGCCTAAAAGACCTAAGTTTTGAGAAAATGACTAAAACCAACAAGTTTAGTGACCAAAATGTGGTATGTGGGTAAAGCTAGAATTCCCATACCTATTAAGCCTTAGAAATTCAATAATTTGACTTAAATAGTGTAGTGAATAGTAACTCGAAATACAAAATTTCAAGAATGTCGAGTTTAACACGTTAGAGCTAGGTAAAAGTGAAGTTAAATTTGTTATTGGATTTATGCTAAGTTATGATACTAAAACACTGTGAAATTGTGTGTTTCAGTGGAAAAGAATACCGGGACAGAACTCGAGGAGTCGAGTCAAGGCCAACAGGCGACTCGTTTGAGGTTTGCGCACAACGTATACTTTTTATAATCATCTTTTGCATACTGTTTTGAATAATGTGAAATATTGAATTATGGCATTCTTATGATGTTTTGATTTAAATTGTTGAAAGTTATTATGTATAATGAAATGACAATATTTAGCAAATTGTTAAGATAAGTTTTGAAACCACAGTGTCATGACCATATATTTGAACACCTCATTAGCATGACTAGTGGAGGTAATTAGTTTCGAATTTTGATTCCTTCTCTGGAGAAGTGTTGAGGTGTGCCAGTAGAAGAGGATGTGAATGGATATCCATATATTTGAGCTAGCTAGCCTTGTGATGTGATTTCTCTTTAGCCTCTGGCTATTGAGATTCTATTTGTTTCAAATGGCATGATCTAACTGTGGGTTTTATGATACGTGTTTTGATACTTTGAAATGAACTTGGGTTGCATTAAAATCTCATAATTCATGTTTTGTGTTTAATGCTCATGTTTAGTCAAATTTTTGAATAAATGTGATTTATATTTTGCATAAAGATTATTTTAGTATGTTGTGCACCACTGAGTCCTAGTACTCAGCGATAGCTTCTACTACTGTCGCAGATTTAGAGACTAGAGGAGCAGCAGACTGAGCTGCTAAAGATTGTGGATCATTCAGCTTGAAGTCTTCGGGTATAATTTATACCCTAACTATAAATATTTCTTTTGATGTATATATTGCACATAAATGTATGGACATGTAAAAATGGGTCTTGAGTAGTTTGTATAAAATTTGTACAAAGTTGTAATATATATTGTAGTTTGAAACTCTCTTAATGTAAATTTTATAAGAATGTATATAAATTGTTTTGTCTCTAATGAAATATGAGTACAACTCTTTTATTTAATTTAAATGAAATGTGTTGCTAGTATGCTGAGGATTATTGAATTTTGAACTTGAGAAATTTATTGAAATGATTGTGAAATTGATTGAGTTTGATTGTGAAATTGAAGTAGTGGTTGAGAAAAATTTTTAGAAGTGCTTTTTACAGGTATTTGAAGAACTGTTTTCTCAAAATACAGGGGGAACTCTGTCAAAATTTTTATAAAATTTGCGGAAAAATAAAATGGACCAAAAATATTAACTAGTTTTAATTTTAACTAAATGTTTTAAATACTTATTAGAAAATGCTCACCACTTATCAAAAATAAGAAAATTATTTTAAAATCCGTTGTAGGGTACTTAATGAGTTATCGGTAGGTGAAGTTTGGTAGTTCATTAGGTATTCTACGGGATCATGTTATTCCTTACAGAGGGGTAAGGTGTGACATGTTTTAGTGGTATCAGAGCAAAATTTTTGAAGTATGTTTTAACTTATGAATTTGTGTCTTTTCTTTGTTAAGTACAACTGCTCAATATCCATTTTTGTTACATACAGTGCATTACATCATAAATATGAACTAACAGAGGGAATCTCCATGTGTTACTTGTTCAGGAGATACCCTAACTTCAGCCTGAAATAGAAGAAGGGGATCGCTCAGTTGAGCAGTCTGTTGAAGCTGAGGCACAAGGGGAAGCCCCAGCTTTACCGAATATCAGTGGGTCGAGAGCACCAGCCCATAAATGCATGATTCCACTGCAGTTTACACAGATGGCTGCAATGTTTCAACAAATAGCTGGGGGTATGCCTGTTCAAGCTCCACCCCAACCACCTGTGGCACAACCACTGCCTCCAGCCAGACAGTATGATAAGTTATTGAAGTATGGGGCTGCAGAATTTAAGGGTACAGTGGACCCTTTGGAGGCAGAGCAATGGCTTGAAAGAATGGACAGAGTATTTAAGAAGCTGCACTGCCAAGATGATCTGAAGTTTGAATACTCTGTGTCACTACTGCAAGGGGATGCGTATGATTGGTGGAAGACCATCCCCCACAGCTTGGTTGAACCACCAGTGCTGACCTGGGATGACTTCATCAGAGAGTTCAGACATAAATACATCCTAGATGCATATGTTGATCAGAAACTGCAAGAATTTTTGAGTTTGAAATAAGGAAATCAATCAGTGGCAGAGTATGAGAGGGAGTTCTCCCGCCTGAGTCACTATGCGGGGAGTCTCCTTACTACCAGCAAGGCAAGGTGTAAGAGATTTGAGACGGGTTTGAAGCCCAGCATAAGGATGCAAGTTGTGGGATTTCGAAACAGCAACTTCTCAGAGCTTATGTCTCAAGCACTTGAACTGGAGAGAATTGAATCAGAAGCAACCCCAGTGAAAGAAAAATCAGAAAAAGCTGAGAAATCAGAAAAAGAAAAGGGGGAAAAATTAGTTGAACAGAGTTCTGGTGCTACCTCTGGAAAGAGAAAGAAGTTTAGTGGACCCAGCAGGGGTCGAGGTGGAAGATTTGGTAGGGGCCGATTCTCCGGACAGAGACCCCCTAGGTCGGCCAAGTGCAGCGAGGTTCACATTCTCGCCTACCGTGAGACTTGTGGCAAGATTCATGGGAGAGAGTGTTATTGGGCCACTGGAGCCTACTTTAACTGTGGAGGCAAGGGTCATTTAGCAAGAGACTGCACTAGTGCTCCGTCTTCGAGATATGGTACAGCTCCTACTACTGCCGAGGGATCTATTCAGAGTCCTGCTCCCAGAGGTTCACAGTCAGTTGGCAGAGGAAGAGGCAGAGGTAGAGGCACTACCTAAGGCAGTCAGGGCACAGTTGGTCAGTTAGGACAAGGAAGTGCTTCAACCAGAATCTACACAATGAGACAGCGAGAAGAGGCTGAGACTTCTGATGTGGTAGCTGGTACATTCTCTATCTCTGATCAAGAAGTATTTATATTGTTTGATCCGGGTTCAACCCATTCATATGTTAGTGCTAGCATAGTCAGTTCACTTGCTGTTCCATGTGTGCAAATGGGTTTTGAAGTGCTAGTAACTAGTCCGTTAGGACAGGAGGTCCGGGTCAATAGAATTTATAGAGACTGTCCTTTTGTGATCCAAGGACATATTTTCCTGTTAGACTTGATTGAAATGCCCTTCAGAGAGTATGATATCATCTTGGGCATGGATTGGTTAGCCAGGCATCATGCCATGATTGACTGTAGACTGAAGACAGTCACTTTTGGTCTCCCTTTGTACGGTGATGTGGTAATACATGGGGAGAGGCATTTACTATCATCAAACATCATTTCAACTGCACTGGCCAGAAAAATGATTAGGAAATGGTGTAAGGCGTACTTGGCACATGTGATAGACACCCAAGTGGGGAGTCCAAAGATCGAGGACATTCCTATCAGATGTGACTTTCCGGATGTATTTCCTGATGAATTGCCAGGATTACCTCCAGAAAGAGAAGTGCAATTTGAAATTGATGTTATGCCTGGTGTGGACCCAATTTCCATAAAGCCATACAGAATGGCACCAGCAGAACTAAAGGAATTGAAAGTACAGTTGCAAGAGTTGCTTGACAAGGGCTTTATCCGCCTTAGTGTGTCACCTTGAGGAGCGCCGGTGTTATTTGTAAAGAAGAAGGATGGCACTCTCCGGTTATGCATTGACTATCGACAGCTGAATAAGGTGACAATAAAGAATAGATATCCATTACCCTGTATTGATGACTTATTTAATCAGTTGAGGGGTGCAGCTGTGTTCTCCAAAATTGACCTGATATCAGGTTATTATCAGTTGAGAGCACAAGAGCAGAGTATTCCTAAAACTGCCTTCAGAACTCGCTATGGCCATTATGAGTTCTTGGTCATGCCATTCGGGTTAACTAATGCTCTGGCTGCTTTTATGGATCTGATGAATACTATCTTCAGACCATACCTCGACCAGTTTATTGTGGTATTCATAAATGATATATTGGTCTATTCGAGGAATGCAGAAGAGCATGATAGACATCTGCGGATTGTACTGCAGACTTTGAGGGAGAAACAACTATATGCCAAATTGTCGAAGTGTGAATTTTGGCTAAAGGAAATATCTTTCTTGGGGCATGTAGTATCAAAAGAGGGCATTAAGGTAGATCCAAGTAAGATTGAAGCTGTCCTTAATTGGAGGCCACCCAGAAATGTCACAGAGATTCGCAGTTTTTTGGGTTTAGCTGGATACTACCGTAGATTTGTGAAGGGATTCTCCATGTTGGCATCTCCATTGACCAAGCTGCTTAGAAAAGATGTAAAATTTCAGTGGACGGACAAATGCCAGCAGAGTTTTAATGAATTGAAGAGATATTTGACTGAAGCTCTAGTCCTGACTTTACCTACTCTGGGTAAAGAATATACAGTATATAGTGATGCTTCTCACAATGGGTTAGGTTGTGTATTGATGCAAGATCGAAATGTCATTGCCTATGCATCACGCTAACTAAAACCGCATGAGAGGAATTATTCGACACATGATTTGGAGCTTGCAGCTATAGTGTTTGCTCTTAAGATCTGGAGGCACTATTTGTATGGGGAAAAGTGTTATATTTACACAGATCATAGGAGTTAAAGTATTTAGGCACCCAGAAAGAGCTGAATTTGAGACAGAGGAGATGGTTAGAGTTGATAAAAGACTATGATTGTCTGATAGACTATCAGCCAGGGAAAGCTAATGTTATGGCTGACACCTTAAGTCGCAAGACTATGGCAAGTCTACGGGTTACTCCTTTGTCTTTGGTACATGAGTTAAGATCATTACATGCCAGCTTAGAGATTAATGATGATGGGCAGACAGCAGTTGCATGGCATGTACATCCAGTGTTGATTGATCAGATTAGAATGGCTGCTCAGAATGATCAGAAGTATCAGAAGCTGTTGGAAGAAGTCCGGCAGGGCAAGAAACCAGAATTCTCAATCAGAGATGATGGTCTACTACTACACCAGGGCAGAATATGTGTTCCTAATGATGTTGAATTGAGGAAGATCATTTTGAACACATGAGTCTCCTTTTGCCATGCACCCTGGTGGCACAAAAATGTATAGAGGGCTAAAGGAGCATTACTGGTGGATGGGTATGAAAAGAGATATGGCAGAGTTTATTTCTAAATGCCTAACTTGTCAGCAAGTAAAGGCAGAGCATCAAGTACCCGCTGGGTTATTACATCCATTACCAGTGCCAGAATGGAAATGGGAGAGAATAACTATGGATTTTGTAATGGGACTTCCAAAGACACAGAAGAGTCATGATGCAGTTTGGGTCATTATTGACAGACTGACTAAGTCTGCTCATTTTCTGCCAGTCCGGATGGACTACAGTTTAGAAAGATTGGCCAAGTTATACATCGATGAGATTGTGAGACTGCATGGAGTGCCAGTATCCATCGTATCAGACAGAGATCCTAGGTTCACTTCTAGATTCTGGGGTAGTCTTCAGAGAGCCCTAGGAACTAGATTGAACTTCAGTACTGCATTCCACTCACAAACAGATGGCCAGTCTGAGAGAGTAATTCAGATCTTGGAGGACATGCTACGGGCTTGTGTGATTGAATTTGAGGGCAGTTGGGACAACCACTTTCCTTTGATTGAGTTTGCTTACAACAACAGCTACCAATCAAGTATTGGGATGCCTCCATATGAAGTTTTGTATGGCAGAAAATGTAGAACCCCATTGTGTTGGGATGACGTGGGTGAAAGAAAGATGATTGGACCAGAAATTGTTCAACAAACTGAAGAGAAAATCAGGGTGATTCGAGATCGACTTAAGACTGAATCAGACCGTCAGAAGTCCTACATTGATCTGAAAAGAAGGGATATTGAATATGCAGTGGGTGAGAAAGTTTTCCTCAAGGTTTCTCCTTGGAAGAGAATTATGAGATTCAGCAGAAAGGGAAAACTGAGTCCTCGTTTCATTGGGCCATATGAGGTTCTAGAAAGGGTGGGTCCTTTGGCATATCGGTTGGCACTACCTCCAGAGTTGGAGAAGATAGATAATGTCTTCCATGTGTCTATGTTGAGGAGGTACCGATCAGACCCATCTCATGTACTACCAGTAGAGGAAATTGAAGTGAATTCAGACTTCACATATGAAGAAGAACCCATAGGGATTCTGGCTTATGAGGTGAAGCAACTACGGAACAAGTAGATACCGTTGGTGAAAGTGCTGTGGAACCATCACTCGGGCCAAGAGGCTACTTGGGAACGAGAGGAGGACATGAGGAGACAACACCCACAGCTGTTCAAAGATTGATACCAGGTAAAATTTCGAGACGAAATTTATTTAAGGGGGGGAGAATCTTAACACCCCTATTTGTATAGCCAGGTATATTTCACTGTTCCGGTGACCGGTGTCGGTCTGGACAATTAAGGAGATTAGAACCACACTTAAGACAACTAGAGAAGCCATAAACACAAATAATTAGTAATGTTCAATTAGTTGAGTATAAATAAGAAAAACAGAACAGAAGAAGTTAAACGAGCTGAGAGTCATAACGATGGGTGACCTTCTCGGGAATAACTGCGAAGTCGTTTTAAACTCAAATTTCGAACCGTAAAAAGTGACGCTGCGGTCCTTAGGACCCTTATAAAAACAGTGGAAAAGAGAAAATCATGAAAAAGAACTATTAAGCCAGTCAAATAATTAGGTCAGGGAGCCGGAAGAAATATGGAATTATTTACAAACCGGGTTGAACCGGCGAGGGGCAATTTGGTCAATTAACCCCGAGAGCTGACTCCTGACCTAACTGTCAAATAAAATCGGAGAAAAGAAAATTTCAGAATCGAGAATTAAATTAAAGAACTAATAGAAAAAAAAAAAGAAAAAGAAAAGTTGAAAAGGTGATGACATCATCATGATGATGCAACTATGACTTCATAATTAATTTTAATTTAATTAACTAATTGACTAAGTCAAATTAAAGAATAAAAACAAAATTGAAAAGCCAAATTTTATCTTCTTCTTCTTCTTTTTTTTCTCTCTTTCCCGTAGCTTCTCATCCCTCTCCCTTTTCTCACTAAATCCTCCATGGCTACTTAATTTCAAGCTTTTAAAGCTTGAATCAACCCCATAAATCCCACAATTTTCCTAAATAAAACTTCTTCTTGGATCTTGGCAAGCCTATTGAGAAAGAAATTTAACAAGAAAGAAAGAAGAAAAGAGGAGGAAAATTGAAGAATTGGAGCTAAAAATTCTGCTCACTTAAGGTTGGTACTCTTTCTTCATTCTTGCTTTGAATTTATGTTTAAGTAGCTAAGTTACATTTGTAAGTAACAAATAAGTGAATAAAATCAAGCATGGTGGACCAAATAGAAATGTGGGCAGCTAGGGTTTAGGTTTGAGGATGGATAATTTTGATACAAATTATGAATTAGTTAAGTGTGAATGAGTGTATAACTTCTAAGTATGCAATTAGAATTCAACAAGTGAGTTAAACATGGAAGTTAGGGTTTGAGACCTAGGGTTTTGAGGCAGAAATTTGGAGAAATTTGTAAATGGTGTTTTTGACCTAATGTGAAGTGAAAAATGGTCATTTGTGACCAAATGAGGTGTGTTAAAAGTGTGGGAATTAAAAGCCAATTCGGATTGGATAAGGTCATGTGCTGGCAGCATGACTAAAATCTCCTTTGAGGGACCAAAAATGAAATTTTACAAGTCCAATGGATATGGGACCAATTAGGGATGAAAATAGGCACTAAATGACACAATTTTCATTTAGGAAGCCTGCCCAAAAAGTGACTAAAACCTAGTGAACAAAGTGGCCGAAGTCGGAAAATCACAGGCCGCCTCTGCACAAACTGACCGAATGAACAGTATTTGTTCATTTAGTCATAACTCGAGCTAGGCAGGTCAAAATGACCTGAAATTTTACTAGTGATTAGATAAGATATAGATCTAAAACTTTTATGAAGAACACCAACCCAAATTATGCCATTAACCCAATCAAAATACGAGCAAATTTGGTGACCTGAATCTGCAGAACTGCAGATTGCCATATGAACAGTAAAGTTTCAATGGCTATAACTCTCTCTAGAAAAGTCCGATTTAGGTTATTCTTAAACTGATGGAAACCTAAGACATATTAGAACATTTCATATGAAGAAAATTAGATCAAATTATGGACCTAACTTGATCAAATTGCTGAACGAAGTTGGAATCAATAATCTGCCAGAATAAAATTCTGCAGCATGAACAGTAAACATAATTTGCTTATAACTTGAGCTACAAAACTCCAATTGGGGTGATTCAAAAAGAAGAATAAACTTAAGACAATAAGGAACATTTTCTATGAAGGAAGTTTTGTCAAATTTCAACAGTAAAATGACCAATGAAACAGTACAACTTAGGACTCCAAAACCGAAAATTTGGCAATTTTGCCTAAAAGACCTAAGTTTTGAGAAAATGACTAAAACCAACAAGTTTAGTGACCAAAATGTGGTATGTGGGTAAAGTTGGAATTCCCATACCTATTAAGCCTTAGAAATTCAATAATTTGAGTTAAATAGTATAGTGAATAGTAACCCGAAACACAAAATTTCAAGAACGTTGAGTTTAACACGTTAGAGCTAGGTAAAAGTGAAGTTAAATTTATTATTGGATTTATGCTAAGTTATGGTACTGAAACACTGTGAAATTGTGTGTTTCAGTGGAAAAGAATATCGGGACAGAACCCGAGGAGTCGAGTCAAGGCCAACAGGCGACTCGTTTGAGGTTTGTGCACATCATCTACTTTTTATAATCATCTTTTGCATACTGTTTTGAATAATGTGAAATATTGAATTATGGAATTCTTATGATGTTTTGATTTAAATTGTTGAAAGTTATTATGTATGTTGAAATGACAATGTTTAGCAAATTGTTAAAATAAGTTTTGAAACCACAGTGTCATGACCATATATTTGAACACCTCACTAGCACGACTAGTGGAGGTAATTAGTTTCGAATTTTAATTCATTCTCTAGAGAAGTGTTGAGGTGTGCCAGTAGAAGAGGATGTGAATGGATATCCATATATTTGAGCTAGCTAGCCTTGTGATGTGATTTCTCTTTAGCCTCTGGCTATTGAGATTCTATTTGTTTCGAATGGCATGATCTAACTATGGGTTTTATGAAATGTGTTTTGATACTTTGAAATGAACTTGGGTTGCATTAAAATCTCATAATTCATGTTTTGTGTTTAATGCTCATGTTTAGTCAAATTTTTGAATAAATGTGATTTATATTTTGCATAAAGATTATTTTAGTATGTTGTGCATCACTGAGTCCTAGTACTCAGCGATAGCTTCTACTGCTGTCGCAGATTTAGAGACTAGAGGAGCAGCAAACTGAGCTGCTAAAGATTGAGGATCATTCAGCTTGAAGTCTTCGGGTATAATTTATACCCTAACTATAAATATCTCTTTTGATGTATATATTGTACATAAATGTATGGACATGTAAAAATGGGTCTTAAACAGTTTGTATAAAATTTGTACAAAGTTGCAATATATATTGTAGTTTGAAACTCTCTTAATGTAAATTTTGTAAGAATGTATATAAATTGTTTTGTCTCTAATGAAATATGAGTACAACTATTTTATTTAATTTAAATGAAATGTGTTGCTAGTATGCTGAGGATTATTGAATTTTGAACTTGAGAAATTTATTGAAATGATTGTGAAATTGATTGAGTTTGATTGTGAAATTGAAGTAATGGTTGAGAAAAATTTTTAGAAGTGTTTTTTATAGGTATTTGAAGAACTGTTTTCTTAAAATACAGAGGGAACTCTGTCAAAATTTTTATAAAATTTGCGGAAAAATAAAATGGTCCAAAAATATTAAATAGTTTTAATTTTAACTAAATGTTTTAAATACTTATTAGAAAATGCTCACCACTTATCAAAAATAAGAAAATTATTTTAAAATCCGTTGTAGGGTACTTAATGAGTTATCGGTAGGTGAAGTTCGGTAGTTCATTAGGTATTCTACGGGATCATGTTATTCCTTACAAAGGGGTAAGGTGTGACAATGAACTTCTCAAGGCAGTTATGATGGAAGCTGTGCTCAAAGTGAAGAGAGGTATTAACCTGCCAACAGCACTGGTTCAATCTAGCTGGCTAAGAGCATCAGTTCACTCTAGCTTCTCTAACAACAAAATTTTTGCTTCTACCCAAATTATCTGTAATACTAATCTAATAACTCACCCAAGTCTTATGCTACATCAGCGATGCTCGATAGTGATACCAAAAGTGAACATGCAAGCTCCAGGTGTCGACACCATATTTTGGCCGATCCTCGAAACCAATAAACTTTGAAGCCGATCCCCAACACATAGTCTCCCCTTTGCCAAATAACCACATTTCCGATCTGTCCTCAAAAGGAATCTAATCAATACTAAGTCTCCATATCATCTAAAGCCTCACCGGTCTCTCAAACTAATTGTCAAATCCCCTGACCAGTCAATTACATTCCCGATCTCTCTTGTCAAACGAAATTGAACCAACACTAGATCTTTATGTCACCAGTTTTATTGCCGATCTCCCTTCTAAAAGTTTAGGAATAATCAAGTTAAGGTTCCAATCCGGTTTAATGATGATTCCGATCTTAAGTATCCAAATTAAATTTCCAATTTTAATCAAGTCCCATTTAGCATTGGTTCCCAGCCGATCTCATGCTTATTGTGTTTTCTGACCTCTTACACTTGGATTAATAATCACTTTTAGATGTTGTTCTAATATGCTCAGACAATCAAGTGCTTATGCAATTTAGAGATTTTCCGATCACATCCATCCATTTAATAAAAAGGGAATTTCATTTCATTTCATAGTAAAATTTGTACAAGTCATTCGGCTGGGGGTGATCCCCCAGCCTGATCTACATTTTGTTCGCTCCCTCTCTCACCTTCAGCCTCCTCCTCACTATCCTCACCTTCGTCTTGGGGAGCCAGATCCACCATCCAAGAGAAGTCCTCCTCGGGATATCGCTTCCTGAGCTCAGCTAAGAGGTCCCTATGAGCGTTCACATAAGTGCCAGCCTCCCTTGTCACCGCCTCTTCTTCTTTTGCTCTGAGCTCCTCAGTGAGGTGAGCAACTTCACCGGCTCGGAGCGCCCGAACTTCTTCAAGAGCATGATCTCGCTCAGCCAGGACTTGAGCTTGCTCGGCCAGCTTATCCTCATAGAACTTCATCCGCCCCTCAATTTCAGATATGTAGTTCTAAGCGGATGAGAGTTGGAATCGAAGGGAAGCCACTTCATGACCCATCTTCTCGACCTCCTTACCCAGGCGGTGAGCCTTCTTCCGGACAATGTGCTGGTTCACCAAGCACTCCACGTTCAGGCTCATAGATCGGGTCAGGATGTAACACCCTCCCCGTAGCAACTCCGTACATTCTACTGTTTCGGTGACCGGTGTCGGTCCGGACAGCTAGAACGTTCGGAAAAATATTTAAACTTAAGTGAGAAACCATAAATAACTCAAATATTGACAAGAAAAATTTAGTAAAAATTTTAGAAATAAAATACAAACAAGTTCAACGAGCCGGTGCCCAAGCGATGGGTAGCAGGAGGAAGTTGCGATTCTATAACGAGGAGCCCTAGACCTGGGGGAAAATTATAAAATAATTTTTGGGACTCCAGAGAAGGGTCATTGAGGTTCCTATGGCATTAGAATGCCAAGAAAATATTTAGAAAAATTTTTCAATCGGTACAGACAATTTTGACCCGTTAAGCCAAACGGAGGGCATTTTGGTCATTTCGCCTTCAGAGGTGATTTTTGGCCGACTTGTCCAGTTAAGTAAATAATTATTATGACTCAAAATATGAATAAATATTGCTAAAAATTAAATTGAAATGTGGTAGAAAAGAAAAGAAAAGAAAAATAGTGGAAATTAAGGATAATGACATCACATGATGTCATTATCTTACTCCCAACCAATCACCATCTAACAAGTAATCTTAAAACACTTAAAAGAGTCAAAAATAGACCAAAAATTTCTGGTTTCCTTCTTCATCTTCAACCAGCCAAAACGTGAGTTTCTTCCTCCATAGCTTTTATTTTTTTATACCTTCCAATCTTTGATTCCTTACCCTAAAACCCTTAGGTCTCTTCATTAAAACTTGTCCACACACCTTGTAGGAGTGTTTGGCAGCCAAGAAAAGCCAAGAAAGTGAAGGAATTTCTTGGGAAAATTCTGCCCTCCTAAGGTTAGTGCACCTATTCATTTGAAACTCTTATATTCCATGATAGTGACTTGAAATAAGTTAGGAATTGTAACTAAAATGAATAAAAATTATGTGTATGAATGCCATGAATTTTGGCAGCCCTATTGAAGGAATAGAAATGAGTGTTTTTTTGGACTTAGAGTGGTTGGAAATCATGGTTAAGGTATTAATATGCATGGAGATTGAACTAAGCATGTTAATCAAGGTTTATGAGTAATTGGTTTGGACATTAGGGTTTGAAAAGGTGAAATTGTGACTTAGCTTAGGAAATGGTTAGATAACTTTTTAATGGTCAATTAGTGACCATTTTAGGTAGGTTGACCCTAATTAGAACTGAAAAATTGGATGGTAAAGTGAAGGTGAAATCTGCCTATGGATAGCAGCATAGGGACTGAAAATTCAGTCCCTTTGCACTGCCATAACTTGGGCTGTGTTAGTCCAATTGATGTTTGGCCAATTGGACATGAAACTAGGCTTATAATGGCACATTTTTGCTGAAGAAACCATGCCCAAAAGACCAAAGCAAGAGGACCAAAACTTGGCCCCAATCCGGAACCCTGAAACTGCCTCTGCAGAATTGACCAAATGAACAGTAACTGTTCATTTGGCCATAACTCACTGTAGACTTGGTCAATTGGCCTGAAATTTTTACAACAACAAGTTAAGACATAGAAAAACAACTTTCATGAAGGAACCTACCCCAAATTATGGCCAGAACCCATCCAAACAAGTGGTTCCAGTCACTGTTCATGCACTGTAGATATGGTAATTTTCTGCAGAATGCATATCCGGACAGCTTGGGTTTTTGGGCCATATCTGGAGCTAAAAAACTCCAAATGGAGTGATTCAAAAAAGGAAATTCAACTAGACAAAATAAGGAACAACTTTTATGTTTTACATTTCTTCAAATTCCAACAGTAACAGTGTCCAATGGAACAGTGAAGTTGACTCACCAAAATTGAAAATTCTGCTTGTGTGGGTTTAAACTTAGAAATGGTATTAACACTTAATGCCAACAAGTTTTGAATGCCAAATGTGGTATATTGGGAGTGCCAAAGTCAATGTACATATTTTTTATCCAAAAGTCAACATTTTTGTTGACCAATGAGGTGAATAGTGACACCAAAACCAAAAATTGACAATTTTGCCAAAATGACCTAAGCTTTGAGAAAGTGACCAAAACTAACAAGTTTTAAATGTAAAATGGGGTACATTGGGAGTGTTAAAACCAATGCACCTATGTTCTATGCAAAAGTCAACTTTTTGTTGACTATTGAAGTGAATAGTGACATAAAAACTTGAAATTCAAAAATTGAAGAATTCAAAAGTATCAAATGCCCTAGTAGGCCTAATGTGATTGGTTTGGATAGGTTGGCATGCCAATAGGGTTCTGATAGCAGTACTGCGTATGATGTATGGCTTCATTGCCATTCTGTGATGTGATAGCCTATGGCTATACTGATTATGATGTTTTACCTGGCTTTATGCCTTATTGCTTATATGGCTTATTAGCCATTTTGTTTGCACACCGGGAGACACATTGTGACCGATGGTGTGACGGCCGAGGTACACAGTACCCGGTGCTAGTTTACCGTTTATCCAGTCCGGTCAATTTGTATAGGTTACTTGGGCATGGAAAAGTATAATTGTAATTGAACTGATTGTTAAAGAAAATACGAAAACTAAATATCAGGAATGATTACGATAGAATACAAAGAAACTTAAAAGTCATGAAGAAGTTAATATCATAAAACAAGATTAGCCCTCGACTAAACACTAAGTTGGTAATTATTTAGTTCTTATGAACACAATGGCTAAGAAATTATGATTTTTATATTGCATATTATTTCTTTCTATTTTATTATTTGCACCACTAAGCTTTATGCTTAGCGCGTCGCTTTTGCAACGCGTAGGTACTGAAGATTGGACAGAGGGCCAGTAGACCACAGATTCGGTAAGGCAGTTCACAGTTCTGCATAGTGTCTGTGTCACCTCACTGTCAGCAGTGCATTGGTAGGACGCTAGATGTCATTTTGGTATTTTGTAATTGATTTTATTTTCTCATATGTATTTGAACTTATGTAATATATTTTGATATTCATGTAAATAATGTAAAGTGTGGTTGTAAATGGAAAAGTGAATGTTTATCTATGATATATGCATGGTATCATATGAGATGGATGAATGATTGAGAAATGAATGGTTGACAAATGTTGAGAACTGAAATTGAGAAATATTGATGAGATTTTGATATTGGAGTTTGGAAATGATTGAATGTGAATATTGGAAGTGTTTTTCACAGGTTCCGAAGAACTGTTTTCTCCATTTTTAGCCGGTACTCTGCCGGATTTTCCAAAAAAATTTCGGAACCTCAAATAAATTACAATTTTAATAAATGAATTATATTTCACAAGTTATATTCAAAACTATCTTAAAAATGAATTAAGATAAAATAGAGTGCTCCAGCACACTGAGTGGCATAACTTGCTCAGCTACACTGTAGTCGGGTAAGGGGTGTCACATTTAGTGGTATCAGAGCACGGTTTAGGCGTTTCTGGGCCTAGATTGAGTCCATACCATGCATTGCATTTGTAAGAGTCGAGGTGACACTAACGCAGATCTGTTTATCTTTCTTATTTTGAATAGGATATGGACCCTTCATCTCAGAGAGCTGTTGAGGAGGAAGTGGAGAGTCATGCTCCACCGGCAGCAGCTGAGACTGGGGGCATGAGAGAATCTGCTCCACCAGCTCAAGCAGAGCCTGCTCAGCCTCCACAGGCCATGTTCCAACAAATGGCCGACTTCTTTAGACAGATGGCTGGGGTAATGCCAGCACCACCACCACCACCACCACCAGCTCCACAGCAGAAATCACACTTGGAGAGGCTAAGAAAGTTTGGAGCTGTGGACTTCTATGGTAAGAGAGAAGATGACTCATTGCGGTAGAATTGGTTGAACAGAACAGGCAAAGTTCTAAAACAACTCCACTGCACTCCAGAGCAAAACCTGGAAGCTGCCATATCTTTGTTGCAAGATGATGCATATGAATGGTGGGACACGGTGTCTAGTGAAGTGCAGATAGAAACTGTAACTTGGGACTTCTTTCTTTCAGAATTCAAGAAGAAATATGTGGGTACTGTATACCTGGAAGAGAGAAGAAGAGAGTTTATTAACCAAGGCAGAGACAGTTGTCAGTGGCCGAATATGAGAAGGAATTCGTAAGATTGAGCCGCTATGGAAGGGAGATAGTCCCTAATGAAGCTGAAAGATGTAAGAGATTTGAAGAGGGACTAAATGACAACATCAAGATCCAGCTCACTGCCTTGGGAATCACTGACTTCACTAAGTTAGTGGAAGCTGCATTAAAAGTGGAGAAAGTGAGAGTAAATGAACAAAATAGAAAAGATAGGCAGCGTAAGAGGGAATTTGGACCAGGACAATCAAGTATACCGACTGATAGTAAGAAGTTTAAGGGTTCTGGTTCACAAGATCAGACACAGGGCCACAGAGGCCAGATTGGGATATCTATAGCTAGTTCTCCGGGCACAATAACAAGGGGATCAACCCCAAAGCCTGAATGTATGCATTGTGGTAGAAGACACAGAGGAGTGTCATTGTTAGCGGAGAGTGTTTCAAATGTGGGGCTACGGATCATTTCATAAGAGATTGCCCTCGGAGGAGTGGTTCAATAGCTCGGTACAAGTTGATAGACCTTCCCTATAGTTCAAAGGGGTAAAAGATCGGGTAGAGCGGCTTGGTGACATTTCACGTAAGATTGTTTTAGAGGCAGTTTGAAAAGCCCGAAGTCAGGGTGGTACCACAAGTATATGCTATGGAAGCTCAGGAAGAGCCAAACCCAGACACTGATGAGGCGATGCAAGGAAGTGAAGAAACAAGGAGGTAGCAACTCCCCGATTACATAAGTCAGGTAAATTTCGAGGATGAAATTTAAATAAGAGGGGAAGAGTTGTAACACCCTCCCCGTAGCAACTCCATACATTCTACTGTTCCGGTGACCGGGGTCGGTCCGGACAGCTAGAACATTCGGAAAAATATTTAAACTTAAGTGAGAAACCATAAATAACTCAAATATTGACAAGAAAAATTTAGTAAAAATTTTAGAAATAAAATACAAACAAGTTCAACGAGCCGGTGCCCAAGCGATGGGTAACCGGAGGGAAGTTGCGGTTCTCGCAACGAGGAGCCCTAGACCCGGGGGAAAAATTATAAAATAATTTTTGGCACTCCAGAGAAGGGTCATTGAGGTTCCTATGGCATTAGAATTCCAAGAAAATATTTAGAAAAATTTTTCAATCGGTACAGACAATTTTGACCCGTTAAGCCAAACAGAGGGCATTTTGGTCATTTCGCCTTCAGAGGTGATTTTCGGCCGACTTGTCCAGTTAAGTAAATAATTATTATGACTCAAAATATGAATAAATATTGCTAAAAATTAAATTGAAATGTGGTAGAAAAGAAAAGAAAAGAAAAATAGTGGAAATTAAGGATAATGACATCACATGATGTCATTATCTTACTCCCAACCAATCACCATCTAACAAGCAATCTTAAGACACTTAAAAGAGTCAAAAATAGACCAAAAATTTCTGGTTTCCTTCTTCATCTTCAACCAGCCAAAACGTGAGTTTCTTCCTCCATAGCTTTTATTTTTTTATACCTTCCAATCTTTGATTCCTTACCCTAAAACCCTTAGGTCTCTTCATTAAAACTTGTCCACACACCTTGTAGGAGTGTTTGGCAGCCAAGAAAAGCCAAGAAAGTGAAGGAATTTCTTGGGAAAATTCTACCCTCCTAAGGTTAGTGCACCTATTCATTTGAAACTCTTATATTCCATGATAGTGACTTGAAATAAGTTAGGAATTGTAACTAAAATGAATAAAAATTATGTGTATGAATGCCATGAATTTTGGCAGCCCTATTGAAGGAATAGAAATAAGTGTTTTGTTGGACTTAGAGTGGTTGGAAATCATGGTTAAGGTATTAATATGCATGGAGATTGAACTAAGCATGTTAATCAAGGTTTATGAGTAATTGGTTTGGACATTAGGGTTTGGAAAGGTGAAATTGTGACTTAGCTTAGGAAATGGTTAGAGAACTTTTTAATGGTCAATTAGTGACCATTTTAGGTAGGTTGACCCTAATTAGAACTGAAAAATTGGATGGTAAAGTGAAGGTGAAATCTGCCTATGGATAGCAGCATAGGGACTGAAAATTCAGTCCCTTTGCACTGCCATAACTTGGGCTGTGTTAGTCCAATTGATGTTTGGCCAATTGGACATGAAACTAGGCTTATAATGGCACATTTTTGCTGAAGAAACCATGCCCAAAAGACCAAAGCAAGAGGACCAAAACTTGGCCCCAATCCGGAACCCTGAAACTGCCTCTACAGAATTGACCAAATGAACAGTAACTGTTCATTTGGCCATAACTCACTGTAGACTTGGTCAATTGGCCTGCAATTTTTACAACAACAAGTTAAGACATATACAAACAACTTTCATGAAGGAACCTACCCCAAATTATGGCCAGAACCCATCCAAACAAGTGGTTCCAGTCACTGTTCATGCACTGTAGATATGGTAATTTTCTGCAGAATGCATATCCGGACAGCTTGGGTTTTTGGGCCATATCTGGAGCTACAAAACTCCAAATGGAGTGATTCAAAAAAGGAAATTCAACTAGACAAAATAAGGAACAACTTTTATGTTTTACATTTCTTCAAATTCCAACAGTAACAGTGTCCAATGGAACAGTGAAGTTGACTCACCAAAATTGAAAATTCTGCTTGTGTGGGTTTAAACTTAGAAATGGTATTAACACTTAATGCCAACAAGTTTTGAATGCCAAATGTGGTATATTGGGAGTGCCAAAGTCAATGTACATATTTTCTATCCAAAAGTCAACATTTTTGTTGACCAATGAGGTGAATAGTGACACCAAAACCAAAAACAAGAAGTTAATATCATAAAACAAGATTAGCCCTCGACTAAACACTAAGTTGGTAATTATTTAGTTCTTATGAACACAATGGCTAAGAAATTATGATTTTTATATTGCATATTATTTCTTTCTATTTTATTATTTGCACCACTAAGCTTTATGCTTAGCGTCGCTTTGCAACGCTGTAGGTGCGAAAGATTGACAGAGGGCCAGTAGACCACAAATTCGGTAAGGCAGTTCACAGTTCTGCATAGTGTCTGTGTCACCTCACTGTCAGCAGTGCATTGGTAGGACGCTAGATGTCATTTTGGTATTTTGTAATTGATTTTATTTTCTCATATGTATTTGAACTTATGTAATATATTTTGATATTCATGTAAATAATGTAAAGTGTGGTTGTAAATGGAAAAGTGAATGTTTATCTATGATATATGCATGGTATCATATGAGATGGATGAATGATTGAGAAATGAATGGTTGACAAATGTTGAGAACTGAAATTGAGAAATATTGATGAGATTTTGATATTGGAGTTTGGAAATGATTGAATGTGAATATTGGAAGTGTTTTTCACAGGTTCCGAAGAACAGTTTTCTCCATTTTTAGCCGGTACTCTGCCGGATTTTCCAAAAAAATTTCGGAACCTCAAATAAATTACAATTTTAATAAATGAATTATATTTCACAAGTTATATTCAAAACTATCTTAAAAATGAATTAAGATAAAATAGAGTGCTCCAGCACACTGAGTGGCATAACTTGCTCAGCTACACTGTAGTCGGGTAAGGGGTGTCACACAGGATGTCATCAAGATTGTCCGGGGATAGCCTATCCCGATCTTCCCGAAGGCAGATGGAGGACCCCAAGACCTTAGCAAAACCCAAGTTCTCTCGAACCATGCGGTTCCTCTCCAGCGAGTGGATCAAGATTTGGGCACCGCGGGAAAGGGTCCTTATAGGAGGTTGGGAAGGACCCCCTTCCTCACTCGAAGCGACTGGAGGAGGTGGAGGCGGCTCTTCTTGGCGAGGAGGAGATCGGACCACTTCTATGACCGGCAGTCCCGAGGGTTGAGATGAGCCTCCTTGCGTCTCCCCGGGATCATGACTGGGCGTTTGAAGCAGCTCAGAACACTTCATCTCCCGCACTTTCCGGGAGACCTCCCTCTTCCGCTTTCGGCTCTCCTTGGAAGCCTCGCCGCTTGCCATACCTGCACAAAGAAGAGGTCAGTGAGATCTCTAAGGCCCAAAGATCAGAGATATAGAAAATACCGATGCCGAGGTCAGAAAGCTGAAGCCCGCGATCTTTGCCAGTGATCAACTCCATTGTCCAGTGATGCAGTTTGGCAGTCACTGCATCCAAACAAGAAAACTTCTCTCTAGCCGCCTGATCTTTCAGTTCCATCACCATCAGGCCTTCTTCCCTATTTAGGGTGATGCGCTTCGGAAGCAAGGGGCCCTAGTGCAGCCAGCTGCGAGGGAAACCCTCAAAGCCGTTTGGAATTTTGCTCCTCAGAATAAAGAAGCGATTCTTCCAATTCTTCAGGGAGGAGGGTAGATCGGTAAAGAGCCCACAATGTGGCTTCGCCTGAAAGAACCAATACTCATCGTCCTTTCGACGAGTCAGCCTATGCAGCTCGGCGAACACCTTAGCTATAGGACTGAGTCCCTTAGCTCGGCAGAGGCCTCTGAAGGCTACTAGGATCCGCCACGAGTTAGGGTGAACTTGGGCGATGCACACTTGGTGAAATTTTAAAACTTCCTTAAAGAAGTCATCAAGAGGGAACCGCAGCCCAGCTTTTAATTGTTCTTCATAGACCATGATCATATCGTTCTCCTCAAAGAAGTGATCGGCACGAAGATCGCCATGACACTTAATCAACTCGTATGAATCAGGCCGAATGTTGTACTCTTGGCTGAACGACTGCAGGTCGGTTTCTTGAAGGATTGATGGCAGTTTGTCCATGGGAAGATTTTCTCTCCCTGAAGAATGTACATGCCTTGATGGTGCTCCTTGTCCCCAAGCTGGAACAGAGGCCCTAGGAGGTTCAGGTCGCACACTTGGCCTGACCACCTCCACTTCATCAAATGACCACGAGATCTGAATGGAAGGAGGGCTTGCCACTCTCTGACCCTTAGCGCCGCTCATTTTCAAAGGAAATAGAGAATTTAAACTAAAAGAAGGATCAAAACCCTTACCAGAGCTTGATCGGTGTCGGAAGAACTTGAGAAATCGAGAGAATTTTGGAATCGCTCGCGGGATGCTGAAAATGACATAAGAGAGCAACTGGCTGACCCATCCCCTATTTATACCTGTCTGATCATATAATGCTCACAGTGTTCCAGGCGGTGCATCGGTTAGCGGGACTCATCAGCTTTTCTGACACGTCTCACGAATATTCCAGAAATTCCATAATAAAAGAGATCGGCTAGTTATAGATCGGTGAATTAAGGTGGATCAGTTAAGGGTTGTTCGGTCGGGAACCGAATCGGATAAACACATCAAAGATCGGAAAATAATCAATGCAATAATAATAAAAATGATAATTGATAAAAAAATTTTATTTATAAAAAGGGCAAATTACATCATTTGGGCGATCTCCAGAGATCGGGTTACATTAAAGGTCGGATTACATCATTTGGGCGATCTCTAGAGATCGGATTACATTAAAAGTCAAATTACATCATTTGGGCGATCTCTAGAGATCGGCAGTACATCCCATCTAATAAAGACCTATGTCAAAGCCCAGTCTTGTGATTGAATCAAAAGATGTGTTTGATCAGGAGACCGGCCATTGACGTCGGATAGATGTACAGCTCAGATGGGGTGATTATGACTCTCATAAGGATGGAGAGTCATCTCCACCGTCATCGACCAGAACCGAGCTGTAGTCAGGACGCCCAATGTGGTGAGAAGCCGAATGAACTTCAAGGGGCAGTCACCAATGTTAAGGGGAATATTAGCAGTCTTCTCGCTCGAAATCAGTTCGCCGATTGTATCGGTCGAACGATTCGAGATCGACACGATCGAAGTCCTCGATTCAGGTCGGTAAATTAGTCCGGTTCTCTCACTATCATCAAATGAGGTTATCATAATTTCCCGATCACCGGGATCGTAAATTTTCAGTCAGAGAATAAAAAGGATGATCGGAAAAAGATCAAAAGCCACTATCATGGCCGGGACTATTACCGGAGCAGTTAGAACAGGAAATGTGAGAAGGAAGAGGAGAAAATCAAATGCGGAGGGCTTTCCCGTTGAAGGTATATATATAGGGAAAATCTGAGCATTTATTGCGAGCAGAAAATGAAGCAGATGCCTCGGAAATCGAAGAAATAAATGCTTTGACTGAACCGGACCTGGATGAAGGAGAAGATCAGAGTTGGAGAGGTCAGAAGAGGGGAGCCCGGCATGAGAGAGCGGAAAAGGATCATGTAAGAAAGATCGGAAGGGAGGGGAGGTCGGAAAACAAAGGGAATAAGACAACTTCCGCTAACTGTCTTCATAATCAGAGCCGAGGTAGTTAAAGCATTGCAGAGGAAATCTCCACCGCATGCCCTGCACTGCCCGTGACATCGACATGTGCGAGTATGTCATGTGATCTTTGTACATCCCAATCTCCACCGTTAATCTTACTTGTAAGGACGAGCCCAGAGCCCTTGGATCAAAGAAGAAGACGACAAGACCAGCGCCTTTCACTCCCAGCCCTCAGATCGCCCTTGACAAGGAAATTTTGGATCGTCAGATTAGAAGAGAGAAAGGACAAATATTCTGAAAGGGATCTTCTGATTCTCTTTAATTCTCGAGCCTCAGATCATGTCTTTTAAAATCCTAACCTTTCATCTCCCTCAAAATAAATCCTGACCCTTCATGGAGAGCACCCAGTTCCTATAAATACCTGCATGAAAACTGTTCAAGAAGGATGAAAAAAAGGGTAGTGACTATAGCGGAAGAACTCTGAAACTTAATTCAATTCGTTACTCTACTATTTTTTAGCTTTCATAAGAAAAACTTTTAAAACCTGTTTTCTGAAGTATTTTCTTGCAAAGGAATTTTTGAATACTAAAACTCTCCATTTTCAGTTCGTTCATTATCCTGTGACACTCTCACTTTCAGTTCTTAGTTAGCTTTATTTTCACTCTTATTGTCCAAGCTCAACTTCATTCAAACTCGGTTATTATTTTGACCTGACCGCATTTTAGAGAAGCATCCTTCATTTCAAGGCGAACCTTAGCCCTCAGGCTATCAATTCGCAATCCTATTATGTTTTGTGATTCCGTAATTAGTTCAATAGATTCGGCTCCCTACAGGTGAGTGCTTATATCGCTGCTTTATCAAGTGCCCGTTTTATTTTACGTATTTCCTCTATTTTCATGTTTGTAATTTTCACCAAGTTTATATTGCGTTAAAAAAAAACGCGAAGAAGGTTATTCTCGAATTTACTTCTTTGTTAATCAGTCCATTCTTTTGGTTAATCTTTGTTACTTCTAAATGCAAGAGTCCTAGTCCCGAGTAGCGTATAAGTAGTTGGATAAAATGTAGGTAACTGTATCTTAAGCGTTTCTTTAAAAATAGAAGGTCTGAATAATAAGTCAGGTAAATAGTAAAGTTGAATCACTAGGTTAACACAGAAGACGATCGGGTAAGATTCCATAAGGCAGAATAAAACCAAATTTCAGATAAATAAATGGAACAGATCGGGTATCAAAAGGTACTGGTAAGGCGACCACATAGGAGGTCGGTAAAATTCAGTCTGGTATCCCCTATCTAATCACGAGGTACTAATGAGTTAAAAGAAGCCTTATTCCGATCCCCGGCATCTTTGAATGCCAAAACCCTTAGTCTTAGGCTCTTATGATGTGTAGCTGTAATCAAATTTCGAGAGGTCGGAAAAGTCCTTATCCGACTCCCATTAAAATAAAAGAGATCGGAGGGGAGTTCTTATCCGATTCTCAAACCTAAAATTTTAATAAATGTTTAAAAGAGATCGGAGGAGAGTTCTTATCCAATTCTCAAGCCTAAAAATTTCCATAAATATTTAAAAGAGATCGGAGGAGAGTTCTTATCCGATTCTCAAGCCTAAAAATTTACATAAATATTTAAAAGAGATCGGAGGAGAGTTCTTATCTGATTCTCAAACCTAAAATTTTAATAAATGTTTAAAAGAGATCGGAGGAGAGTTCTTATCCGATTCTCAAACAAAAATTTCCATGAATATTTAAAAGAGATCGGAGGAGAGTTCTTATCCGATTCTCAATCAAAATTTTCATAAATATTTAAAGGAGATCGGAGGAGAGTTCTTATCCGATTCTCAAATTAAATTTTAACAAATACGTAAAATGATCCCCCCTAAAATAAAACTAATACACAACAGCAACTCACTAAGGGTCATCTTATTTATTCGTGTATCTGGGTAACCCGAATTGGTGAAAAATCAAATATTCCCTTTTACCAAGAGGATTAACATTTCCATTCGAACCCTCCTAACTATTAATTTTAGTTTATAAAGAGCTTGAAGTTAAATCTGCTTACCCTCATTGAGGGACGAGGTGGGGTGCCTAACACCTTCCCCACCCGTTTACGGACCCCGAACCTAGAATCTCTGTTCTTGAAGTGGTTTTATTTTAATTTATTTTCACAAATGGTTTTCTTTAATTTCCCTCAAAATTAAAGTGGCGACTTCTCACTCTTTCCCACTTCGGTGAGGGTTCGTCCAGGCGACCGCAAAACACCTTGCGACACCAGGTTCAGAAATCTATTGATAGTAATTCCAAAAGTTAGGGTCTTCATGCAAAACTCTACATCAACATATCTAACTTTCGAAATCACCATTCCCAAAGTAAATAAAATCTCTTTCTCGCATGAAATATTTAGCAATGTATAAATTATTTTTTCTTTTTTATTTTTTATTATTAAAAATAATTGAAAATATTATTTTAATGCCACATTAGCAAAAATTGAAAGCATTAAACAAAATGTTGTGCTTGCTAACGAAGCGTTATCATAGAGTACCACTCTGTCATTTCGTAAACCTCAGACCCTAAAGTGAAAATAAGCAAAACTATAATATACTTTTTTGTAATTTTCATTTTTTTTGTTCCATATTAGTATATTTCTTTTCCACGTTAACACCTTTCTATTCCACATCAGCACCTCTTGACAAAGAAAAGATAGAAAGTCATCATTTACTAATAGTGCAAAACCTTAAGGTACCACCTTGTTACAAAGTGAACTATAAACCCTGAAATAAAAATAAGTAAAATCACAATATATATATATATATATATATGTAAAAGCATCCTTTGTAAAAAATACTGGGATTCTCTCTATGATCATTAATATATTTAATTTTGGAAAAATTATAAGAAAGTATATATGCCACTTGAGTGCAAATCACCCTCACAAAGCAGCCTTTGTAAAAAAATGTTGAGATTCTCTCTATGATCATTAGTCTCAATATATATAGAGAGAATATCAATGCCACTTGAGAATTAAATAACTCAAATTCTTGGATAGTTCTTGCTAGCTTGAAATTTGACTAGATCTGCATTGCAGACATAGTTTTTCTCCCTCAATTGTCCTTAACAAGAAAATAATAATAATAATAATTATTGGCCTAATTCTTTTGTCCTTTTTGATATAATCCATGCTTAATTAATGAAAACAACATCCTCGTTCAGAGATATCCTAATTTGTTGCTTTGATGTAAACCAATTAACATTATCATCTTATGCACGCAATTGTAAGAGATTTCGTGAAGATTTCGTCTGCTTAGTAGTCAAACATGCAAGCTGCAAAACTATTTGTTTCAATCCCATGTTCTTTTCATGGAGATTTCGTCTGCTTAGTAGTAAACAATGATAAGACTCTACATGATCAAAATTTAAAAATTCAAATGTTCATCATTATATTTTGAAATATCAAATTTCTTCTTTATTTGTTTCAATCCCAACTTCATTTCATGCAGAAATCTCGGTTTAAGGGTACAATGATGGATGCAGAATAAGACTTTACGTGATCAAAATATAAATATTTAAATATTCCTCATTATATTTCGAAATATAAAGTTTTTTTCACCACACCAAAATTATTATATTGAGACTAAAAATTCTCACTCAAAAATCTATTTTTTTGTCTTTATATATAAGACTTTACATGATCAAAATTTAAAAATTCAAATGTTCATCATTATATTTTGAAATATCAAATTTCTTCTTTATTTGTTTCAATCCCAGCTTCATTTCATGCAGAAATCTCGGTTTAAGGGTACAACGATGGATGCAGAATAAGACATTACATGATTTTGAAATATAAATTTTTTTTCACCACTCCAAAATTATTATGCTGAGTCTAAAAATTTTGACTCAAAAATCTATTTTTTTTATCTTTATATATTTTTAGAGAAAAATAATCATTTATCTTATTTACTGTTGTCCCTAAATGTAATTAAAAACAGATATAGAGACATATATATATTTGACATTGATTTAACTTTCAAAGACAAATATATTTTTCTATAACTTAGAGATACAAATAAAAATTGCCTCCCATTTCATTTTAACAAACTATATTATTTGCCTCTAAATATATTTTTAAAGATAAAGTAAACTAACTTTAATTGTTTATACAAAAATTTCTAAATTTATTTTTAGAATCAAATAAATTTGTCTTTAATAATATTTTCTAAAAATAAATTATCTTGTCATTATATATTAATATCTTCATATCATTAATTATTAATATAAATGCATTTATTTGTTTTTAATAATACAACATTTATTTACTACTACAATTTAAATAAAACTTATTTAAATGACTAAAAATAATAAATATTATCTAAATTTAACAAATATAATTAAAAAAAAAAAAACTATAACTAGAGGTTGTGTATTCCCCACTTTTTGCTTGAAATGTCAAGGGAGAAGGATTGCCATTTATAGGAAAACCATCGTCTCTCAAGTCCTTGAAAAACGATGTAGATATCTCTTTCTTTTTTCTTTCAAATTATTATTTTCTTAATTTGTAATTTAGAATTTAAATTTTCAATTCATTATATAAATATTTTACTATAATAAAGAATTAATAATATATTATATTATATAATCAAATTTTATTATATCTATTATAGTACTTATATATTTTTAAGTACAAATTTAATTAAAAATAAAAATTAAAAAAATAAATATATTAATATATGCATAATTAATAAATTCAAATCATTAAAATATTTGTTGTTTAATGATAAAAGTGTTTTTATCAATTTTGAGTTTTTTTTCTTAAGAAATTAATAACATTTGTTAGCTTAATAATTAATAACAATATGTTGATTAAAAGCTTTAATAATATAGATTAAAAGAAAAATATAATTTATTTATTTTAATATATACAAACATAATATAATATAAGCATATATTTGTATATATTTACATGTTTAATTTTTAAAAATCACTTTTTTATTTAACTATATATAATCTACACATATTTAGCATGGCACACCTTTTACTTATATATATATATATATATATATATATATATATATATATGGAAAAAAGGAAATTTTTGTAGTGACAAATTAAAAAAAAAACCTTAAAACTTCTTATATAAATAAAGTTAATCTTAAAGAATTAGAAACAAATAATATAACATTTAGAGGCTAATAAGTTTTGCCTCAAAAATTAATTATTAGAAATAAATGATATAATATTTAGATACTAATAGGTTTTGCCTCAAAAAAGTAATTATTAGAAACAAATAACTATATATTTAGAAACTAAGTTTTTGCCTAAAAAAAGTAATTATTAAAAACAAATAATTAACATGTAGAGACTAATAAGTTTTTATCTCAAAAAATGAGTCATTAGAAATAAATAATATAATATTTAAAAACTAATAAAATTTTGCCTCAAATAATAGTTATCAATAATAAATATTTTATTTGTCTCAAGGTATGTGTCTCTAAAAAACAATATTGTAGTAGTGTTTCTTTTAATTAAAAAATGAGTTACCAAATAAGTTGATCTAACTATTTATTAAAAAAAAATAATATAACATTTAAAGACTAATAAGTTTTTATCTAGAAAAATGAGTCATTAGAAATAAATAATATAATATTTGAAAACTAATAAAATTTTGCCTCAAATTATAGTTATTAATAATAAATATTTTATTTATCTCAAGGTATGTGTCTCTAAAAAACAATATTATAGCAGTGTTTCTTTTAATTAAAAAATAAGTTACCAAACAAGTTGATCTAACTGTTGGAGGTAAAAAAACAAAAAGAAAAAAAAAAGAAAACGCTATTACTTGGCATTCAAAAGAGAAATTGAATAACCTCTTCATTAATTAATTACCTTTATTATTATTATTATTATATGTTATTATGTGGCTTGTATTTGAATATGATTTTATTGATCATAATCCAAAAAGGTATAATTCAAATTTATGAGATTCGTGGCGATAGTAAAGGGACATGATTGATATAGGCCTAAGATAGGAGCCCACCACTATCTCACAATGTGAGGGAAGGGGGATACCCCTCACAGCATATACCAATATAAATATCATAAATTTTGCCTATTGTGGCAGAGTGTGAGATTTACGAAAGGATTAGAGTTTGGATAGTTCAAAGAGATTATCTTTTTGTCATAATAAAACTTTTTGCTCGTGTTTTACCTGTAGATGTAGACTTTAGAGTTGAACCACATAAATCTTGTATGTCCATTTTTCTTCTTTCCTCCATATTGTGATTATATGTGCCTTAAATCTGTGTGTTTGTTATAATAAACTAGTATTATAGTGTACTTTATGCATACAATCTAAGATTACTAATGACATTAGCTTCAACAAAACATGATGTGGATATGCTTAATGGAGGATCAAGTTTCAATTTATGAAAGATAAAAATAAAATCTTCACTAATTATATAAGGTTTATGGAAGGTAATCAATGATACTTGTTTAGAGGGTACAAAGGAGGTAGATAATACTAATTTAAAGAAGAAAGCCTTGAGTATGATTTATAAATGTATTACTAATAATGTTCTGTGAGAGATTAACAATGAGGAAACAACATATATGGCATGAAAGAAATTGGAGGAATTTTATTTTGCAAAATCACTGATAAACTACCTTTATTTGAAGAAGAGACTTTACAATATCAGAACGAGAGAAGATACACCCATTAAAAAATAATTAGACGAATTTAATTCAATCATCACGAACTAAAAAAATATAGACATTGATATTGATAACAAGGACTAGACTTTGATTGTGTTATGTTCATTGGCATCCTCTTATAAGATTTTTTTTTTTTGGTATGGAAAGAACAATATTTCACTAGATGATGTTCGTAATTCATTAAAATCAAAAGAGTTGAAAAAAGAAAAAGCTTTCTAAATAATAAAGAAATCTCTTAGGGATAGGGTTTAGTGAGCAAGTGAAGAACACAATTAAGGGAGAATATTTCAAGTAGAAAAAGTCTAAGTCATGATCAAAATCAATAGTGATAAAAGCTAAAGGCCTGTTCCCATGTGAAAATTATGGTAATTTTTTAAGAAAAATTTTCTAAAAAAACTAAAAAATAAATTTTTGTGTTACATATGCCAGCTCTTCAAAATTAAATTAAGATTTGAAAAATAGTTTTAAGTTATTTTTCACCGTTTTGCTTTATAACAATAATTTCTGCTTTTTAACTTTTTTTAAATTGAAAATTTTGATTTTTCTTTAATTAAAATTATATTATAATATTTTCATAACTAAAATTAAATAATTATTTAAGAAAATTTTTTTATAATGATAAAAAATAATCATTTTATTATAAAGGCCAAATCATAAAATTAAAAAATTAAACTTTGGCATGTTTTTGTGTTTTAATCCCATCATTTCAATTTTGACAAGAAAAAGTCAAAATTGAAATGTTTGTAAAAATTTTATCCAAAATTGAAACCCAATTTAGGAGGAATGTGTCTTGGATGATGTGGCATGTCACCTATCTTTTTAAATTTTTAAAACGTGAGATCCACTTGATGCATCACATAATAAATTTAAAAAAAAAAACAACTCCTTTCTTTCTCTCTGTTAGAGTCCAAGTTCAAGTAGAACTAGGAATTAAATTAGAATTAGGAAATTAGATAAACTAGGAAGTTTATTAGAATTTAAATTCTGAATTAAAGTTCCAAAAGGACTAGGTTTTAGTGGCCTATATATATGAATAGTTGGTTGGCCATTATATTGGAGAGCTCAAAAAGTCGAGAGGAGTATTGAATTCCATGAGTTTTGTTTGAGTGATTTTTAGGGTGAGAAAAATAATTAGTGATTGTATAATTATTTTTCCTTTGATAATAAATTTCTTTAGTGGAGTAGGCTTAAGCCAAACCATCTTAAATTTAGTGTTCTTTATTTTGTGTGGGTATGATTTTCACAATAAGTGATATTAAAGCTGTGGTTCAAGATAATGAACACAAAATTTGAGGTGGAGCCATTCGATGGGAAAAATAATTTCAGTCTATGGCAAAGCACTGTGAAGGATGTCCTTGTACAATAAGGATTAATTAAGGCGTTGAACGAGAAACAGCCGGCGACTATGAAAGGTGATGATTGAGAGGAGCTTCAACAAAGGGTGGTGAGTATGATTAGATTGGCACTAACCCCTAATGTGAAGCATAATGTTTTGGAGGAGACCTCGCTAGTTGTTTTGCGTAAGAAATTAGAGAGTTTGTACATGTCAAAGTCACTCACAAATTATTTATACTTGAAGAAGGAACTATACCAACTCAGAATGGATGATAGTATTGATGTCAGAGATCACCTTAATATTTTAATAAATTAATTGCCTAATTGGCTAGTGTTAATATGAAGATAGATGATGAAGATAAAGCCCTCTTACTTCTAACCTCACTCCCATAATCTTACAAAAGCTTGGTGACAGCCCTAACAGTTGGGAAGGAGACTTTGAAAATGGAGGAGACTACTGCAGTTATTTTAGATGATAAGAAGTTCAAGAAGACAGATAGTAAAAATGAATGTGGAGCTTTTGTTATTGATTCTAGTCGTGGTAAAAGCAATCCATATGGAAACAATTGAAGAAAAAATAGTATATCTAGCTCGAGACCATGAGTAGACTTTAAAGATAGAGAATGCTACTACTGTCATGAAAATGGCCACATTCAATATTATTGTGTGAAGAAGAAGGAAGATCTTGCAAAGTTTAAACAATTCAAGAAGAGTCATGGAAAAGAAAAGAAGGAATTGCTACAATTGCAACTGATGATGGTGTTGATAGTGAATGTTTTAATGTGGATAATGATAAGGAAAAGGTAAAAGATCCATTACAAGATGAGTAGTTAATGGATTTTACTTGCCCATTCCATATATGCTCAAAGAAAGAGTGGTTTGATGTAATTGAAGAGAAGAAAGAAGAGAAAGTGAAGCTAGGCAATGGGAATAATGTAACATCCCGAATTTTTAAATAATTATTTTGTGTAATTATATAATTTTTGACTGGGTTGGTGAGCCCAGAAGGGGCCATAATGATATGTGGATATGGGAGATGTGTTTTAAAAGTATTATTTGGATCATTTTGCAGGTTGGGTAGGTCCTAGGTATAAGGGGAATTCTGTCAGATTTTCGACAAAACTTAGGAATTTTTCCTTTGACTATTTGAAGTTTTGTTTGAATAAACATTCCAAAGAAATGTTGTGTTTCTATCATAGTGGGGCTAAATGGTGTGCCTATCTAGTGCAAGGAATCAGTACTTAAAGGTGAATTATGACAGCATAACTGTCCTAGATGGGAGAGAGGGTACCATTGTTAGCAGTCATCAGCGGATAGCCCAGTCAAAGTAAGTGTATAATATTAGTGGATTCAAAAGAGATAAGAGGTTGGGGAAGTCTGATATGTTGAGACGTACAGTAGTAACTATGTAATATTCTCGATGTTTTTGCTATAAGCTAGAGATTATAGTATTGATATAGGATTATTGTATAGAGCTGCATTCTTCCTTACGGTGTTCCATAATGAGAGTGTTTGTAGGTAACCTCTGGTTTGGTATAAATATGCTAGAACAGAGTTTTATATTTGTAGAGGAGTTGGGAACTCCTAGTTAGGGGTTTAAAACCCTTGAGTTAGAATATCGAAGGCCACAGTTGGGTGGTAGCTAAATCAATGACTCGATTATTCTAGCATGAGCTAGAGTTATATTAGGAGTTACCATAAGATTAGAGGTTTCAGTATAGTCACGAGTAAAGGTAGCACCTTCAGAGTGAGATCATCTGGTCTCCAATATGGTGTCTTGGACAGTTTTGGCATTATAATGGACGTTTTGCCTAAAATTTAGTAAAAATATTACCTTCTTTGTCTGGCAGCAAGGCGTATAATATGACTTTGCTCCCCTAAAACGGATATCGGATGCTATGAATAGTGTTTATAGCTTATGAAATGACACTTAATGGAGTTTGTAGTATGATAAGAGAGTAGATAGCTTGACATGGTTGTGGCAAGGTAACAGAAGTAGTACTTCTTTTGCAACCAGTTGTGATATAGGGTATAGTCTTATCTTTTCAAGAGAGATAGAAGATTACTACTATTGATGGTGACCTGCAGAATAATGTCCCAAATGGGTCTATAGAGTGTGGTAGAGAGTTGTCGGCTCATGTATCCTAGAAAGGGTACAAGTTCCATTGTAGGAGCCATAAGTGATTAGATCATGATAGATGTAAAGCCTTTAATTTGAATGACAGGTTTGGGTACCCAATATCTTAAGTTTTGGCTAAGTGAGTGGATATAAGAAAGTAGAATCCCTATAGATCCCCTCCTCGAGATAGTAGAGGGTAGTATGTAGTCTAAAGGACAAAAATAGAGATCACATAGTGAATGCGTGGCTACTATTACCTGAGTTCCTTCTTAGCTTCTTATTGCAAGAGTATACTCTAAGTAAAGGAAAGGATAAGGACAAAAATTAACATAGATAAATCATAACATATGTATATATATAGAGGAAGTATAAAAGGAAAAGATAAAATAATTGGTTTAGATGCAGCAGGAGAAATAACACGAATGCCAGTAAAAGTGCTAGCTAGAGTGGTTTGAAGATCAATTTTGAATAACACCAAGGTGTAGATGATTGATAGAGATAGTGAAAAGGTACAAGGTTTTAACATGCCAATCAAGTCAAAAAAGAGGATAAAGCTAAAGAATAAAATAGTCAAAGTTTGATTTTGGGTAAGAGAAAAAGAGTCAGCTCAAGAACAAATTGAAAAGCCCATATCAGGATAAGATTAGGAAGAGTAGAGTTAAGATGCAGAGGAGGCAAATGTGGTTCTAAAGAAGGTAAATGAGATAAATATAAGGGTAAGAATATGGAGAGCTTAGAAAAGGATGATATTAGGGAGAAAGTTTGTCATGGTATAAGACCTAAAAGTGCAGAACTTAGAGCAAGTCATAATTGATGCAGTATTAGGAGCTTGAACCTAAAGCTTAGAGTTATAGGATTTGGATTAGATTTTGTCTGTTTTCTATCCCCAAGATAGAATAAGGGGCAATAGGATAAGAACCCTTTAGATTGTTGACAGTATGAGGAAAGTTAAGTAAAGTGTATAACCAAAGCAGGTAGTAGCTATAGGGTGTGTAGTGGTAGCTTGAACTGTCCTATTAGGCAGAAAAGCAAAGTCAGTAGGTAGTATGTTCAATAAAAGTCAACATAATGGATTCAATCATGCTCGATGAGAAAAGAATAAAGGAAAATGACACATAGGTTTTAGGTTAAACTAATGAGATAATGAGAAGGTAATTAAAGATTTGTTATGAATGTTAGGCAAATGTCTTTAGTGTGATCAATAGAGTCACTTTGCAGTAAAGCGATAGTGACAAAACAACAGTAGGGGTAGAATGAAAAGCGATGGTATAGGTGGTTATAAGTCACTAGGAAGTTTAAGAATCAAAATAATGGCTATAGGTAATGGTAGAGTTAGTACTAGAAGAATCTATTAGTGAGAGATGTCTTTCAGAATACAACAAAAGTCAAGGGCACAATATGAATGACAGTAAGTGTGATTGAAGTTAGCTCTAGAAGAATCTGTTAATAAGAGGTATCTTCTAAAATACAGCAGAAGGCAAGGGATAAGATAAAGATAGTATATCAGGATTGGACAGTGGTATAATAGAGGGTTGGTGAGGTTGATATCTTATATGTAGAGCATAACTTTTGCAAGGAGATGATAAAATTTGAAAAAAAAAATTAAGAGACATGGGTTAAACATTATTATACGAAATCATATGTAGTTGACTATATGAGGATATTTCTCCTTCTCTTCAAGTTTAGCTCGTACCTTTGGCTCTAGAGGGTTATGTAAGGAACAGAGACTGGGTCAAGGTGAACCAGTATTTAAGAGTTTAGTAGGCACCAGTTCATATGCAATCTCCTAATATAAGAATGACGGTAAGTTCATACTTAATGTCAAGGACGAATGGACGATTAGAGTAATGATAAGAGTTAGATCAAGTTAGTTACAAGGGCTTATAGCCCTTCTGAACTATAAATTGGAGGGAGTGTTATCTGTGGATGAGATTCGATGGATGAAACTTTTGCTAATAGGTAGATTCGAGGCTGAAGTCTGGAAAGCTGTAGGCAATAGATGTGGCTATATCAAGAAGAATGAATACATAAAGTATCTTGTCTGGGATTGTGGTACAACACACATTTCTCACTGCTATGACAGTTTAGGTGGAACTTATAGGATACCCATCTAATCATGAAGGGCAATTCCTTACAAAGGATAGTAGGGGACGATAATGTTTTGATGGTCATATTAGAAAGGAGGATAAGAAAGAATCATCCATGGTGAATGGCCTGTGTTCCATAAAATGAGTAGTAGGTTAGTACTATAGTATGATACTATATAATAGATGTGCTGGTGAAAACCAATCATAGCATTAAGATTAAGAAATAATAAAAAGGTGTATTTCTATATTCCTAGAGTGGAATAGTTTAGCTTTGATCATGACAGGAGTGTAGCTTCATACAACTTAGTGTCAACCATTAGTGCCAGAAAGATATTGAGGAGTGGATGTCAGGGGTATTTAGCACTAGTGAGGGACACATCTGTTGAAGGTACTAATATGGAGAATGTACTTGTTGTCAAAGAATTTATAAATGTGTTTCCTAAGGAGCTTCCAAGATTACCATCGAATAGGGAGATAGAGTTCTGCATAGATATTGTGTCAGGTACAAATCTCATTTCTATGCCACCTTACAAGATGGCACTAGCAAAGCTAAAGGAATTGAAGGAGCAACTACAATAGGTGTTGGATAAGGGTTTCATCCGGCCAAGCACTTCACCTTGGGGTGCTCCTATTATGTTTGTGAGCAAGAAGGATGAAACTTCGATGTTGTGTATTGATTATAGACAATTAAACAAAGTGACTGTTAAGAACAAATATCTACTTCCTCAAATTGATGACCTTGTTTGATCAGCTACCAGGAGCAAGGTACTTATCAAAAATAGACTTACCGTCAGGTTATCACTAGCGAGGATTAGAAGTGAGAATGTGTCAAAGACAGCGTTTAGGACTAGGTATAGTCATTATGAGTTCCTGGTGATGTCTTTTGGATTCACTAATGTACCAGCAGCCTTTATATACTTAATGAACAGGGTGTTTAGGTCATTCCTAGATCATTTTGTCCTTCTATTTATAGATGACATTTTAGTGTATTCTCGAACTAAGGAAGAGCATGTGTGACATCAGAGGATGGTGTTATAGACATTAAGGGAGCATCAACTGTATGCAAAATTTTTAAAGTGTGAGTTATGATAGGAGAGCATCTCATTCTTAGGACATATGGTCTCTAGTGAAGGTATTCAAGTGGACCCTAAGAAAATTGAAGTAGCAACTGATTGGCTTAGGCCTTCTACACTTATGGACTGTTTTACTAGAGCTCCTGTGTTGACTTTACCGATGAATGGAGAAGGGTATAAGTATAATGTGATGTTTCTAGAGTTAGGTTAGGGAGTGTCTTGATGCAACATGGTAAAGTAATGGCTTATGCTTCAAGGCAATTAAAGAAGCACAAGCAGAACTACCCCACTCATGATATGAAAATGGTGGCTCTAGTCTTTACACTAAAAATTTAGAGGCATTACCTATATGGTAAAATGTCCAAAATATACACCGACCATAAAAGCTTAAAGTATATTTTTCAACAGAGGGATTTAAATTTAAGGCAAAGGAAATGGATGGAGTTCTACGCAGCTAGTTACATAAGACAGACAGGAGTTGGTACAATGCAGAAAGTAGATTAAAAGCTCATAATATCATGGAACTAAGAAATACATGTGCTTTTATCACAGAGAAAAGTCTTGCTAAAGCTTTAATGGCCAAATAGGATCAGCAATGATTTCCTATAAGGTGCATGCAAAGGTAGTTATTTCAAAAGGGCACTTAATGAGACATTATATGGCAGGAAGCTAAGTGTAGATCCCTCTATGTTGGATGGAAATTGGAGAGGCAAGAGTACATGATTTATATTTGGTGCAGTACACTTCAAAGATGGTTTCTTTGATTAGGGAACATTTAAAGACAACTTTCAGCAGGCAGAAAAATTATGCAGATTCAAGGCAGAAAGATGTAAAATGTGCAATGGGTGACTATGTGTTCTTAAATGTTTCCCCTATGAAAGGGATTATGAGATTTGGAAAGAAAGGCAAGTTGGCACCCCGTTACATAAGACCTTTTGAGATCACGGATAAAGTGGGAGAAATTGCCTATAAGTTAGAGTTATCAGTAAACCTTTCTCATTTCCACCTAGTATTCCACATTTCTATACTTATGAAATATGTTCCTGATTATTCTCATGTGCTACAACCAGACACAATGGAGTTAAATGAGAATTTAACCTTTGAGGAGCAACCAGTAGCCATCGTAGACTATCAAATGAGACAGCTTCGGTTAAGGTAGATCCCTATGGTTAAAGTCCTATGGAGGAGTCAATCTATGGAGGAATGCACTTGGGAGTCAGAGCAGGATATGTACAGCAAGTACCCATATTTATTTGATATGTAACTCTGTGTCATTGTTTTGTCTTGTGCAAAATTCGAGGACAAATTTTTTGTACGGGGGGAAGAATGTAACACCTTGAATTTTTAAATAATTATTTTATGTGTAATTATATGATGTTTTACTGGGTTAGAGGGCCCAGGAGGAGCCATATGATGTTGATGAGATGTAGATATGGGAGATGTGTTTTAGAAGTATTATTTGGATTATTTTGCAGGTTGGGTAGGTCCTAGGTATAGGGGGAATTCTATCAGATTTTTGGCAAAACTTGGGATTTTTCCTTTGACTCTTTGAAGTTTTATTTGAATAAATATTAATAAAATTTTTGATATAATGTTTAGGTGAGTTGGGCCAGCCTTCCTCCTCCGCCCAGCCGCCTCAGTGATCAACAATTAATTAGTGAGTGGATATTAATTTTAATTACAATTTCAATATTATTATATACTAAAGGCATACTCATGCATCACATATAAGTATATGTATGTGGCTAAATGCTAGGCACGTTTTATGTCACATTTTCCTAATTACAAAAATAGACGTGGATGTTGCCTTAGAATAATTTGGAGCTGGTGCGCGTGGTGTGGTGTGATGGATATAGGTAGGACAGGTAAATCAGCTTGAGCTTGTCTTGCTTGGGGCCTGGTCCCTTTTGAGGAAGTCGGGGTGAGTATGGCTTTGAGTTGATCTTGCTGACCCCCACAATTGGATTATTAAGTTAAATTCGGCTCTAGGTGATCTCGCTGGCAAGTTTTGGACTAAGAGAGTTGTAACAGCCCGGCCCACTAGTGATATTGTCCGCTCTGGGCCGAAGCCCTCACGGTTTTAAAACGCGTCACTAGGAGTTACGAACCGCCAACTTATAAACCCAGCATCTCTCCCGTGTTTTGCCGATGTGGGATTTGCCTAGGGTGTTACAATCCACCCCCCTTATGGGACTCAGCGTCCTCGCTGAGGTTTGCCCCACCATCGCTCAAGGTTGCACGCGGAGCGACTTTGATACCACAAATGTAACAGCTCGGCCTACTAGTGATATTGTCCGCTCTGGGCCGAAGCCCTCACGATTTTAAAACATGTCACTAGGAGTTACGAACCGCCAACTTATAAACCCAGCATCTCTCCTGTGTTTTGTCGATGTGGGATTTGCCTAGGGTGTTACAAGAGTTGTATAAGGGATCAGCTCTCATATGTATTTTATTTGATATGGTATATGTGTGTGTGTGAGTGCTCTAAATTTTTCTTTGGGCGAATACTATTTGAATTTGATGAAAATTATTGATCGGTGTTGCATTTCATCCTTAGGGATGCATGAGAATTATATAGTTATAGAAATTATTTTTAAAATCAATATCTTACTCTATGAGTCAAATGCTCACTCCTGTTCACCTCATTTTTTCAAGTTACAAGAAAGTTTTTCTTGTGATTGACCTATCTCCTCCTTCGCAGGTCCATTGGAGCCTTGTTTATATTTATTATTGTTGATTGAAATCTAGAATTCTGCATATGTTAGTAACATTTATTTAGTTGGGTCTGTAAAAGATTAACTATTTAAATTTGTTAATTTATTAATTATGTATGTGTGGACTTGTGGATTTAATTGTTTATGTGGATGAGAGAGCTGGGCTCCCAGTGATCACATTGTGTTGAATGAGTTGTTGATGATTATAAGGGTGAGCTGAGCTCCCCAAATGATTTTATTTTGTGATCATAGGTCAGGTGAACTAAAAACTCCCCATTGGGTAGTCTAGTTTATGGCCGTACTATGTCCAATTGATTTCTTTAAAATGGGTTTTGATATGGGCTTTGAAGATGGGCTAGAGAATAGTTAGGCTTACTATGGGATTTGGGGGTCTTATGCCGACCCAAGTCCTAGTGTCGGTCCGACCTATGAGATTATGTCATGACAAACAAAGTGAAAGTTGAAGGTGTTTAAAAAGTGAAGATCAAGTTACATGGTAATCGTGAAAAATTTTTCAATGATTGAGGTATTTTCCTAAATTTCAAAGGAACTTAATTTCCTTGGGTAAACTAGATTCCTTGAGTTATGGATATTTAATTCATGGTGGAGTCATAAGAGTTAGCAGAGGTACTCTTGTGATCATGAAGGGTGAGAAGATTAGTGCAAAGAATCTCTATAAATTGGAAGGAAGCACTTTAATTGGAAGAATGCAAGTTGAGGCAAGGAGCAATATCAACAATCAAAAGTGCAAGGAAGTACCCAAGAGAAAATTAACTTTTACAAAAATTGTGAAGACTAATTTTATTTGATTTAGAGGTAGAGATTATTATAGTCCAAGTTCAATGAGAATTAGGAATTAAATTAGAATTAGGAAATTAGATAAAATAGAAAGTTTAATAAAATTTAAATTATAAATTTTGATAATTAGAGTCCCAAAAGGACTAAGTCTTAGTAGCCTATATATATGAATAGTTAGTTAGCCATTATATTATATTGTAGAGAGCTCACGAAGTGGAGAGCTGTATTGAATTCTTTGAGTTTTATTTAGAGTGATTTTGAGAAAAATAATTAATTATTATATAATTAATTTTCCTTTGATAGTGAATTTGTTTAGTGAAGTAAACTTACGCCGAACTACATTAAATTTGTGTTCTTTATTTTGTGTGTGTGTGATTTTCATAACACACTCTCTCTCTAGCTAATTGATCCTAGTGTAGGGTATCTGACTTTTCTCCTAAAACGTGTGAAGCACTTGACACATCATATAATAATAAAAAAAAAAACAAACTCTCTCTCTCTATAAAAAACAAGGGCTTATGGAAACCTTTAAGTACATGACAAACTAAAAACATGATAACTTTTTGAGAAGGAAAATATTGCAAATTCAGTGATGCTATAGGAACCTCAAGGCATCAGTTTGCATTGTTGCAACTTGCAACGTAATGTGACAGAGCATCCATCGTTTTGTTCGTTATGTAGTTCCAACAAGGAATGATAGAGGACAGTTGTGGGAAAAAAGTCCTCTTAAATAGTGTGTTCTCACAATCGTGCCACAATCTTATGAGCTATACCATTAAGAGAGAGAGAGAGAGAGAGAGAGAGAGAGAGAGAGAGAGAGAGTTAAGCACTAATGAGGGTTAAAGCATTTTGTGTAATTCATAATAGCAGGGTTCATGTCACTTGCAAGTTGGAAACATTTTTATTTATGCTGAATTAAATGTTATTTGATTTATGTCAGCAAATGTCATTTAAAAGTGAGTAAAAAAGAGACTATCGAGAGAGAGAAAGGGGTTAATTTTTTTTATTTATTTATTATATGATATATTAAGTGGATTCACATTTCAAGAATTAAAATGTCAAATGTCATACCATATCATCAAAAACACTCTCCTCTCAAATTAGATTTCAATTTTCTATAGAATTTCTGTAAACCTTTTAATTTTTTTTTTATTAAAATCAAAACAATACAATTAAAATTTAGAAGTACGCAGAGATTTAACTTTTTTTTATAATTCATTCTATTATAAAATAAATGAATAAAACACATTAGAAAAATTTAAAAATAAAATAAAATTTTAAATATATTACTCCCTCTAAATTTCTTTGGGATGATGGAGAAAATGGGGGAAAAAAAAAAGAATTAATTGAAAACCAATCACCTTGATACACTAAAACAATCGCTCAGATTTGAGAGCTGGAAAGAATTAAAACTTTGAAATTGAGTTTATTAATTTGCCCTTCTCCTATTTCAAAAATTAAAAGATTAGACGGATGAACATGTAAAAGATTAAAGTTATAATTTTCACTCTACTTTTTTTTTTCCCTCCTTTTCTCATAGTTTTTCCAAAACAATGAAAGAGAAAATAATAACCTCTCATCCTTACTTCATATTCTAAGACCTCCAAATTTTTGTTCCTCCTTTGCCTCTGATTATTCTAGTTTAAAGCTTGAATTTCAATTAAAATTAAATGAATAAAAAAATTTTCTCTTTAGTTATTATTTAGAATCCATTAATTTCATAGACAATCTAAAAAATAATTTTCACATTTTTTAATGTTTGGAGTATTCAAGAAAATGAATCAATGAAAAATCAAATTATGAAAATATTTATACATACATGAAATAAACACATACCATTAATTTAATATTAAAATCAAATAACAAAAAATATTTTCATAAAAAATAATTTTTTACAAAATATTTTATCTATATAAGTTATTTTTTATGAAATAAATGGAGCCTAAATTTATATTAAATTCAAATTCATAACACTTTTCGCTTTTTAGTTTCTAAATATAATCCTCTCAAAAAAAATCTTAAGATAATTTTTCACTTACATTGATAATATTATGGAAATAACTATTGATCATATAAATTCATTATCTTATTTTTCAATATTGGAACACCCGAAAAATGTTTTTTAAAAAATAAGAAATTGCATAAAAGAAAAAGTTAAGACAGAAGTATAGAAGAAGAAAAGGAAAAAAATGAAAATTATACATCATATTCATTGATTTGTAAATTTTTTTTAATTAGCATATAATGCATAAGTAGCATAAAATTATATAAATATGTGTTTGTAAGTAACACACTTGGAATTTTAAGTTGCAAAGAATTATTGTGGTATGTAATCCATTATATATAGAATTAATATCATGTGCAAACGTAAAATCAATTTCTTTTAAATTAAGGAATCAAAATTAATCCTTGTATTTATAGGTTTTTTATATTGCATAAATTCATTTTAGAATATTATATTTTTGGCCCAAGTACCCAATAGATCATTAATAAGGTGTCAATAGGAGTGGGCGGCCCTATAGATCATCAATTTTAATTTAAAAAAAAATAATGTGTAGAAAATAATTTTTTAATTTAAAAAATTAAAAAATAAATTATTATAAAATATATGAAAATTTTATTTTATTTTTAAAAATTTTAATATGTATTATTTGTTAAAATATGATTAATTTTTATCATTATTTTTTATTTTAATTATGAAAAAGCTATAATATAATTTTGGTGGTAGTAAAGTCATTGTTTTTTATTTGAAAAAATAATTAAAAAATAAAATTTTTGTTATAAAGAAAAATAGTAAAAAAATAATTCAAAATTGTTTTCTAAATTTTAATTAAATTTTAAAAAATTTGAAAGTTAATTTTCCAACCCTTATTTTGGAAAATTGACACATGTAAATATAAAACTTTATTTTTTAGTATTGTTAAGAGAGTGTTAGCTTTAGTACTTAATTTTAACTTTTCACTCAAAATGTATTTTTTAATATATAAATTAATTTAAAAATAAATAATTAATTATTTGATAAAACTATTTAATATTAACTTTTAAATAGTTTAAATTCTTGAATAAAAGATACTTAAAGTAAACTTAATTTTTTAAAATGATCAAAATGATATATAATTAAATATTGTGATTATTGAAATGAGGATAATGTTGATAATTTTAAAAATTATTAAGATAATATACTTTAATAATTTTAAAATAAATAAATAAATAAATTATAAATAAGAATACTTTACTTATAATTTTTAACTTATTTTAAATAATTTTTTTAATTTATAAGTAAAATCAAATGCTCTTTAAATGAATAAGCCTTTGGAGACTTTTCACTTAGAATCAATTTTTCAGTAGTTAGTCCAACCCTCAACCTCACTACATTTTCTTGTGCGTCAATACTTGCAAGGATATATGATTCAATTTTTTTTTTTTTTTTTTCATTGCTCACCAGAAGAAAACAAATAAGCTTTTTGTCAAGTGAAATGGGCCTCTCAATTGGCTCTCAATTTTTTGGTAGATCATTCAGATTAAGATTAGGATCATTTTGGGTTGAGAATGAGTGGATCATGAATCACTTTGGATTAAGTTCGAGTCGTTTTGACTCATATATCAAAATTTGCCACCTTTATTAAAATATTCTCTCTCCTTGGACCCAAAACACCCAGAATATGATTCAACTATTTTTCTCCTGCACTATCCTCAATGAATGCTCTCACTCTCTTTACTTTTAGTGAGCATTTGAACTATTGCTCAATGTTGTACCTAAACAATGGTAATCCGTAGCCCTTTTTATAGGGGAGCACACGCTCGTAGCATCAACCACGAGCTGTTTCTGGTTCATGGTGAGGAGAGACTTAATGGTTCTAGTTCAGTTCTGAGTTGGTTTTGAGATGATTCTAATTTTGATTATAGTTTCATTTGATTTTGGATTAGGGTATGAGTTGTTGTGTTGAGAATTTTCATAATGCGAAATCAATAAAATAATCCCTAATAATCAATAAATTGTAATCAAGTCTACCACCAAATTATCACAATCCAAGCCAAAAAAAAAAAAAAACTTAAACTCAAGTAAAAGCGAGCACACCAAAAAATACAAAAAAATTTTTACGTGAGAAAATTTTCTAAATTAAAGAGGGAAAATCACAGGACTTTTAGAGTATACCCTTAAATGTCCATTATCACCAAAATAAGATTATAAACACCTTTTCTACAACAAATTCACCAAATAATCTCAACAACAAAAAGATTAATCACAAGAAAAATGGAGAACAAAGGGTACAATTTCATCAAAACAGGAGACAGAATCGAGGATTAAAATACCAAGCTAGAAGTCTCCAATTCCTATCTCCATCGTTCAAGCTTTAGAACCATATATCAGGAACATGAAGACAAAATTTGAGCTTGATGTAACAGTAAATGAACTCCCAAAAGCCAGAAAAGCGGAGCTGGTCCAGCAACAATATATGCAGAATTTTCCAGTCACCCTAATTAATGACACATGAAGATTCACAAACACATTAATTGGTTTATATAAACCTCTTTAACTTGTTTTTTTTAATAATAACAATATTTATTTATTTGGTGTCCCCCACCCACATGGACAGAAACCAAACCCAACAAGTTGGTGGGGTTAAGACTGTTTTAATTGGATTTCAGTTTGATTTTACTTTTAAACTGACTAAATCAATTTATAAAAAAGAAAAAATAAAAATATTAATGTAAAATTAGATGGAGTGCGTGAAACCAATAATTGATAGAAAAATAGAAAAAGTATGTGTATTTTTTAAATAAAATGAGTTAGACTAAAAAATGAAGAATTTAAAAATAAAATAAAAAAATAAAGAATTAAGTTTGCAATAGGAAAAAAAAACTACATGAAATTGAAAAAAAAAATGAAAATAACTATAAATGAAAATTTTGGAAAATCAATTAATTAATTTTGATCTTAATTGTTGATAATCGAGATACTTATGTATCTTCTTTAGGGTAGATGAATCAAATAAGAAGTAATTCTCTTTAACCTTTTAGAATAATCTATAATTACCCTAATTCATATCCATACTCATGCATGGTGCTTTAACTCATTATTGGTAGCCTCATTGGCCTTCACTTGTAGCAATCATCGACACATGCTTAGCCTCCAAAGATTCTATTTGTAACTGTTATATATTACCCTCATTTTTTTTTTGTCCAAGTCTCTGAACTCTTTATATAATATTTTTTTATTCTGATATTGTTTCAGGTCTTTTCACTTAATATTTTGAATTTTAAGTTAAGTGTATTTATTTGGAGAGATTTATTGTCTTGGGTTTAAAATGAATGAAATATATTTAATTTTTTTTTGAATTTCATTAAGAAAATTATTATTTAAAAAAAGAAAAAAAATGGCTAAATGGGAAAACTGGACTGATATTTATCTGTGTTTGGTGTGTACTAAAAGGAATAAGAAAAATGATTTTATCCTATTTCAATAATAATCTCATGTCCATTCTAAAAAAAAAAAAAACAAATAATAGCAATTTCATGTATTTTAAAAGTGCTAAATAAACATGAACCAAATGAATTACGTTGGACTCACCACGTTTGACTAAATTTAAGAAAATTTTCTTGTTTAAATTTTATTTTTCATAAATTAAAGTATAAATATATAAGAGTTGTGACAGGACAAGACATCAATATGTTTGAACTATTACACCCTAAAAAAATTCAATTAAGGCATTTTGATCTGATTTTTTTACAAAGATTTAAGAAAAATATAATCTATTCTCATAAAAATAGTGCTTTTTTATAAAATAGTGCTTTTTTATAAAATGTGAACCCTCATTGTAATATAAAGAGTAAATCTCATATATACATATATATATGTGTGTGTGTGTGTAACACCTCAAATTTTTAACTAATTATTTTATATTGATACTGATGAATTCATTAATATATTTGTTTAGGTGATCAGAATCAGTCTTCTTCTTCTGCCCAGCTGCCACAGTGATATGTGGTGAATTTGTGAGTAGATATTAATTTTATTTATAATTTCAATATTATTATATATTTAAGGCATACTCATGTATTCACTTATAAATATATGTATGTAACTAAATCTTAGGCACGGTTTGTATTGCATCTTTATTTGATGAAATTGTTGTGGGTGTCGCCTTAAGGTAATTTGGAGCTGTGTGCATTTGTCGGTGTGCGTTTGGTGTGATATTGGATATTGGTAGGATAGGTAGAACGGCTAGAGCTTGACTCACTGAGACCCGATCCTTTTTGTGAATAAATCAGGATGAGTACGGCTTTGAGTTGATCTCGTTGACTCTCGCATTTGAATTATTAAGAGAAAGTCTGACTTGAGTTGATCTCACTAGCAGGTATTGGATTAAGAGCTCTGTATAGGGGATCAGCTTCCATATTTATATACAGTGATATGATACATGAATGTGTTAGTGCTCCAAATTATCTTTTGTACTAGTATACTTTGAATTTGATTGAATATGTTTGTATATATTATATTTCATACTTAAGGATGCATTAGCCTTAGATAGTTATAGAAATTGTATTTAAAATCAGTATCTTACTTTATGAGTTGAACGTTCACTCCTATTTAACTATTTTTTCTCAGGAAACAGGAGAGTTCTTTGAGTTTAACCTGCTTTCTTCCTTGGGGTTTATCAGAAGCAAATTTATTACGTTCTCATTTCCTTGTTTATATTCTAGAAACTTCGCATGTACCATTAGTGTATTAAACTTTCTGGGACTGTAATAACTTATTCTGTTGGATGTTGTAAAGATTATTATGTGGTTATGCTTGGATGAGAGAGCTGAGCTCCCATTAGATCATATGTATTTCTTTAAGGATTGTGAGGGTGAGCTGAGCTCTCCAAATTAAGATATATTGTGATTACAGGTCAGGTGAGTTATTGCTCCCCATTGGGTAGCCTAATTTATGGTTAGACTCTATCTATTTATTTCCTCGAAATTAGACTATAATTATGAGTCTTATAGTTAGGCTAGGAATAGTTAGGCTTACTATGGGCTTTGAGGGCCTTATGCTGACCCAAGTCCTAGTGCCGGTCTAGCATAGAATTTGGGTCATGACAATAATGGTATCAGAGCTTAGGCTCTAGATTCATAGGAAGATGTGTACCTAGAGTTATCATATGCAGAGTATAGGATCCTGTTTCATCTTCTTCTGTAATTCCTTATTTCTAGACTCTGCATTATTCCTTAGGTAGTATAAGAGTACTTTAATTTAGTGTCTCAATTTTCATGGAGTACATGGTGATGCTAGCTAGCTCTAGCAGATGTGTTGAGGTCTGCCATGGGAATACGTACTCCAAGAAGTTCTATATTTTTATTAGTATAGGGCTAGGTGGTGTGCCTATCTAGCATAAGGTATGAGTGCATAAAGGTGAGTTATGGCAGTATAGTTGGCCTAGATAGGGGTGAGGGTAACGCTGTTGGCAGTCATCAATGGATAGCCCACTCAGAGTAAGTTTATGATATTAATGGGTTTAAGAGAGATAAGAGATTGGGAAACCTAGTCTATTAGGACGTATTATAGTAACTATGTAATATTCTCAATGTTTGTGCTGTAAGCTGCAGATTACAGTATCAACATGGGATTAATGTGTAGAGCTGCACGCTTCCTATTGTGCACCATGATGAGGGTAGTTATAGAAAGCCTCTGTTTTGGTACAGTTATGCTAAAACAGAGTTTTATTTCTACATAAGAGTTTGGAACTCCTAGTTAGGGGTTTAAACCCTTGAGCTAGAATAAGGAACGTCACAGTTGGGCAGTAACTAGAATTAATGGCTCTGTTACCCTAGCATAAACTAGAGTTATATCAGGAGTTACCATAAGACTAGAGGTTTTAGTATAGTCATAAAGTAAACGTAACACTTACAGAGTGAGACCATCTGGTTTCTGATATGGGGTCTTAGACAATTTTAGCATTACAATGGACGTTTTGCCTAAAGTTTAGTTAAAAATAGTATCTTCTTTGTGTGATAACAAGTCACAAAGTATGACTTTGCTTCTTTAAAAGAAGACCGAATGCTATGAATGATGTTCATAGCCTTTGCAATATGATAAGAGAGTAGATAGCCTAATATTTTTATGGCAAGGTGGCAGATACAGTATATTCTTGTAGTCAGTTGTGATGTAGGGTATGGTCTTATCCTTTCAGGAGAGATAAAAGGTTACTACTGATGATAGTGACCTATGGGACTATAGAGTGTGGTAGAGAGTTATTGACTAAGGTATCCTAGAGAGGGTACAAATTCCATTATAAAAAACCTAAGTGATCAGATCATGATGGATGAAAGGTCTATGAATTGAATGATGGGTTATGGTACCTAATATCTTAAGTTTTGGCTAATTGAGTTGATATTGGAAAATAAAATCCCTGTAGATCTCCTCCTCGAGGTAGTAGAGAATAGTATGTAGTATAATGGACAAGAACAAAGATCACACAGTGAATATAGGACTGTTATTCCCTGAGTTTCTCCTTCACTTCTTATTACTCGAGACAAAAGTATACTCTAAGTAAAGGAAAGGATAAGGATAGAAGTTAGCATAGATAAATCATAGAATATGTATATATATATATATATATATATATATATATAAGAAGTGCAAAATAGAAAGATAAAATAGTTGGATCAAATGCAACAGGAGAGATAACCTAAATGCTAGTAAAAGTACTAACTAGAGTGGTTAGAGGACCAAATATAAGTAACATCAAAATGTTGATGACTTGATAAAGACAATGAAGGGATATAAGTTTCTGACATGACAGTCAGGTTACAAAAGAGAATAGAGCTAAAGAATAGAATAGTTAAAGTTTGGATTTGGGTAAGATAAAAGGAGTTGGCTAAAGAACAAACTGAAAGGCCCAAAATTAGAATAAGATTAGGGAGAGTAGAGTCAAGATATAGAGGAGGCAAAGTGCAATTCTAAGAAAGGTAGCAAGATAAACAAAAAAAGTGAGGATAGAAAGCTTAGAAAAAGACAACATTAGGGAGAACGTTTGTCAAGGTATAGAACTTAATAGTACAAAACTCAGAGCAAGTCATAATTTATATAGTGTTAGGAGCCAAATCATAGAGCTCAAAATTATAAGATCTAGAATACGTTTTGTCTATTTTCTGTCCCTAAGGTAGAATGAGGGGTAATGGGACAAGGACTTTTTAGATTGTTAATAGTATGAGGAAAGTTAGGTGAGGCATGCAACTAAAGTAGGTAGTAACCAGAGGGTGTGCAATGGTAACTTGACTGTCTTATCAGGAAGCAAAGTGAATAGATAGTAAGTTGAATAAACTTAACCTAATGGATTCAAATATGCCTTATGAGAGAAAAGAATGAGGGATAATGGCACAGAGATTTGATGCTAGAATTCAGAATGGTGAGACCTAGAGTCCGTAATCGGGAGTTAGGCAAGTGTTTTCAGTGTAACCAACTGGGCAACTTTGTGAGGAAACATGAGTGACAATTTCATAATAGGTAATAGAATAATAGTAGAGGAAAGTATAAGTATAAATGTTACTCATAGGTTACTAAGAAGTATAAAGATTAAAGTAATGAACGGAATACTAGAGATAGTTCTAGAAGGATTTGATAGTGAGAGGTATCTTCTAGAATACCACAAAAGATAGGAACACAGGATCATAATGCTAGGTATGAAATACAAATGAAGTGTAAATAGATATAGTAAATTATGAGATTATACGCCAAGCAAAGCAATGGTACACTAAGGAGTTGATGCACTGAAATCCTATAGGTAGAGCACAATAATTGCGAAGAGATGATGAAAATTAAAGAGAAGGATCAAGAGATATGGGTAAATTTGAGACTAAAGTCTGAAAAATTGTAGGCAATAGATGTGGCTATATCAAAAAGAATGAATGCATAAAGTATCTTGTCTGGGATTGTGGTACAACACCAATTTCTCACTACCATGATAGTTCAAGTAAAAATTATAGGTTTAAGAATACCTATCTAATCATGAAGAGTAATTCTCTACAAAGGATAGTAGGGAATGATTGTCACACCTTATCCCTGGTAAGGCCTGACATGTTTCCGTAGCATACCTAATGAATTACCAAACTCCACCTACCGATAACCCATTAGTTATGCTACAAAGGATTTTAAAACAAATCATAGCTTTTTATCTTATCAATTCTTTTGCGAAAAGCTGCATAAGAATAGTTAAAATTCCATGTAAACATTCATTGAAAATAATGATAGACTAAATATTGCAAAAGTTACATTTTCATAAGTCTCAAAGTAAAATACAAAATAGTTACAAACTCAAAATGTGATAGCAATGCAATGCTTTTAAATACAAACTGCTCAATGTCCATACATCCATACATATAGGTACAAAATACATCAAAAGAAAATTACAGGGGTATACCTACGATATATGCCCACAATCAAAACCAAAATGCTGCTCCTAAGTCTCTCACTCAGCAATCTTCTCCTTTCCCTTTCCTGCGACAGCATAAATAAGCTATTGCTGAGTATATTACTCAGTGGTGTATAATTAATAACTTTAAAACTTAAAATAAATTAAAACTAGTCAAGGCATAATAAATCACATCTTTCTTAAGCATTTAAAACATCATGATAGTTCATAAGAGCCATTTATTGGAATAACATTTCAAATGAGAAATCACACTTCATAAATCACAGTTCACAAAGTATTAGTGTTGCCAACATCAACACACAGTTTAGGCTATGACACAAAATTTCATGATCAGTGCCGTGTTGTACACCATGACAAAGCAATCTCAACCTCATTAACCGTTAATGAGGGAAGGGCTAGCTAGCTAATGAGTACTCATGTAGTCTTACCCCACTAACCGTTATTAATGGGAGACATAATCAATATCAATTATCAATCCCAAGTAGCCATTACTACTGGGGAGTTCCGAAAGGGACTTTCATGCTAACTGTGGTTTCAAAACAGTTTCCAAAAATTTTCCACTCAACAATCACATTTATAAACCAATAAACACATTTAAATTCATCATAATATCTAAATAAAGGTGGCAACACCCAAATTTCTCAAATGCAAGAGAAAAACCATATTTCAGTCAAAGTAAACTTATTCAAAGCAAACTCATTCAAATAAACACATTCCAAACAATTTACAAGTTTAAAACGAAGAAAAGGTTAGTTGTGCATAAACATTTAATGCTCTCCTGTAACACCCCTATTTGCATAGCCTGGTATATTTCACTATTCCGGTGATCGGTGTCGATCCGTATAATTAAGAGGATTAGAACCATACTTAAGACAACTAGATAAGCCCTGAACACAAATAATTAGTAATTGATAATTAGTTAAGTATAAATAAGAAAAACAAAACATAAGAAGTTAAATGAGCCGAGAGTCACAGCGATTGGTGACCTTCTCAGAAAGGATTGCGAAGTCGATTTAAACTCAAATTTCAAACCGTAAAATGTGACGCTGCGGTCCTTAGGACTATTGTGAACACAGTGGAAAAGAGAAAATCATGAAAAGAATTGTTAAGCCAGTCAAATAATTAGGTCAGGGAGCAGGAAGAAATATTGAATTATTTGCAAAACCAGGTTGAACCGGCGAGGGGCAATTTGGTCAATTGACCCCGAGAGCTAACTCCTGACTTAACTGTCAAATAAAATTAGAGAAAAGAAAATTTTGGAATCGAAAATTAAATTAAAGAACTAATGAAAAAATAAATAGAAAAATAAAAGAAAAATGAAAAAGGTGAAAAGAGATGACATCATGCATGACATCATGCATGATGCCATAAATATTATAATTAAAAATTTATTTAATTTAATTTGTGGTCTTCCTAATACACATAAAAGAAAAGAAAAAAAAAATAAAATTCATTTGTCTTCATCTTGTTGCCGTCCCTCTCCCTTAGCTCTCTCTCTCTCTCATTTTTCTTTCTTGAAACCACCATGGGAGCTCACCTCAAGCTCTCATAAACCCTAAATTCAGCCACAAATTCCCTAACCCCCTTAAGCAAACCTTGCAAGTGGACCTTGATATGAAGCTTGGATGCCATTAAAACCAAGAAAGTGAGGAGAATTGAAGATTAAAATTCTGCATTAAGGTTAGTGATCCAACTTGAATTTTTTTTGTTTGATTCTAGTGTTTATGATTGAATGAACTTGGAAATAAACTTTAAATGAAAAGAAAATTATTATTGAGGGACCAAAGTTAAATTTTGGCCAGCTTGTTAGGGTGTTGGATTTGATAGTGTTTAGTTAAACTAAACATGAATTAGAGCTTAAATAAGGTTGAATATGTAATTAGTGTAATGATTTGATTAAGGAATTGATCAATGGCATGAACTAGGATTTTGGCATCTGGGGTTTTAGAGACAAAAATGTGGGAATGTGTTAAATGGTGTGTTGGACTTGGTTTGAGGTGAGAAATGGTCATTTGTGACCAATTAGAGTATGTTAGAAGTGTTGGAACCAATTGCAAATTCGGATTGTTTAAGGTCATGCTGTAGGCAGCAGGACCAAGGTCCCTTTGAGGGACCAAAACTGAAACTTTAGAAGTCCAATTGGTATGAGATTAATTGGGAATGAAAATAGACACAAAATGGAACATTTTTCATTCAGGAATCATGCCCAAAAAGTGAATAAAACCTAGTGAACAAATTGACCAATTTTGGAATTGGCAATCTGACCTGTATAAAAATGACCAATTTGTTCATTTGGGCATAACTTGGACTAGGCAGGTCTAAATATCCTGAAATTTTACTAGTGGAAAGCTGAGATATAGACTTAAAACTTTCATGAAGAATACAAACCCAAATTATGCCCTTAACCAAGTCATTTGGCCACCCAAATTTGGTAACGTAAAAGTGTCAGAACCAGTTTGGTGCCCAGAAATCTGGGTTAAGTCCAATCCGACAGCCATGATTCAAATGGCTATAACTTGAGCTACAAAACTCCAATTGGAGTGATTCAAAAAGAAAAATAAAGTTAAGACAATAGGAAACATTTTCTATGAAGAAAATTTTGCCAAATTCTAACAGTAAAATGACCAATGGAATAGTGCAACTTAAGACACTAAAACTGAAAATTTACAAATTTGCCTAAAAGACTTAGAATTTGAGTAAACAACCAAAACCAACAAAATTGGTGACCAAAATGTGGTATGTGGGTGAAGTTGGAGTTCCCATACCTATTAAGCCTTAGAAAGTCAACAAATTGACTTGAATAGTACTATGAATAGTAACCTCAACATGAAATTGAGGTTAACTAACTATGGCCATTATGAGTTCTTAGTCATGCCATTCGGGTTAACTAATGCTCCAGCTGCTTTTATGGATCTGATGAACACTATCTTCAGACCATACCTCGACCATTTGTTGTGGTATTTATAAATGATATATTGGTCTATTCGAGGAATGCAAAAGAGCATGATAGACATCTACACATTGTACTGCAAACTTTGAGGGAGAAATAGCTATACGCCAAATTGTCGAAGTGTGAATTTTGGCTGAAGGAGATATCTTTTTTGAGACACATAGTATTAGCAGAGGGTATTAAGGTAGATCCTAGCAAGATAAAAGTTGTCCTTAATTGGAAGCCACCCAGAAATATCACAGAGATTCGCAATTTTCTGGGGTTAACTGGATACTACCGCTATTTTGTGAAAGGATTCTCCATGTTGGCATCTCCATTGACCAAGTTGCTTAGGAAAGATGTGAAATTTCAATGGATGGACAAATGCTAATAGAGTTTTGATGAATTGAAGAGGTGTTTAACTGAGGCTCCAGTCCTAACTTTACCTACACTGGGTAAAGAATATACAGTTTATAGTGATGCTTTTCACAATGGTTTAGGCTGTGTGTTGATGCAAGATCAAAATGTCATTGCCTATGCATCACGTCAGCTAAAACCGCATGAGAGGAATTATCCGATACATGATTTGGAGCTTGCAGCTATTGTGTTTGCTTTTAAGATCTGGAGACATTATTTGTATGGGGAGAAGTGCTACAGCTACATAGATCATAAGAGTTTGAAGTATTTGGGCACCCAGAATTAGTTGAATTTGAGATAGAGGAGATGGTTAGAGTTGATAAAAGACTATGATTGTCTGATAGACTATCAGCCAGAGAAAGCTAATGTTGTGGCTGATGCCTTAAGTCGCAAGACTATGGCAAGCCTACGGGTTACTCCTTTGACTATGGTACATGAGTTGAGATCATTACATGCCAGCTTAGAGATTAATGATGAGGGGCATACAGCAGTTGCATGGCATGTACAACCAGTGTTGATTGATCAGATCAGAATGGCTGCTCAAAATGATCAGAAGTATCAGAGGCTGTTGGAAGAAGTCCAGCAGGGCAAGAAACCAGAATTCTCAATAAGAGATGATGGTCTATTGCTACACCAGGGCAGAATGTGTATTCCTAGTGATGTTGATTTGAGGTAGATCATTTTGAAGGAAGCACATGAGTCTCTTTTTGCCATGCACCCTGGTGGTACAAAAATGTATAGAGGGCTAAAGGAGCATTACTGGTGGATGGGTATGAAAAGAGATGTGGCCGGATTTGTTTTCAAATGCCTAACTTTTCAGCAAGTGAAGGCAGAGCATCAAGTACCAACTGGATTGTTACATCTACTACCACTACTAGAATGGAAATGGGAGAGAATAACAATGGATTTTGTGATGGGACTTTTAAGGACACAGAAGAGTCATGATGCAGTATGGGTCATTGTTGATAGACTGACCAAGTCTGCTCATTTTCTGCCAGTTCGGATGGACTACAGTTTAGAAAGATTGGCCAAGTTGTATATAGATGAGATTGTAAGACTGCATGGAGTGCCAGTAGCCATCGTATCAGACAGAGATCCCAGGTTCACTTCTAGATTCTGGGGTAGTCTTCAGAGCGCCCTAGGAAGTAGATTGAACTTCAGTACGGCATTCCACCCACAGACTGATGGCCAGTCTAAAAGGGTAATTCAGATCTTGGAGGACATGCTACGGGCTTGTGTGATTGAATTTGAGTGCAGTTGGGACACATACTTGCCTTTGATTGAGTTTGCTTACAATAATAGCTACCAATCAAGCATTGGGATGCCTCCCTATGAAGCTTTGTATGGCAAAAAATGTAAAACCCCGTTGTGTTAGGATGACGTGGGTGAAAGAAGATGATTGGGCCCGAAATTGTTCAGCAGACTAAAGAGAAGATCAGGGTGATCAGAAATCGACTTAAGACTGCATCAGACGGTTAGAAGTCCTATGTTGATTTAAAGAGAAGGGATATTGAATATGTAGTGGGTGACAAAGTATTCCTCAAGGTTTCCCCTTGGAAGAAAATTATGAGATTTGGCAGAAAGGGGAAACTGAGTCCTCGCTTCATTGGGCCATATGAAGTTCTGGAAAGAGTGGGTCCTTTGGCATATCGGTTGACACTACCTCCAGAGTTAAAGAAGATACATAATGTCTTCCATGTGCCTATGTTGAAGAGGTATCAATCAGACCCATCTCATGTACTACCAGTAGAAGAAATTGAAGTGAATCCAGACCTCACATATGAGGAAGAACCCATAGAGATTTTGGCTTATGAGTTAAAGCAGCTACGGAACAAGCAGATTCCGTTAGTGAAAGTGTTGTGGAACCATCATTCGGGCCAAGAAGCTACTTGGGAACTAGAGGAGGACATGAGGAGATAACACCCACAGCTGTTCAGAGATTGATACCAGGTAAAATTTCGAGACAAAATTTATTTTTAGAGGGGGAGAATTGTAACACCCCTATTTGCATAGCCTGGTATATTTCACTATTCCGGTGACCGGTATCGGTCCAGATAGTTAAGGGGATTAGTACCATACTTAAGACAACTAGATAAGCCCTGAACACAAATAATTAGTTATTGCCAATTAGTTAAGTATAAATAAGAAAAATAGAACATAAGAAGTTAAATGAGCCGAGAGTCACAGCGATGGGTGACCTTCTCGGGAAGGATTACGAAGTCGATTTAAACTCAAATTTCAAACCGTAAAATGTGACACTACGGTCCTTAGGACTATTGCAAACATAGTGGAAAAGAGAAAATCATGAAAAAGAATTGTTAAGCCAGTCAAATAATTAGGTCAGAGAGCCGGAAGAAATATTGAATTATTTGCATACCGAGTTGAACCGGCGAGGGGCAATTTGGTCAACTGACCCCAAGAGCTGACTCCTGACCTAACTGTCAAATAAAATCAGAGAAAAGAAAATTTTGAAATCGGAAATTAAATTAAAGAACTAATGGAAAAATAAATAGAAAAATAAAAGGAAAATGAAAAAGGTGAAAAGAGATGACATCATGCATGACATCATGCATGATGCCATAAATATTATAATTAAAAATTTATTTTATTTAATTTGTGGTCTTCCTAATACACATAAAAGAAAAGAAAAAATAAAATAAAATTCATTTATCTTCATCTTGTAGAAAATACCAGTGCCGAGGTCAGAGAGCGGAAGATCGCGATCTTGGCCGGTGAGCAGCTGTAGGGTCCAATGGTGCAGCTCGGCGGTCACCGCATCTAAACAAGAATACTTTTGAGTGGCAGTCTGATTCTTCAGATCCATCACTATTAAGCTTTCCTCCTGGTTCAGGTTAATGCGCTTCGGAAGCAGGGGCCCCTGGTGCCACCAGCTACGGGGGAAGTCCTCAAAGCAGGTCGGATTTTTGCTCCTCAGAATGAAGAAGCGGTTCTTCCAATTTTTAAGGGAGGAGGGCAGATCGGTGAAGAGCCCGCAATGAGGCTTCGCCTGAAAGAACCAGTGCTCGTCGTCCTTTCGGCGAGTTAGCCTGTGCAGTTCGGCGAACACCTTAGCCATAGGTCTGATTCCCTTAGCTCGGCACAGACCTCGGAAGGCTACTAAGATCCGCCACGAGTTAGGATGAACTTGAGCAATGCACACCCGGTGAAGTTTTAGGACCTCCTTGAAGAAGTCATCCAGAGGGAACCGAAGACCGGCCTTTAACTGTTCCTCGTATACCATAACCAGGTCATTCTCTTCAAAGAAGTGATCGGCTCGGTGATCGCCGTGGCACCGGATAAGTTCGTACGAATCAGGGCGAATATTGTACTCCTGGCTAAACGATTGTAGATCGGACTCTTGTAAGATCGATGGCAGCTCGTCCATAGGGAGATTCTCCCTCCCTGAAGAAGGTACGTGCCTTGATGGTCCGATCCGCCCCCGAGCTGGAACAGAGGCCCTAGGAGGTTCTGTTTGCGCGCTTGGCCCGACCACTTCTTCTTCGTCAGACGACCACGAGAACTGAATGGAGGGAGGACTCGCCGCTCTTTGACCTTCGGCACCGCTCATTTTCAAAAGAAATAAAGAACTTAAACTAAAAAGAAGATCAAAGCCCTTACCGGAGTCTGATCGGCGTCGGAAGAACTTGAGAAAACGAGAGAACTTCGAAGTTGTGAGCAGGGGACTGAAAATGGAATGAGAGAACAACTGGCTAACCCCCCCACCCCTATTTATACTAGTCCGAGCATTTAATGCTCATGAGGTTCTAGGCAACGCATCGATTGGTGGGACTCGCCAGCTGTTCTGACACTTCATTCGAACATTCCAAGGAGATCGGTTAAATGGAGATCGGCATAATAAGTTGAATATTTTGAATGAAGGATTAGTTAAGAGTCGTTTTGTTAGGAACCAGATCGGACAAATATATCAGAGATCGAAAAATAATCAATAAGATAATAATTGGAGAAACAAGATTTTTATTTCCAAAAGATCGGATTACATCATTTGGGCGATCTCTAGAGATCTGATTACATTGAAGGATTACATCATTTGGGCGATCTCTAGAGACCGATGGAACATCCTATCTAAAGAGTCCCAGGTTTATAACTGATCCCAAGGGTGTCGCCGATCGGAGCTTAATCCGCTGTCGGAACACTCAATGTGGAGAGAAGCCGAATGAACTTGAGGAAGCAACCGCCAAGGGTCAGCGGAGCATCAGACAAGGTTATGCGATCACCGGGGTCGTAAATTTTCAGTCGAGGAATAAGGAAGTCCATCGGAGAGGGATTAAAAACCACAATCATGGCTTAACGATCACGAGCAGCATTATAGCGAAAAAGAAAGAAGGAAGAGAGAAAAATCAGATGAAGGAAATGTCTCTGTCGTCAGGGGTATATATAGGGGAAAACGGGCATTTATTGCTGAGCAGAAAAACAAAGCGAACGCCTCGGGAATCGAGGGGAAATTAATGCTTTGACCAGACCGGACCAGAGAAAGGGAAAGATCGGAATAATAGATCGGAAGATGGGAGATTAGCATGAGAGATCGGAATAGGAGCGTGTCAAGAAGAGGGATCGGAAGACAAAAGGAATAAGACAAATCCCAAATAACGATCGTGAGAATCGAGAGGAGGTAATTAAAGCGTTGCGACGAGATCTCCACCGCACGCCTAAGAATCTCCCGCAATCTTGCCGACAGTGCGGGTATGTCATGTGATCCTGTACATCCCAATCCCCACCATTGATCTCACTGGTAAGGATAAACCCGGAACCCTTGGATCAAGAGAGAAGACGACAATACCAGCGTCTTTCGCTCTTAGCCCTCAGATCGTTCCGGACGAGAAGATTTGGGACCGTCAGATTGAAAGAAGAAAAGGACAAAAATTCTGAAGAGTGATCTCAGCCATTCATTTTGATTCTCTTTAATTCCTGAACATCTGATCATGTCCTTCGAAATCTTGACTCTCCATCTCCCTCAAAATAAATCCTGACCCTTCATGGGGAACACCCGATTCCTATAAATACCTGCATGAAAAACTGTTCAAGGGACGGGCAAAAAAGAGAGGTGGTTATTATAGCGGAAGAACTCTGAAACTTGATTCAGTTTGTTACTCTGCTACTTTGAAGTTTTGATTAGAAAGACTTTTGAAACTAGTTTTCTGAAGTGTTTTCTTGAAAAGGATTTTGAATACTGGAACTCTACATTTTCAGTTTGTTCATTATCTGGTCACACTCTCACTTTCAGCCCTTTATCATCTCTGTCTTCATTCCCATTACTCAAGCTCAATTTCATTTCACTCGGTTTTTATCTTATTCTTATTGCATTTTAGCTAAGCACCCTTCAGTTCACAAAGAACATCAGCCCTCAAGCTAATCAGTCTGCTATCTTATTACTATTTGTCACCCCGTAGTCATTTCAATAGATTTAGCTCCTTACCGGTAAGAGCTCATATTGCCGTTTTGTTAAGTGTTTACGTTTACTTTTCGCATTTTCTTTGCCTTTTTATGCATGTGATTTTCTCCAAGTTCATTTAGTGCCAAAGAACCTTAAAGTATGTTAGTCTCGAGTTTATTTCTTTAGTGATCAGTCTATCGTTTTATTAACCTTCGTCGTTTCTGAATGCAAATTTTCTAGTTCCTAGTAGCGTGTAAGTGGTAGGGTAAAATGTAGATAACTGCAACTTACGGGTCTCTTTTAAGAGAGAGAGCCTGAATAACACTTCAGGAAAATAACCACAATATTAGGCTGACGTAAACGGCAATTCGGCAAGATGCCATAAAGTGGGATAAAACCAAAGTAAAAGAAACAGAATAGATCGGACATTAATAGACACTGGTAAAGTGACCTTAGGGGAGGTCAGCAAAATTTAGTCCAGTTTTTTTTTTTTTTTTTTTTTAGTCACAAAATATCAATTAGAAGCCTTACCCCCCCCCCCCCCCCAACACCTTAGAATGTCAGAATCTTTAGCTTTAGGACCTTATGACATGTAGCTGAAATTAAAATTTGGGAGATCGGAAAGATCCCATTAAGGTTCCTGTTAATTTAAAGGGAGATCGGAAGAGGGTTCTTATCCGATTCTCAACTCAAAACTTTAATTAAATAGAGATCAGAGGAGAGTTCTTATCCGGTCTCAAATCAAAATTTTAAATAAATACTTAATAGAGATCGGAGGAGAGTTCTTATCCGGTCTCTAATCAAAATTTTAAACAAATACTTAATAGAGATCGGAGGACAGTTCTTATCCGGTCTCAAATCAAAATTTTAAATAAATACTTAATAGAGATCGGAGGAGAGTTCTTATCCGGTCTCAAATCAAAATTTTAATAAAACATTAAATAGAGATCGAACGAAAATTCTTATCCGATCCCTAAGCTAAAATTTTTATGAATACTTAAAAGAGATCGGAGGAGAGTACTTATCCGATTCTCAATCCTAAATTTTAAATACCCCAAGAGAGATCGGAGGAGAGTCCTTATCCGATTCTCACACCAAATCTTAACCTGTACGAAAGATAATCCCAAAACCCAAAAATGATTCACGACGTCAAGTCACTAAGGTTGTCTCATTTACTTATGTATCTAGGTGATCCAAATTTAGTGAAAAATCAAGTGTTCCTTTAGTCAAAAGGATCAACATGTCCATTCAAGCCTTTCTAACTAATGCAAAGTTAAATCTACTTACCCTTATTAAGGGACGAGGTGGGGTGCCTAACACCTTCCCCACCCGTTTACGGACCCCGAACCTAGAATCTCTGTTTTGAAGTGGTTTTATTTCAATTTATCTTCACAAATGGTTTTCTTTAGTTACCCTCAAAACTAAGGTGGCGACTCCTCGCTCTTTCCCACTTCGGTGAGTGATCGTCCAGGCGACCACAAAATCCCTTGCGACAGCTTGGCGACTCCACTGGGGAAATAGCAAAGACTGACTTAACCCCGGTCTAGTGGTCCAAAAGTAGATTTAATTTTGTCCTATCAAATTATAGTTAGATGGGCTCATTCGGCGATGTTTTATACATTAATTATTGTTATTGCGGCTAACTATTTTGCTTGTTTTGCCTGTTTTATCTCCTTACAGTGCTATTCGTTTCAAAAAAAGGGGGAAAAGGGAAAAATGGAAAAATAAAATTCCCCTGAATTGGGAAGAGGTAAAGGTGTCCCTTCACACACTGAACACTCACACGATGTCCTCACACACTTTGGCCCTATACCCGTGCTTTCTTACCCTTTTAGGAAAGTAGGAGGGAGTCATGTAGCGGTACCCGTGGGTTCTACCCCGTTAGTATCCGTGAAGGCTTCTGCTCAAATTGAAACTTGTTCTATCCACTGTGATACTCGTGGAATTTTCCCGATAATATCATGGGGGTAGAATGGGGCTCTACTGTTTACAGTAGGGGCAATTTGGGAACCTGTGGCTTTTAGAAAATTAGATCCTGAGCTAAACTATCATGATAGCTGAAAGCCGTAGTAAGCTACCTTGTAAGGTAGAACTATCCAGATAGGTAGCGCTCGTCCGATATCAGGAGTCTCCCTATTATAGGACAAAAGGGGCATACTTACCCTTATCCTTTTTCTGCTTTAATTTCCTTTTGTTCGTTTTTTTTTTTTTTGTGAGGGTAATCTTGAATTCTACTAAAACACCTACACATTTTCCTACTTTGATAAATGTGTACGTGTCATCCTGTCAACAGTATGATTCAAAATTACCCTAATTTATCTTGCTAACAAATTTTCCCGCAGGCATTACCAAAACAAGAGTCTGTAAAAGGATAGGCATCATATTTATCATGGCATCCTCGAGTCAGTCGGCAGAAGAAGTTCAGAATGCTAAACTTTGGTCCAAATCGATTCATACTCCAGTACCCCCACAGAATGATGTTTCCAAGGCACATGCTAGCTTACTACCTCCATTAGATCTGAATGGAATTGAAGTCAGAATGAATAGCCTCGAGAGCCTGTCTAACGGATGGAGGTCGCTTCCCGATCAGGTCAAGGCACGATTTGAAGAGAAGTATGGGAGAATTGCAACCTTAATGCGAGTCAAGGTCCAAATCCCGGCATTAAAGGCCATGTTGTCGGTTTGGAACCCTAAGTACGGGGTATTCTCTTTCAATGATATTGATACAGTTCCCACTATGGAAGAATATCAGGCATTATTAGGGATTCCTTATTCAACACAGAATCGGATCTACCTACACCTTGAGCATAGGCAGACCTGGAAACGATTAACACATTTGTTGGGCATCCCTTCGGAGGAGGCAAAGTCAAAGGAAACTGTCAAAGGAAACACACATGGTTGGTATTGGACATATCTCCAGAAGTGGTTAGATTAGTACCTCCAAGAGAAACAGTGGAATCAAGCTTCAGTGGCACTCGCCTTGGGAATCTATGGTCTGATTTTGTTCCCGGGACCATTAGGAATCGTAACTTGCAGCGCGGTGGAAGTATTCTGGACGGTAGAAAGGCAGGGGATCAATCCGATACCGGAAATTCTTGCGGAAACCTTGTTAACCCTAACCTACTGCAGACAACAGGGGAAAGGGTCCATTAAGTGTTGTTCTCAGTTGCTATACCTCTGGATTATCAGTCACATGTGTCCTGTGGAGACAAAGGGATTAACTTGGTACCTTGACCAGCCTCCCATCGAAAAGATGACTCGGTTAGTAATCAGTCCGAAGAATGAACAGCAGTGGTGGGAACGGATTTTGAGTTTCAATAGCCATGATTACTGTTGGAGGAAGCTATGGACGTTAGGCCAACCCGTTTTGATCGGTACGGGAGGTAATAAGTCGGTACCTCTAATCGGAGTAACTGGATATACAAGTTACACTCCGGCATTGGTAATGAGGCAGTTTGGCTCAACGCAGTCCATGATCAACATTGAAGAATACCACCAAGGTCACTTCTACCATGAGCTCAAGGAAGAGGAAGGATTGAAACTGGCTCGCAAGTCTTGGGAAAACATTACTCTGATGGAGAGATCGCCTAAAGGCCCAAGTGCCTCGGGCGATTATCTTAAATGGAGAGCTGACAGGGACCGAGAATACTCAACTACAGAATTCGAGGACAACAACCCTCGCCAAAACATCCTATTAGAAGAAGCTGATAATCGTCTGCTTGACTCACTACAAAAAGCAAACACCGAGAACTCGCAACTGCAAGAACAAATAAAACAGTTGGAGGACCAACAGCAGAAACATAAAAGAAAAGTGAGAAGGCTCAAGGAAGAGGCAAGGGCCGAAAGGATGGGGTTCGAAGAGCAAGAGGAACAGTGGGAAAAGGAAAAAGACTCTCTCCAAGCTGAGGTAAAAGAAGTGAAAGTCTGAGAATAGTAAGCAGGAAAAGATGAAATACCAAGAGGTGCTCGTTGAAGAGTATAAACAGGAAAACAAAAAGAAGAAGCTCGAATTAAAAGAACAGGCACTACTCATCAACGATATCTTGAAAGAGTGTGCTAAGGAAAGGAAAGAGAAAGAAAAACAAGCTGCTCTCTATCAAGGACTGAAAGAGAATGTTGACCAGCTGGAAAGAACGATAGCACAGGGAAAATGAGAATTATTACCTGAATCCGAGTACGCTCTAAAAGCATTCGACCCTGCCAAACAAGAAGAAAGGTTATATGAGTATCTCAGAAAATGTCATCTCATTATAAAGAACCTTCCAGAGCCTAGGCCAATGTAGAGGATACGATGTACAAATTATTCAGTTAATGAAATGATTTCTGGACCATTGTTTAGTAAATTTGTGAATGAATAATATGACTCCCGTAGGAACTCCCTCGCTAGGGTTATGTGAAAAATTGAATGCGCTATATGGACAGGTATCATAAATGCGCATTCAATCCAGTCATTCACAGTCAGACTATCGAACGATGCCATGATAAAATTGATGCGATTATCCTTTTACAGATTTCAACCTGGCTCTCAAATGCCACTGTATCCTTCGTCCAGACCAGGACTTTTAATTCCTTTGCAAAATTCAAAGTTCATTTAAAATTTTCTTTTTTTACTCCTTACAGGAAATCAACATTGCTTCAAACAAGGCAAGTCTGACCAAGCACACGGTTCAACCCAAGAGAGTGTACTTAACAAGATCCCGGACAAAGAAGATAATGGAAGACCAGGAACAAGTACAGAACCTACAGGGACAAGTCTCCGAATTAAAAGATCAGGTCTCAGAACTTATGAGACTAATGAGGGAAATGTCCCAAAATAAACCCACAGCAGAGCCTAGCCTACCACTACCTCCTCCACCACCTCCAACAAATGATCCTCACCAAGCTTCAACTTCTTTTACCTTTCAATCATCTATCCCGGACCCGACAGTCACTGTCAATCCGGTCGTCATGACTAATGACCTGCCTTTCTCCTATTACCCGGCTGTCTCAAATGCCGAGCCTCACCCTTCAATCCTAATCCCTCCAGTTTACTCCACCTCTCAGCTCCCGGCCGGGGGAGCATATCATGCAGTGGGAGGGGAAAATAAGACAAAAGAAAGTGAGAAACTATCTGCTCTAGAAGAGAGACTGAGAGCGATAGAGGGGCTGAATATGTATGGTTCGGTCGACGTGGCATCACTAAGATTAGTGCCCGATGTGGTGGTGCCACCCAAGTTCAAGGTCCCTGACTTCGACAAGTACACAGGGAATTCAGATCCTCGCATTCACTTGGCCACCTTTATCGCCAAGATGTCTGCTCTGACAGAGGACGATAGACTGTTGGTCCACTTCTTTCATGAGAGCCTCTCAGGGGCAGCTTTGAGGTGGTGCATTCAGTTGGACAGGAGCAAACTGCGCTCCTGGAAGGATTTAGCTGATGCCTTCTTAAAGCAGTACAAATTCAATTGTGATGTGGCCCCCACGAGAAGGGACCTCCAGAACCTGGTACAGAAAGACAGAGAAAGCTTCAAGGAATATGCCCAGAGATGGATGGAAAAGGCGGCAGAAGTGCATCTCCCGGTGACCGACAATGAACTATGCTCTCTGTTCATCGAAACTTTAAAGGCCCCTTACTTCAACTTGATGATTGGGAACACCTCCAACAGCTTCTCTGACATCATACAGGCTGGTGAAAGGATAGAGGCCAACCTAAGAATGGGACGATTGCAGGAGTTGGCTGAGAACCCTGCAAAGAAAACTGCCAACTTTGGCAAGAAAAAGGAGGGTGATGTCCATTCAGTCACCCGACAGAATAATTACTCCCTATTCCCTCAAAACAATTATCGGCCATATCCTCCCCCTCATGGCCAAACAGTCGCCAATATTCCACCTCCTTTCCCTAATTATCCACACCCACGCCCACAATACCCTCCACCTACAAATTACCAACCAAGACCATCTCTTCCTCCCGCTCAATCAAGACCACCACTAAACAACCCAAGACCCCCAAGAAACCCTGATCCACCTCTCCCCCTCCCACTCAGTGAAATATACCGATACCTTGTCGGTATAAACCAAATCGTACCAGTTCCCCTAGATCCAATTCAGCCTCCATACCCCAGGTGGTATGATGCTACTGCCCGTTGTGAGTATCATGGAGGGGCACAAGGGCACTCAATCGACAACTGCGGGGCACTCAGGGAGAGAGTGCACGCTTTAATCAGAAATGGGTGGTTGAAGATTGAGGGAAATGGTTCCCTCCCCAATGTTACCTCAAACCCACTGCCTAACCATAATGCAGGCAGTGGTGTAAATATGATAGAGCCTGATGAAGAAGGATCAACGCTGGAAGTAGACAAGCTGGCTCCTTACTTCAACGAAATTTTTGCTCTAGCAATGAGGGAAGGCTACCTCTGCCCTCAGGTAGCGGGATTGGAAGAGAGTACGGGATGTCCTTATCATGGAGGGGCAGCTGATCACGAGCTGCAGGGCTATGAGGGATTCAAGCAAGAGGTTCGGAACTTATTGTCTCTCAAGGTTTTGAGATGCCAGACGAGGTCAAAGATGGAAGAGGGAGTGAATACCACTAGATATAGCCAAAATGCTCCCCCCCTAAACCCAGAATCACTTTCTCACCCCCGGTAGCCTCACCACCGGTGACGGTTATCCGAGCCCCATCTCAGCTCCCTGTTACCAACACCCACGCCATACCTTGGAACTACAATTTCCAAGTCTTCACTCAAGGAGCGTCAAGCAGTACACCGGCTCCAAGCCTTGCTTCACCTCCGGCACCGCCTAAGACATGTTTCACTCCTCATGCACACTTTCAGATGACTTATGCTGGACCTACCACTAGTGCTACTCCCCAGATCGATCCCCAACCCGTCACTGCCACAAAGCCCTCCTCCCTTGAGCAAGAGGTCGAGTTCATAACTCGAAGTGGGAGGTGTTACGATAACGAAGAAAAAGAAAAGAGAAAAGGGAAAGTAAAGGTGGGAGAGTCATGGAAGAATGCAGACGAGGATGTAGAGAAGACAGAGGAAGCAGAGCCTGCTAAGCATAAAGCAAAGGAGGAGTTATTACTCCAAATAATGAAACAAAGTGAGTATGATGTGGTAGAACAGTTGAGGAAGACGCCTGCACGGATTTCACTGCTGTCACTGATCTTGAGCTCAGAGGTGCACCGTCAAGCCCTGCAGAAAATTCTAGATCAGGCCTTTGTAAACCCCGACATTACTCCGGGGTAGTTCGAGAAGATAGTGGGACAAATCCAGGCATCCAGTTTTGTTACTTTCTCGGAGGACGAGATAGACCCTGCGGGTTTAAGGCACACTAAGGCTCTACATGTAACAGTAAAGTGTAAGGGTTGTATAGTAGCCAAGGTACTTATTGATAACGGGTCAGCTCTCAATGTACTCCCTAGCGCTACCTTAGCTAGGTTGCCAGTTGACCAATCGGACATACATCAAAGTGCTATGGTGGTAAGAGCCTTTGGCACTACGGAAGAGAAGTGTTGGGAGATATTGACTTGCCGCTTGATTGGTGCATGCACTTTCAACGTCACATTCCGGTGATGAACATTGAGCTCGCTATACTATCTCGCTGGGAGGCCCTGGATCCATTCTGCGAATGCCGTTCCCTCAACCCTGCACCAGAAAATAAAATACATCAGGGACGGTAAAATCATCACAATAAAAGGAGAAGAGGCCTTGCTAGTCACCAAGCCGCAATCACTGCCCTATGTGGAGGCAGCTAAGGAGTCATTAGAAAGCTCCTTCCAAGCCCTCGAGTTACAAGAAACCATCTCAGAAAATGGAGGGGCTATGGCTATGGTAGCCAAAATAATGACAAGGAGTGGGTACGAAGAAGGCAAAGGCCTAGGCGCCACATTACAGGGAATCGTTGAACCCATACCAACTATCCAGAAGGTAGGCCGCTGCGGTTTAGGTTATGGGGAAGATGCCCTTACGGATGGGCGTTTCTGGATGAGGAAAATGCTCCGGGATCAAAGGTTCGATCGAAAAATGGGAAAGATGAAGGTAGTCCCGAGAATTACGGAGATCTTCACTAAACCGGTCATTCAGCATCCGGCAAACACAGAAGAATCACCCGATGATCCATCCATAGATGTCATCCAACTGGATTCCTTGTATGAGGCCCTAGTCTCGCTAATGACTGAGGGGCAAGAGCTGAACAACTGGACAACTGAGGACATCCCTGTACTCAATTTCGAGTAAAGTACCTTTGGTTATCTACACTTGATCATTTTGTCCATGGTGACAAGTGTAATACTGTAAATGGACCTTTTCTTATGGCACAAACGTTAATGAATTAATAGCGCATTTTAAATCCAATTCTCTCTTTCTTTTGAATTTCATCATTATAATACATTTTTTTATTCATTCAGGACCATTCATCAATTAACACCTAATAATCCAATAGACTCAAAAATTCCTCTGGTTAATTTTGAAATCCCCATAACTGCCATTACTTCAAATGATTCTGAGGAAGACCCTACACAAGAAGACAGTGAAAAGGATGAGCCCTCCCTCGTGCCTTGTGGAGATGAAATGCGCACCATAAATTTAGGCACAGAAGAAGTAAAAAGGGAACTCAAGGTAGTGGAAAGTGAAGAATTGGGAGATATGATCAGTCTGCTTAAAGAATTCCTCGACGTATTTTCCTGGAGCTATGATGATATGGTGGGTTTGGACCCCCAGATAGTGACGCACAAAATTCCCCTAATTCCGTGGGAACCCAGAAAGCGTGGTTAAGGAGAATGAATCCCACACACCTTTGCTCAAAGTTCGGATGAAGTCAAGAAACAAGATGACTGGTTCTGGAAGTGGTCAAATATCCCCAATGGATAGCTAATGTGGTCCCGGTAATGAAGAAGGACGGGAGAGTTCGGGTGAGGGCCGATTACAGGGATCTCAATAAAGCGAGCTTGAAAGACGATTTCCCTCTCCCTCACATTGATGTGTTAGTTGACAATGCTGCGGGATTGGGCAGGTGTTCGTGTATTGATGGGGCATCAGGGTATAATCAGATCCCGATGGACGAGGAAGATAAGGACAAAACTGCTTTCATCACTCAATGGGGAGTATTTTGCTATCGGGTCATGCCTTTTGGGTTGAAGAATGCTGGTGCTACCTACCAGCGTGCAATGGTCACATTATTCCACGATATGATGCACAAAGAGGTGGAAGTGTATGTGGATGATATGATCATTAAATCCCGGGGAGAAGAAAGTCATGTGCAGGTACTGAGGAAAGTATTCGAGAGACTCAGGAAATACCAGTTGAAACTGAACCCTGCCAAATGCATATTCGGAGCTAGATCGGGAAAGTTGTTGGGATTCATAGTAAGCGAGAGGGGAATAGAGGTTGATCCAGACAAGGTTCGAGCTATTCAAGAGATGCCATCCCCGAGAACAGAAAGGGAGGTGCGCAGTTTTCTGGGAAAGTTGAACTACATTTCGAGATTTATTTTCAATCTCACTGCCAAAGCTGAGCCAATTTTCAGGCTACTCCGGAAGAACAACACCACCCAATGGGATTCAGTTTGCCAAGAGGCTTTTGAGAAGATCAAGCAATATCTGTCAAACCCACCAGTATTGGTCCCACCCGTGGCAGGAAGGCCTCTTATCCTGTATATGGCAGTCCAGCAGAACTCGATGGGATGTGTTTTGGGACAACATGATGATACCGGGCGAAAGGAGAGGGCTATTTATTACCTGAGTAAGAAGTTCAATGATTGTGAGTCAAGGTACTCTTTCTTAGAGAAGACTTGTCAGCTGCTCGACAAAGAAATCGCCTCAAGCACTACATGTTGAATCACAAGACATGGCTCATCTCCAGGACGGATCCTATCAAATATGTATTCGAAAGCCCATTCGTGCCAGGTAGGATAGCCAAGTGGCAGGTTATACTCTCCCAATATGACATAGTCTATATGACCCGGAAAGCGGTGAAAGGTAGCGTGATTGCTGACCTCCTAGCAGAAAATCCTATCCAGGATTATGGAGCTCTGGATTTCGAGTTCCCTGATGAACATATTAATGAAGTGGACTGCGAAGAAGAGGGGCCAGCCGATGTATGGGAAATGTATTTCGACGGAGCTGTCAATTTGTCCGGGAATGGAATTGGAGCTGTATTGATATCCCCAGATGGAAAACACTTCCCGATAGCCGTTAAGTTGAGATTCGACTGCACCAACAACGTTGCGGAATACGAAGCTTGTGTGATGGGTCTACAGGCCGCCATCGAAATGAAAATCAGGAAGCTGGAGGTATACGGAGACTCAGCCCTGATTATTTATCAAGTCAAGGGAGAATGGCAAACCAAGGATCCCAAGCTAATCCCGTATCAGAAGTACTTATTAGAGCTGATCAAGAAATTCGAAGAAATCTCTTTCACTCACCTTAGTAGGGACAAGAATCAATTTGCTGATGCCTTAGCTACTCTAGCTGTTATGGCTCAAATCGAAGAGGGTCAGATGATTCAGACATTGAAGGTTAAAGCAAGAAGCGAGCCAGCATATTGCTTCATGATTGAAGAAGAGCCCGATAGAAAGCCTTAGTATCATGACATCCTAGTCTACTGTAGAACCAGAGAATTCCCTTTGGGGGCGAGCAAGAATGAAAAGAAGATGATTCGAAGATTAGCATTGGGATACTTCCCCAGTGGAGAAACCCTATACAAGAGGAGCTCCAACGGCGAATTATTGAGATGTGTGGATGCAAAGGAGGCGAAGAAAATCCTTTTTGAGACTCATGAGGGAAATTGTGCAACCCATGCCAATGGGCACACGATGGCTAAGCAAATCATGCGACGTGGGTATTTTTGGACCACAATGGAAAAGGATTGCGTTGAGTATTTCCGAAAATGCCATAAGTGTCAAATCTATGCCGATCCGATCAATGTGCCACCTCACAAGTTGTTCAACCTCGTCTCACCATGGCCTTTCGCAATGTGGGGCATCGATGTGATTGGTCCCGTAAATCCCAAGGCATCCAATGGGCACAGATTCATCCTTGTGGCCATCGACTATTTTTCCAAGTGGGTTGAGGCGACATCCTATGCGCATATCACACAGAATACGTTTCTCAGATTTCTCAGAAATAATATCATCTGCCGGCATGGCCTCCCTAATGAAATCGTCACCGATAACGCTAAGAATCTGAATGGCCCGAAGATCCAGAAATTGTGTGATCAATACAAAATCTGACACCTCAATTCTTCCCTATACCGCCCCCATATGAATGGAGCGGTAGAAGCTGCAAACAAAAACCTCAAGAGGATAATCCGGAAAATGACAGTCACGTATAGGGATTGGCATGATATGCTTCCTTACGCTCTCCACGCATACCGAACTTCCGTGAGAACCTCAACCGGGGCAACTCTGTACTCACTGGTTTATGGGATGGAAGCAGTATTACCTGTAGAAGTTGAAATTCCTTCCCTAAGGATTCTGAAGGAGTCAGGAATTGATGAGTCAGAATGGATCCAGTCAAGGTTGGATCAGTTAAACTTGCTTGATGAGAAGAGGTTAGCAGCAGCATGTCATGGGCAGTTATACTAGATGAGAATGGCTAGAGCATTTGACAAAAATGTTCGCCCGCGCGAATTCCAACCCGGGGACTTAGTTCTGAAGAAAGTACTGCCGAATCAAAATGATCCCCGGGGCAAATGGTCACCAACCTACGAGGGGCCCTATGTAGTTAAGAAGGCATTGTCTGGAGGAGCCTTGATCTTGACCAACATGGACGGTGAAGAGTGTCCGAGACCTGTGAATGCTGACACCATCAAGAAATACTATGCCTAAAAAATAAATAAAAAATAAAAGTAGGGGTGAAAACCCAAAAAGGGCGCTCCTAGCAAAATGTGTGAAAGAAGGCGAAAACCCCGAAGGGGCGCTTTCTGTAAAACGAGTGAAGGATGAAAACCCGAAAGGGCGTCCTGAGAAGTGAGTCAAAAAAAAAAAAAAATCTAGGGGTGAAAACCCGAAAGGGCATCCCGAGAACAAAAAGGGAGAAATAAGGAATAGGGGGGCATGAAACCAGGATGAAGAGGGAACTATCACGGCATGAGGCTTCAGAGAACTCGAAATAAAGGCAGTTAAGGGATTTCAAAATCAGCCACAGGGAATATGTGATATCTATCCTTGTACCCTTCTTCTTTGAAACTCTTTCTTGTTTATGTTAAACCATAATAAAATCACACTTCATTCCCCATGTTTCTATGTTTCCCTTATATTTATCTTTCTGCAATCTCGTTATTTAATGCGCTATTTAAATCAGTTAAAATTTTTGCCATAAGATTAAGATTTGACAATTGATAACCTCACGTACTTTACTATGAGATTTTCAGGGAATGTATAAAAAAAAAAAAAAAAAAAAAAAAAAAAAAAAAAAACTAACTAGAGGTGAAAACCTGGAAAGGCGCTTCTGGTCATATAGATGAAGGGGAAGTGAAGACCCGCGAGGGTGCTTTTCGGGGGAAAATCTGAAAAACAAAATAGGGCATTTCATGAAACAAGGCCATAGGTCAAGTCTTGCAACTCGTCCTCCATTCGTCATTGGTCTTCGAGATTCTGTTAAGTACACTTCATTGGAGAAGAACTTCTTATGTCCGGATCAGGCTTGCTTTGTGAGTGCAATTTAAATTTCCTGCTGATTTTAATTTTCCTGCAATTTAAATTTCCTGTTATCAACCTCTGGTTCCTTGATCTAAGTTGATTTTAATTTCCTGCAATTTAAATTTCCTGTTATCGACCTCTGGTTCCTTGATCTAAGTTGATTTTAATTTCCTGCAATTTCCTGTTATCAACCTCTGGTTCCTTGATCTAAGTTGATTTTAATTTCCTGCATTTAATTTTCCTGTTGTCGACCTCTGGTTCCTTGATCTAAGTCGATTTTAATTTCTAGCAATTTACATTTCCTGTTATCAACCTCTGGTTCCTTGATCTAAGTTGATTTTAATTTCCTGCATTTAATTTTCCTGTTATCAACCTCTGGTTCCTTGATCTAAGTTGATTTTAATTTCCTGCAATTTAAATTTCCTGTTATCAACCTTTGGTTCCATGATCTAAGTTGATTTTAATTTCCTGCAATTTAAATTTCCTATTATCAACCTCTGGTTCCTTGATCTAAGTTGATTTTAATTTCCTGCATTTAATTTTCCTGTTATCAACCTCTGGTTCCTTGATCTAAGTTGATTTTAATTTCCTGCAATTTAAATTTCCGTTATCAACCTCTGGTTCCTTGATCTAAGTTGATTTTAATTTCCTGCAATTTAAATTTCCTGTTATCAACCTCTGGTTCCTTGATCTAATTTCCTGTTATCAACCTCTGGTTCCTTGATCTAAGTTGATTTTAATTTCCTGCATTTAATTTTCCTGTTATCAACCTCTGGTTCCTTGATCTAAGTTGATTTTAATTTCCTGCAATTTAAATTTCCGTTATCAACCTCTGGTTCCTTGATCTAAGTTGATTTTAATTTCCTGCAATTTAAATTTCCTGTTATCAACCTCTGGTTCCTTGATCTAAGTTGATTTTAATTTCCTGCAATTTACATTTCCTGTTATCAACCTCTGGTTCCTTGATCTAAGTTGATTTTAATTTCCTGCATTTAAATTTCCGTTATCAACCTCTGGTTCCTTGATCTAAGATGATTTTAATTTCATGCATTTAAATTTACATTATCAAACTCTCTTTCATTGAACTAAGATGATTTTAATTTCCAGCAATTTAAATTTCCTGTTATCAACCTCTGGTTCCTTGATCTAAGTTGATTTTAATTTCCTGCAATTTACATTTCCTGTTATCAACCTCTGGTTCCTTGATCTAAGTTGATTTTAATTTCCTGCATTTAAATTTCCGTTATCAACCTCTGGTTCCTTGATCTAAGTTGATTTTAATTTCCTGCATTTAAATTTCCGTTATCAACCTCTGGTTCCTTTATCTAAGTTGATTTTAATTTCCTGCAATTTACATTTCCTGTCATCAACCTCTGGTTCCTTGATCTAAGTTGATTTTAATTTCCTGCAATTTACATTTCCTGTTATCAACCTCTGGTTCCTTGATCTAAGTTGATTTTAATTTCCTGCAATTTACATTTCCTGTCATCAACCTCTGGTTCCTTGATCTAAGTTTATTTTAATTTCCTGCAATTTACATTTCCTGTTATCAACCTCTGGTTCCTTGATCTAAGTTTATTTTAATTTCCTGCAATTTACATTTCCTGTCATCAACCTCTGGTTCCTTGATCTAAGTTTATTTTAATTTCCTGCAATTTACATTTCCTGTCATCAACCTCTGGTTCCTTGATCTAAGTTTATTTTAATTTCCTGCAATTTACATTTCCTGTTATCAACCTCTGGTTCCTTGATCTAAGTTGATTTTAATTTCCTGCATTTAAAATTCATGTTATCAACCTCTGGTTCCTTGATCTAAGTTGATTTTAATTTCCTGCATTTAAATTTCCTGCTATCAACCTCTGGTTCCTTGATCTAAGTTGATTTTAATTTCCTGCAATTTACATTTCCTGTTATCAACCTCTGGTTCCTCGATCTAAGTTGATTTTAATTTCCTGCAATTTAAATTTCCAGCTATCAACCTCTGGTTCCTCGATCTAAGTTGATTTTAATTTCCTGCAATTTAAATTTCCTGTTATCAACCTCTGGTTCCTTGATCCAAGTTGATTTTAATTTAACTTATGTTGTCGATTTCTAGGTCACCAACTTAAGTGTGCTTTAGCTCCCTAACTTCGAATACCTAATCGTCCAAAATATGAGTCTGAATCTTTACATAATTCCTACACGGGAAATTTTCCCTTTAATAGAAATTATGTAAAGAGGGGCAGCTGTCGACACCATATTTTGGCCGATCCCCAAAATCAATAAAACTTTGGAACTGACCTCAGTACTAAGTCTCCTTTTGACAGCTAATCACATTTCCGATCTCTCTTTGATAAACAGTCACATTTCCGATCTCTCTTTGATAGACAGTCACATTTCCGATCTCTCCTCACAGAGAATTAAATCAATGCTAAGTCCTCACATCAGTCAGAGCCTTACCAGTCTATTAAATCGCTCACCGATCTCTCCGACCCGTTGTAGTATAAACGAAGTGAACTAGATCTTTTCTTACCAATTTTATTGCCGATCTCCCTTTCAAAAGTTTAAGAGTTAAGGTTTTGGTCCGGTTTAATGAGGATTCCGATCTTAAGTGTTCAAGTCAAATTTCCAAATTTTAATCAAGTCCCGTTCAGCATTTCTTCCCTACCGATCTCATGCTCATTGTGTTTTCCGATCTCTCACACTTAGGTTAATAATCATCTTCAGTTATTTCAACATACTCAGACAATCAAGTGTTTAATAATTTAGAAATTTTCCGATCATAACCATTCATTGAACAAAAAGGGCATTCCACTTCATTTCATTTCAAAAAATTTTTACAAGTCATTCGGCTGGGGGATCACCCCCAGCCTGATCTACATTTTGCTCATTTTCTCTCTCACCCTCGGCCTCCTCTTCGCTTTCCTCCTCGCCTTCGGGAGCCAGGTCGGCCATCCAAGAGAAGTCCCCCTCTGGGTAACGCTTTTGGAGCTCGGCCAAGAGATCCTTGTGAGCGTTCACATAGGCACCAGCTATCCCTGTCACCATTTCTTCGTCTTTCGCCTTAAGCTCCTCGATAAGTTGGGCGACCTGATAAGCTTCGTTGGCCCGGAGCGCCTCGACTTCCCTGAGAGCACGATCCCTTTCACCGTAACATGATTCTGTTCGCCACTGCCTTCATAGAACTTCGCCCGCCCCTCAACTTGAGATATGTAATCCTGAGTGGATGCGAGTTGGGATCGGAGGGAAGCCATTTCCTGATTCTTCTTCTCAACCTCCTTGCCCAGGCGATGAGCCTTTTCCCGAACTATGGTCTGGTTCACCAGGCACTCCACGTTCAGGCTCATGGCACGAGTCAAGATATCGTCAAGGATGTCCGGGGATAGCCTATCCCGATCCTCCCGAAGGCAGATGGAAGACCCCAAGACTTTGGCAAAACCGGGGTTCTCCCGAACAGTCCGGTTATTCTTCAGGGACTCCATCAACGTTTGAGCGCCACGAGAAGAGGATTTCACAGAAGATTGAGAAGGACCCCTTTCTGTGCTTGGAGCAACTGGAGGGGGTGGATCCGGCTCTTCCTGTTGAGGAGGAGATCGGACAGCTTCAGTGATCGGCGGACCCGAAGGTCGGGACGGACCTCCTTGCGTTTCCCCTGGTTCATGGCCGGGAGTTCAAAGCATTTCCGAACGCTTCATCTCCTTTACTTTCCGGGAGATCTCTCTTTCTTTCTTCCGCTTCCTAGAACCCTCATCACCCGCCATACCTGCACAAAGAAGAGGTCAGTGAGATCGCTAAGGTCCTGAGATCTGAGATGTAGAAAATACCAGTGCCGAGGTCAGAGAGCGGAAGATCGCGATCTTGGCCGGTGAGCAGCTGTAGGGTCCAATGGTGCAGCTCGGCCGTGATCTAAACAGAATACTTTTGAGTGGCGTGATTCTTGAGATCCATCACTATTAAGCTTTCCTCTGGTTCAGTTAATGCGCTTGAAGGGCCCCTGGTGCCACCAGCTACGGGGGAAGTCCTCAAAGCAGGTCGGATTTTTGCTCCTCAGAATGAAGAAGCGGTTCTTCCAATTTTTAAGGGAGGAGGGCAGATCGGTGAAGAGCTCGCAATGAGGCTTCGCCTGAAAGAACCGATGCTCGTCGTCCCTTTCGCGAGTTAGCTCTGCGATTCGGCGAACACCTTAGTCGTAGGTCGATTCCCTTAGCTCACATGCACCTCGTAAGGCTACAAAGATCCTCCAAGAGTTAGGATGAAATTGAGCAATGCACACCCGTTGAAGTTTTAGGACATCCTTGAAGAATTCATCCAGAGGGAACCAAGACCGCCTTTAATCGTTCCTCGTATACCATAACCGTGTCATTCTCTTCAAAGAAGTGATCACTCGATGATCGCCGTGGCACCGATAAGTTCGCATTTAATCAGAGCGAATATTGTACTCCTGGCTAAACGATTGTAGATCGGACTCTTGTAAGATCGATGGCAGCTCATCCATAGGGAGATTCTCCCTCCCTGAAGAAGGTACGTGCCTTGATGGTCCGATCCGCCCCCGAGCTGGAACAGAGGCCCTAGGAGGTTCTGTTTGTGCGCTTGGCCCGACCACTTCTTCTTCGTGAGACGACCACGAGAACTGAATAGAGGGAGGACTCGCCGCTCTTTGACCTTCGGCACCGCTCATTTTCAAAAGAAATAAAGAACTTAAACTAAAAAGAAGATCAAAGCCCTTACCGGAGTCTGATCGGCGTCGGAAGAACTTGAGAAAATGAGAGAACTTCGAAGTTGTGAGCAGGGGACTGAAAATGGAATGAGAGAACAACTGGCTAACCCCCCCACCCCTATTTATACTAGTCCGAGCATTTAATGCTCACGAGGTTCTAGGCAACGCATCGATTGGTGGGACTCGCCAGCTGTTCTGACACTTCATTCGAACATTCTAAGGAGATCGGTTAAATGGAGATCGGCATAATAAGTTGAATATTTTGAATGAAGGATTAGTTAAGAGTCGTTTTGTTAGGAACCAGATCGGACAAATATATCAGAGATCGGAAAATAATCAATAAGATAATAATTGGAGAAACAAGATTTTTATTTCCAAAAGATCGGATTACATCATTTGGGCGATCTCTAGAGATCTGATTACATTGAAGGATTACATCATTTGGGCGATCTCTAGAGACCGATGAAACATCCTATCTAAAGAGTCCTAGGTTTATAACTGATCCCAAGGGTGTCGCCGGTCGGAGCTTAATCCGCTGTCGGAACACTCAATGTGGAGAGAAGCCGAATGAACTTGAGGAAGCAACCGCCAAGGGTCAGCGGAGCATCAGACAAGGTTATGCGATCACCGGGGTCGTAAATTTTCAGTCGAGGAATAAGGAAGTCCATCGGAGAGGGATCAAAAACCACAATCATGGCCGGAACGACCGCCGGAGCAGCTAGAATTGAAAAAGAAAGAAGAAAGAGAGAAAAATCAGATGAAGGAAATGTCTCTGTCATCAGGGGTATATATAGGGGAAAACGGGCATTTATTGCTGAGCAGAAAAACGAAGCGAACGCCTCGGGAATCGAGGGAAAATTAATGCTTTGACCAGACCGAACCAGAGAAAGGGAAAGATCGGAATAATAGATCGGAAGATGGGAGATTAGCATGAGAGATCGGAATAGGAGCGTGTCAAGAAGAGGGATCGGAAGACAAAAGGAATAAGACAAATCCCAAATAACCGTAAATCGAGAATCGAGGTAGTTAAAGCGTTGCGACGAGATCTCCACCGCGCCTAAGAATCGCCACTTAATCTTTGCAGTGCGAGTATGTCATGACAGTCCTGTACATCCCAATCCCCACCGTTGATCTCACTGGTAAGGACAAACCCGGAACCCTTGGATCAAGAGAGAAGACGACAATACCAGCGTCTTTCGCTCTTAGCCCTCAGATCGTTCCGGACGAGAAGATTTGGGACCGTCAGATTGAAAGAAGAAAAGGACAAAAATTCTGAAGAGTGATCTCAGCCATTCATTTTGATTCTCTTTAATTCCTGAACATCCGATCATGTCCTTCGAAATCTTGACCCTCCATCTCCCTCAAAATAAATCCTGACCCTTCATGGGGAGCACCCGATTCCTATAAATACCTGCATGAAAAACTGTTCAAGGGACGGGCAAAAAAGAGAGGTAGTTATTATAGCGGAAGAACTCTGAAACTTGATTCAGTTTGTTACTCTGCTACTTTGAAGTTTTGATTAGAAAGACTTTTGAAACTAGTTTTCTGAAGTGTTTTCTTGAAAAGGATTCTGAATACTGGAACTCTACATTTTCAGTTTGTTCATTATCTGGTCACACTCTCACTTTCAGCCCTTTATCATCTCTGTCTTCATTCCCATTACTCAAGCTCAATTTCATTTCACTCGGTTTTTATCTTAACCTTATTGCATTTTAGCTAAGCACCCTTCAGTTCACAAAGAACATCAGCCCTCAAGCTAATCAGTCTGCTGTCTTATTACTATTTGTCACCCCGTAGTCATTTCAATAGATTTAGCTCCTTACAGGTAAGAGCTCATATTGCCGTTTTGTTAAGTGTTTACGTTTACTTTTCGCATTTTCTTTGCCTTTTTATGCATGTGATTTTCTCCAAGTTCATTTAGTGCCAAAGAACCTTAAAGAATGTTACTCTCGAGTTTTATTTCTTTAGTGATCAGTCTATCATTTTATTAACCTTCGTCGTTTCTGAATGCAAATTTTCTAGTTCCTAGTAGCGTGTAAGTGGTAGGGTAAAATGTAGATAACTGCAACTTACGGGTCTCTTTTAAGAGAGAGAGCCTGAATAACACTTCAGGAAAATAGCCACAATATTAGGTGGCGTGGCGGCAATTCGGCAAGATGCCATAAAGTGGGATAAAACCAAAGTAAAAGAAACAGAATAGATCGGACATTAATAGACACTGGTAAAGTGACCTTAGGGGAGGTCAGCAAAATTTAGTCCAGTTTTTTTTTTATTTTATTTAGTCACAAAATATCAATTAGAAGCCTTACCCCCCCCCCCCCAACACCTTAGAACGTCAGAATCTTTAGCTTTAGGACCTTATGACATGTAGCTGAAATTAAAATTTGGGAGATCGGAAAGATCCCATTAAGGTTCCTGTTAATTTAAAGGGAGATCGGAAGAGGGTTCTTATCCGATTCTCAACTCAAAACTTTAATTAAATAGAGATCGGAGGAGAGTTCTTATCCGGTCTCAAATCAAAATTTTAAATAAATACTTAATAGAGATCGGAGGAGAGTTCTTATCCGGTCTCTAATCAAAATTTTAAACAAATACTTAATAGTGATCGGAGGAGAGTTCTTATCCGGTCTCAAATCAAAATTTTAAATAAATACTTAATAGAGATCGGAGGAGAGTTCTTATCCGGTCTCAAATCAAAATTTTAATAAAACATTAAATAGAGATCGAACGAAAATTCTTATCCGATCCCTAAGCTAAAATTTTTATGAATACTTAAAAGAGATCGGAGGAGAGTTCTTATCCGATTCTCAATCCTAAATTTTAAATACCTCAAGAGAGATCGGAGGAGAGTCCTTATCCGATTCTCACACCAAATCTTAACCTGTACGAAAGATAATCCCAAAACCCAAAAATGATTCACGACGTCAAGTCACTAAGGTTGTCTCATTTACTTATGTATCTGGGTGATCCAAATTTAGTGAAAAATCAAGTGTTCCTTTAGTCAAAAGGATCAACATGTCCATTCAAGCCTTTCTAACTAATGCAAAGTTAAATCTACTTACCCTTATTAAGGGACGAGGTGGGGTGCCTAACACCTTCCCCACCCGTTTACGGACCCCGAACCTAGAATCTCTGTTTTGAAGTGGTTTTATTTCAATTTATCTTCACAAATGGTTTTCTTTAGTTACCCTCAAAACTAAGGTGGCGACTCCTCGCTCTTTCCCACTTCGGTGAGTGATCGTCCAGGCGACCGCAAAATCCCTTGCGACATATGGTATACTCCTTACCCAAAGTGGGCAAGGTTAAGACTGGAGCTTCAGTTAAACGCCTCTTTAACTCATCAAAACTTTCCTGGCACCGATCAGTCCACTGAAATTTTACATTCTTCCTAAGTAGCTTGGTCAGTGGAGATGCTAGCATGGAGAATCCCTTCACAAACCTTCATTAATACCCGGCTAAACAAAGAAAACTCCGAACTTCCGTAACATTTCTAAGTGGCTTCCAATTAAGAATGGCTTCTACTTTGCTAGGATCCACCTGGATACCCTCTGCAGATACAATATGCCTCAAAAATGTAATCTCCTTTAGCCAAAACTCACATTTCGACAGTTTGGCATGCAACTGCTTGTCCCTCAAAGTCTGCAATACTATTCTCAAGTGTTTGTCATATTCCTCTGCATTCTTTGAGTACACCAAAATATCATCAATGAACACCACAATAAACTGGTCCAAATATGGCCTGAAGATAGTGTTCATCAGGCCCATAAAAGCAGCTGGAGCATTAGTCAACCCGAATGGCATTACTAAGAACTCATAGTGGCCATACCGAGTCTTAAAGGTAGTTTTAGGAATAATTTGCTCCTGCACCCTCAACTGGTAGTAGCCCGATCTCAAGTCAATTTTGGAGAATACAGTTGCATTCTTCAACTAATCAAACAAATCATCAATCTGTGGCAGAGGATATCGATTCTTTATGGTCACCTTATTCAACTATCTATAGTCTATGCATAGGCGGAGAGCACCGTCCTTCTTCTTCACAAATAATACTGGTGCTCCCCAAGGTGACACACTGGGGCGGATGAAACCCTTATCTAACAATTCCTGCAATTGCATCTTCAACTCTTACAACTCAGCAGGTGCCATCCTATAAGGAGTGATGGAGATTGGCTCTACACCAGGCATAGTCTCAATTTCAAACTACACCTCTCTTTCCAGAGGCAATCCCTGTAATTCTTCCGTAAAGACATCTGAAAAATCCCATACCGTAGGAATATCTTTAAGATCTGGACTCCCCACCTGGGTGTTTATCACATGAGCTAGATAAGCTTCACATCCCTTTCTAATCATCTTGCTAGTAAGTATAGCTGAAATGATGTTGGATGGCAATAACTACCTCTCCCCGTATATCACTACGTTCGCATACTCGAGAAGACCAAAAGTGACTGTCTTCAGTCTATAGTCGATCATGGCATGATACCTAGCTAATCAATCCATGCCCAAGATGATATCATAATCTCGGAAGGGCATGTTAATTAAGTCTGACAGGAATGTATGTCCTTGGATCACCAAAGGAGAATCCTTATACAATTTGTTCACCCTAACCTCTTGCACTAAGGGACTAGTCACTAGCACATCATAATCCATTTTAAAGCAAGGAATGGCCACAGAACATGCAATACTGGCACTAGCATAAAAATGTGTAGAACCAGGGTTAAATAACATATATACATCTCTACCAAAGATGGAGAAAGAACCAGCCACAACATCTGATATCTCAGCTTCCTCCCTTTGGCACATGGTGTACACCCTGGCTAATGCACCACTCTGCTCTGGTTGGCTCGCTGTGCCCTGGCTGCCAGAAGTGTTACCTCTACCCCTGCCTCGACCTCTACTAGCTATCTATTGTCCTCTAAAAATAGAACCTTAAACAGATCCCTCAGTGGTGGTAGGTGGCCCAAACCTGCGAGCACTAGTGCAATCTCTAGCAAAATGCCTACTTCTATCACAGTTGTAATAGGTTCCTATGGACTTATAACATACTCCTCCATGATTCCTGCCATAGGTTTCACAGGTACGAGTAGGAAAGGAACCCCTAGATGTCTGCTGTCTGGATCTAGGTGGCCTCTGCCCTGAGAATCTTCCCCTACTAGATCCTCTGTTACTTGGTCCCCCAAAGCTCTTTCTCTTACCCGAATTGTTACTCAGACTCTGACCTACAGGCTTACTGCTCTTCTCTTTTTCAATGGTTACCTTCTCAGATGCCCCTTCCAGTTCTATCCTTTCCGATTCAAGGGCCTGTGATATCAACCCAGAGAAGTTGTCATGTCGAAACCCAACCACTCTCAAACTAGGCCTCAAACCGGCCTCAAACCTTTTGCATTTGTCTCTACTGGTAATGAGTAGGCTTCCAGCATAGTGGCTGAGGCAGGAAAAGTCTCTCTCATACTCGGCTACAATCCTATTCCCTTACTTCAAACTAAGAAACTCCTGTAGCTTCATATCTACATATGTGTCAGGAATATACTTCTGTCTAAATTCTCTTAGAAAGTCATCCCATGTCAATACAGTGGGCTCAACCAAACTGTGAGGAATGGTCTTCCACCACTCATATGCATCTCCATGCAATAGAGAGACCAAGTATTCAAACTTCAAATTATCCATTCTAACCATTGCTTAGCTTCCAATGGGTCCACTGTACCCTTGAACTCTGTTGCCCCATACTTCATTAACTTTTCATATTGTCTGGCTGGGGATGGTGGTTGCACTGGAGGTGCTTACACAGAAGCTTGGACTGGTATATTGTCAGCCATTTGCTGAAATAGTGTAGCTATCTGCTGAGCGAACTAAGCAGAAAAATGCATAAGCGGGACGGGTGTAGCTGACCCACTGGCATTCTGAGGAGCTAGGGCCTCCCCCTGTACCTCAGCTGCTACTGATTGCTCTACTGTGTGATCCTGTGTGATCCCCCTCTTCCATATTGAATCACAAAGAATTCTACTCCCTAGACAACCAACACAAGGAGATTTCTCTCCATTAGTCCATATTTATGATGTAATGCACTATATGTATCAATTAATGATAGTTGAGCAGTTGTACTTATCAAATTTTTTCAAACATGTTATTTCAAAACTTGTATAAAAATCAAAGCTCTGATACCACTAAAACATATCACACCTTATCCCTGGTAAGGCCTGATATGTTCCCGTAGCATACGTAATGAATTACCAAACTCCACCTACCGATAACCCATTAGTTATGCTACAAAGGATTTTAAAACAAATCATAGCTTTTTATCTTATCAATTCTTTTGCGGAAAACTGCATAAGAACAGTTAAAATTCCATGTAAACATTCATTGGAAATAATGATAGACTAAATATTGTAAAAGTTACATTTTCATAAGTCTCAAAGTAAAATACAAAATAGTTACAAACTCAAAATGTGATAGCAATGCAATGCTTTTAAATACAAACTGCTCAATGCCCGTACATCCATACATATAGGTACACAATACATCAAAAGCAAATTACAGGGGTATACCTACAATATATGCCCACAATCAAAACCAAAATGTTGCTCCCAAGTCTCTCACTCAGCAGCCTTCTCCTTTCCCTTTCCTGCTATAGCATAAATAAGCTATCGCTAAGTATATCACTCAGTGGTGCACAACTAATAACTTTAAAACTTAAAATAAAGTAAAACTAGTCAAGGCATAATAAATCACATCTTTCTTAAGCATTTAAAACATCATGATAGTTCATAAGAGCCATTTATTGGAATAACATTTCAAATGAGAAATCTCACTTCATAAATCACAATTCACAAAGCATTAATGTTGCCAACGTCAACACACAGTTTAGGCTATGACATAAAATTTCACGATCAGTGCCGTGTTGTACACCACGACAAAGCAATCTCAACCTCACTAACCGTTATTAATGAGGGAAGGGCTAGCTAGCTAGCTAATGAGTACTCATGTAGTCTTACCCCACTAATCGTTATTAATGGGAGACATAATCAATATCAATTATCAACCCCAATTAGTCGTTACTACTGGGAAGTTCCGAAAGGGACTGTCATGCTAACTATGGTTTCAAAACAGTTTCCAAAAATTTCCCACTCAGCAATCACATTTATAAACCAATAAACACATTTAAATTCATCATAATATCCAAATAAAGGTGGCAACACCCAAATTTCTCAAATGTAAGAGAAAAACCATATTTTAGTCAAAGTAAACTTGTTCAAAGCAAACTCATTCAAATAAACACATTCCAAATAATTTACAAGTTTAAAAACAAAGAAAATGTTAGTTGTGCATAAACTTTTAATGCTCTCCTTTCTCTTTACTCACTATTCCTTATCCGTTCCAACTTCTTTTTCTACTGAAAATGCACAAATAGAATACCTCAATACGAATCTCAATTGCTGCCAAAAACTTATTACATGCATGTCTAATGCATCCCAAGTTAGCTTTGTAAATTTTAGAAAATTTTGGTTTTGGACAACTTGGTGCCCCAATCTTTAAACCCAATTTTTACCTAGTTTCGATCAAAATTTGGTGAGGTGTTCTTCATGAAAATTGTTCATTTGGGTCTTAACTTTATTTTCCTTTTTGAATCGCCTAATTCGGAGCTGTGTAGCTTAAGTTATGGCCAAAACACGGTTACTGTTTACATCACTGTTCATCCTACAGTTTCTGTTCTGGCAGATTTATCGATCCAACTTCGTTCAGCAATTTGATCAAGTTAAGTCCATAATTTGGTCTAATGTTCTTCATATGAAATGTTCTACTATGTCTTAGGTTTCCATCGGTTCAAGAATCACCTAAATCAAAGTTTTCTAGAGAAAGTTATGGCAATGCAAATTTTACTATTCATATAGTAAATCTGCAGATTTCCTGATTTCTGCAGATTCGGTGATTCAAATTTGCTTAGCAATTTGATTGAGTTAAGTCCATAATTTGGCCTCAAGTTCTTCATATGAAATGTTTCACTATGTTTTAAGTTTCTATCGGTTCAAGAATCACCTAAATCGGAGTTTTCTAGAGAGAGTTATGGCTATGCAAATTTTACTATTCATATAGTCAAGTTCTGTAGGTTCTAGAATTTTGTCTCTAAGTTCAAGCCAAGTTTTAGGCAATTTCTGGGCAGTTTCTGGGTTGGGTATCTTCATTAAAATTCTAGCCATATGTCTTAAGTTTCATTTCCAATTAGTTTCACACCAATTGGAGTTGTGTAGCTCAATTTATGGGCTGTCAAACACACTGAACTAAGTGTGCAAATTCTGCCCTAGGTGCCAATTTTTATTTCTTCAATTATTCCCACTAACCAACCTCAATTCACATTTAATTCACCCAAAATGACTATAATTTAGCATTGACATATCAATGGCACTTCCTAGCACAAACCCCACAATTTTCAAACACCAAAGTTTACAATTTTCCCTAATCCTACCATTTCATTACCTCCATTCATCAACCCAATGTTAATTCAAACTAAATAAACCTTAAATGATCATAATTTAACACTACACACTCCAATTTCACTCTCTAGCACCAAAGCTCCAATTTTCCATGAACCCTAATCTCCCATAATTAAATTTATACAGATTTCATGCAATTTCTTTACTCTAATCATGCACACTACTTCAACTAAGCTTGATTTCATTATCATTTTCATTAAAATACATCAAACCCTAATTTTTCTCCAATTTGGCCAAAACCCTAGTTTAGGTTCCATGAATGTTTCCTTTCAATTCCTCATGAAATTTCATCATAAGTTAACTTCATTCAAAGCTTATACAACTAATCTAACATGAAAAGAAACTTACCTCAAGTGATTTCTTTCCAACTTCAATTTTTCTTCCAATTTCTCTTGCTCTACTTGCTCCAATGCCTCAATCAAAGTTCTCTTTAATCTTTTCTTTTAGTGGGTTATGGGATTTATGAAGGGAATTCAAGTGAATCAAGACTTGAAAAGGAAAACATTGGTGGAAGAAGATAGGAAAAGAAGAGAAAAGAAGAGAGAGGGAGAGTGAAGAGGGGTGGCGGCACATAGGGAATAAAAGGGAGGGGTTTGTCTTCTTTCATACCCATTTTGTTTCTTTTAATTAATTAATTAAGTTTAATTGTCAAAAGCCCATTTGTCCCTTAAATTTTTATTAGGTAAAAAATGGAATTTAAATTCTAGATTTTTGCCTCTTTTATTTTCTTTTCACTTTTACTCTAATTTTTCCCTCAATATTTCTTCATAATTCAATATTTTATTTTTATTTTCATTTAATTAAATTGACATTTGGTCAAAAATCAACTCTTGAAGTGAATTGACCAAAATGCCCCTTAACGAGTCATAATCCCTTTTTTACAATATACCCATTGAGTTCTTTTATTTTTGGGTCACTTGAATTTTTATTATGTCTACCTCAATTAAATTTTCTATTTATTTTTGGTCCTTAAGGTGTTTTTGAATAGTACTAGTCACGAACTAAAAATGGTACTATTCATAACTAGGAGGTTCGGGGTGTTACAACGATAATGTTTTGATGGTCATGTTAAGAAGGAGATATAGGAAGAATCATCCATAGTGAATGGTTTGTGTTTCATAAAATGAGTAGTAGGTTAGTACTATAGTATGATACTATATGGTGGATGTGCTAGTAGAAACCAATCACAGAGTTAGAATTTTGAAAGTAATGGAGTCAGAAATCAAGTTAGAATTAAGAAATTATAAAAAATTGTATTTCCATATTCCTGGAGTGAAAGAATTTAGCTTTGATGATGACAGGAGTATAGCTCTATACGATCTAGTATCAGCCATAAGTGTCAAAAAGATGTTAAAGTATGGCTGTCAAGGTTATGTGGCACTAATAAGGGATACATCTATTGAAGGTACTTGTGTGGAAAATCTACCTATTGTTAGGGAATTTATGGATGTTTTTATTGAGGAGCTTCCTAGGATGCCACCTTATAGGGAGATTGAATTCTACATAGATACTGTGTCAGGTATAATCCCCATTTCTGTACCACCCTACAGGATGGCACTAGCAGAGTTAAAAGAATTGAAAAAATAGTTGCAGGAGCTTTTGGACAAGGGCTTTATCAGGCCCAAGCACATCACCTTGTGGTGCTCCTGTTTTGTTTGTAAGGAAGAAGGATAAGTCATTGACATTGTGCATTGACTATCGACAAGCTGAATAAGGTAACAGTTAAGAATAAGTATTCATCCCTTCGGATTGATGACTTATTGGACCAGCTTCAAGAAGCAAGATACTTTTTTGAGATTGACCTATGATCAGGCTATCATTAGCTAAGAATAAGGAGTGAGAATGTGCTAAAAATAGCATTCAAGACTAAGTATAGTCACTATGAGTTCTTAATGATGTCGTTTGGACTCAGTAATGCACCAGCAGCATTTATGGATTTAACGAACAGGGTGTTTAGGTCATATCTAGATTGCTTTGTCATTGTTTTCATAAATGACATTTTAGTATATTCTCAGACTGAAAAAGAACATGCTTGGCATTTAAGGATGGTGTTGCAGACCTTGAGGAAAAATCAGCTATATGCTAAGTTTTCCAAGTGTGAGTTCTAACTGATAAGTATTTTATTCTTGTGATATGTGGTCTCTAGTGAAGGCATTCAAATGGATCCCAAGAAAATTGAAGCAGTAACTAATTGGCTTAGGCCTACTATAGTCACTGAGGTATGAAGTTTTCTAGGCCTAGCAGGTTATTACAGGCGCTTTGTACAGATCTTTTCTAGGATAGTAGCTCCTCTAACATGATTGACTTAAAAGAATGTCCTATTTTTCTGGTCAAATGAGCATGAGGAAAGCTTCCAGAAGCTTAAGAACTGTTTAATTTTAGCTCCTATGTTAACTTTGCTTGTGAGTGGAGAAGGGTATATGGTATACTATGATACTTCTAGAGTTGAATTAGGGTGTGTTTTGATGTAGCATGGTAAAGTGGTAGCTTATGCTTCAAGACAGTTAAAGAAGCACGAGCAGAACTAACCCACTCATGATCTGGAAATGACAGCTGTTGTTTTTGCACTAAAAATCTAGAGGCACTACCTGTATGATGAGGTGTGTGAGATATACATCGACCATAAAAGCTTGAAGTATATCTTTCAATAGAGGAATTTAAATTTGAGGTAGAGGAGATGGATGAAGCTTCTGAAGGACTATGACTGCATCATCCAATACCACCCAGGTAAAGCAAATATAGTAGCGGATACTTTGAGTAGAAAATCTTCTGGCAGCTTAGCACATATGTCAGCAGAGAGGAGACTGTTGATTCAGGAGTTGCATGGGTTGATGGATCAGGGTTTGATCTTGGACATAACTAATTCAGGTGCACTTTTGGCATATTTCAAAGTAAGGTTGGATCTGCAGGATCGAATTAGGGTTTCCTAATACAGAGACCTACAATTAATGTAGATTGTGAAAAGAGTATAGCAAGGGAAACACTATGAATTTGGGTTTAATGGAGATTGTACCCTTGTGCAAGGCTCTGGAGTATGTGTGCTAGATGTGGATAACCTAAGAAATGAATTTATACAAAAGGCACACTATATACCCTACAGTGTTCACCCAAGATCTACAAAGATATACCATAATGTGAAAGATAAGTATTGGTGGAATGGCATGAAGAGAGATATAGCAGATTTTATGTTCAAGTGCTTAACTTGTCAGAAAGTAAAGTTTGAACACCAAAGGCTGTTAGGGAAGTTATAGGAGATCCCCATCTCAGAGTGGAGTGGGAAATTATCACCATGGACTTTGTGACTGGGTTACCTTATACTACTCGAGGGTATGATTCTATATAGGTGATTGTGGATCGTCTGACCAAGTCAGCTCATTTTTTACCTGTACCAACCATATATTCTATTGTTCAGTATGCAAGGTTGTACATCTATGAGATAGTCAAATTGTATGGGATCCCTGTTTCCAGAATATCTAATAGAGGGCCTCAATTCACTTCTCTGTTCTAAAGGAAACTTCAGAAAGCACTTGGCACACAGCTAAATTTTAATACGGCTTTCCACCCATAGACAGATGGACAGTCTGAAAGGAGAATTTAGATATTAGAGAACATGCTTCGCATGTGCATCATGAATTTTGGAGGTCAATGGGATGATCAGCTACTGCTAGTAGAGTCTACTTATAACAACAGCTATTATTCTAGTATTAGAATGACACCCTATGAGGCATTATATAGCAAGAAGTGTAGGTCTCCAATTGCTGTCCCTCTATGCTGGACAGCAATTGGAGAGGCAAAAGTACATGATTTAGATCTAGTGTAGTACACTTTAGAAATGATTTATTTGATCAGGGAACGTTTAAAGATAGCTTTTAGCAGATAGAAGAGTTATGCAAATCTGAGGAGGAAAGGTGTAAAATTTGTAGTAGGTGACTATGTGTTCTTAAAGGTCTCTCCTATTAAAGGGGTTATGAGATTTAGAAAGAAAGGCAAGTTGACACCCCGTTACATAGGACCTTTTGAGATCATGGACGGAGTGGGAGCAGTTGCCTATCAGTTGGAGTTGCCATCAAATTTTTATCATGTCCACCCAGCATTACATATTTCCATGCTCAGAAGTATATTCTCGATCCTTCTCATGTGCTACAACTAGTTACAGTGGAGTTAAATGAGGATTTAACCTTCGAGGAGTAGTTAGTAGCCATAGTGGACTATCAGATGACACAGCTTTGATCAAAGTAGATCCCTATAGTTAAAGTCTTGTGGAGGAGCCAATCTGTAAAGGAATACATCTGGGAGTCAGAGCGAGATATGCGTAGTAAGTACCTGTACTTGTTTAATATATAATTATGTATTTTTATTCTACCTTGTGTAAAATTTAAGGACAAATTTTTTTATAAGAGGGAAAGAATGTAATACCCCAAATTTTTAAATAATTATTTTGTGTTGATACTGATGAATGCATTAATATAATTGTTTAGGTTATTAGAATTAGTATTTTTCTTCCGCCCAGCCACTGTAGTGATATCTGGTGAATTTGTGAGTAGATATTGATTTTATTTATAATTTCAATATTATTATATATTCAAGGCATGCCCAAGCATTTACTTATAAATATATATGTATAGCTAAATCTTAAGCACAATTTGTATTGTATCTTTATTTGATAAAATTATTATGGGTGTCGCCTTAAGGTAATTTGGAGCTATGTGCATGTATCGGCGTGTGTGTGGTGTGATATTGGATATGGGTAAGATGGGTAGAACGGCTAGAGCTTGATTCACTGAGACCCAATCCTTTTTGTAGATAAGTCGAGGTGAGTACGGCCTTTAGTTGATCTTGCTGACCCCCCATTTGGATTATTAAGAGAAAATCCAGCTTGAGTTGATTTCGCTATCAGGTATTAGTTTAAGAGAGCTATATATGAGATCAGCTCTCATATTTATATACAGTGGTATGACATACAGGTATGTGAGTACTACAAATTATCTTTTGTGCGAGTATTATTTGAATTTGGTTGAATATATTTGTATATGTTGCATTTCATACTTAGGGATGCATTAGCCTTAGATAATTATAGAAATTGTATTTAAAATCAATATCTTACTCTATGAGTCGAGCGCTCACTCTTGTTCAACTATTTTTCCTCAGGTAATAGGAGAATTCTTTGAGTTTAACCTGCTTTCATCCTCGCAGGTTTACCAAAAGCAGATTTATTACGTTTTTATTTCTTTGTTTATATTTTAGAAACTCCACATGTACCATTAGTGTATTAAACTTTCTGGGACTATAATAACTTATTCTGTTGGATGTTGTAAAGGTTATTATGTGGTTGTGCTTGGATGAGGAAGCTGAGCTCCTATTAGATTATATGTATTTCTTTGGGGATTATGAGGGTGAGCTGAGCTTCTCAAATTGAGATATATTATGATTACAGGTTGGGTGAGGTATTGCTCCCCCATTGGGTAGCCTAATTTATAATCGAACTCTGTCCGTTTATTTTCTTGAAATTGGATTATAATTATGGGCCTTATAGTTGGGTTAGGAATAGTTATGCTTACTTCAGGTTTTGGCGGCCTTATACTGACCCAAGTGTTCGTACCGGTCCGGCCCAGAATTTGAATTGTGACAATATATATATATATATATATATGCATTCCCGTAATACTGCCATGTGATACTCTCTTTGAAGAATTACCACGTGTCACTTTCCATAAATAACTTTTTTTATACTAATTATTATTTAATTTTTTATTCCTTTTTTATTATTTACATTACTACCTTAATTTTTATGATTTAAAAGATTATTTTCTTTAAAATTTGATTTTTAAAAAATCTCTTCTGATTCCAAATACCCTATAATATTAGAAAAAGCCTATTGAATTTTAAAAAATAGTGACTTATGCTAGAATTATTTTAGAGATAGTGTAACTACACCCCGAAATAATATTTTAATTATCCATCATTTTATTATTTTTTCAACGAAAATTTTTTCCTATTTTAGTTAATAATTAAATTTTTATGCATAAATCATTATTCAATTATATTTTTATATAGTCGTAGAATTTTAAAGATAAATGATAAATATAATTATAATTAACTACAAATAAAATTGATTGAAAAAATAAGTTATAGTATTAAAATTATAATTATATCTTTATAAAATTTATTAGATTAATAGAAATAATGATATACATATATTGTTTATTTATTTAAAAATTTAATTTTTATGAAATTTTTATATTTTATATCGTAAATTTATGTAAAGTGATAACAATTTTTTGAAAAATTATTTTACAAATCTATTTTTTTTTTTATAATTATTTCATTGTCTTCAATTATTATAAAATTATTACTTCTCTAATTATAGAATATAATTAATTTAATTTCATTAAATTTTCTTCATTTTTTTATTATAATTATTCAATTGCTTTCAATTGCGATAAAATTATTAATTCCCTAGGAAAAAAAATTTTCTTCTCATATTTTGTTCTTTAATTCTTTCTCCAACTTGTTTAATTTTGTTGTTTTTAATTAATATTTATTAGTCTCGGTTATCAAAAATTATTTATTATATATTTCTACTAATTCTTTATTACTGATTCTCTATAATATTAGAAAGAATCCGTTAAATTCTAAAAGATATTGACTTGTGCCAGAATTATTTTAAGAATAATGTAACTACACTTCAGACTAATATTTTGATTATATATCATTTTATTATTTTTTTAACAAAATTATTTTCCCATTTTAGTTAATAATTATATAATTTTAATAGAAATTATTTCTCAATTCTCAATTATATTTTTATATAGTCGTAAAATTTTAAAAAAAGATATGATTATAATTACAAGTAAAGTTAATTGAAAAAAAAAGGTATTTTATCAAAATCATGAGTATATTTTTGTAAAATTTATTAGATTAATAGAAATGATGATATACATATATTATATATTTATTTAAAATTTATTTTTTATGAAATTTTTATATTTTATGTCATGAATATATATAGAGCGATAATAATTTTTGTGAAAAATTTATTTTACAAAAAATATATCATATTAGTAGGAAAATAGTTTTAACACTTTGCAAAATTATAAAGATATAATATTTTTTAAAATAATATAATAAAATATTATTTTTAATTAATAATAATGTAATATATTTTTATTATTATTAATTTAAATAATTCAATTTATTTTTATTAATTTAAAATAATTTTTTATTATATTAATTACGAAAATATTATATTTATCTATAATTGAAAATAATATTATTTTTTTTATTAATCTAATATATTTTCTGTAAAGTACTAAAAAAATAAATATTACTTTATATAAATTTATAAGATAAAATATAAAAATTTATAATATTAAAATTATTTTTGTGAATAAAGTAATTATTATATTTTAAATAAAGTAATCATAAAAATTATAATTAATTTATATATTAAAAAAATTAAATAAGATATTTTAATTAACTATACCATAAATTAATTAAAAATTACTAATTACAAAAAAATTATATTTATATATAATTGAAAATAATATTATTTTTTTAATTAATCTAATATATTTTTGTAAAGTACTAAAAAAATAATATTATTTTTATATATAATTGAAAATAATATTATTTTTTAATTTATTATATTTTCTGTAAAGTACTTAAAAAATAAATATTACTTTATATAAATTTATAAGATAAAATATAAAAATTTCATAATATTTAAATTATTTTTTAATAAAGTAATTATTATATTTTAAATGAAATAATCATAAAAATTATAATTAATTTATATATAAAAAAATTATATAAGATATTTTAATTAACTATACCATAAATTAATTAAAAAATTATTAATTATAAAAAATATTATATTTATATATAATTGAAATAATATTATTTTTTTTATTAATCTAATATATTTATTTAAAGTACTGAAAAAATAAATATTACTTTATATAAATTTATAAGATAAAATATAAAAATTTCATAATATTTAAATAATATTATTTTTTTAATTAATCTAATATATTTATTTAAAGTACTAAAAAAATAAATATTACTTTATATAAATTTATAAGATAAAATATAAAAATTTCATAATATTTAAATTATTTTTCTGAATAAAATAATTATTATATTTTAAACAAAATAATCATAAAAATTATAATTAATTTTTATTTGAAAAAGTTAAATAAGATATTTTAATTAACTATATCATAAATTAATTAAAAAATTACTATTATAATAGATGAAAATTTATTACATTAAATAAGAAAAAATTTAATAAAAATTAATTTAATAATAATAATTTATTATTATTTAGATAATAATTAAAAATTTAAAATGCATATATATACCAAGTGCTCCTTATAATCTTATAATCTCTCTTCAAATTGTGTCTCCTAGCCTCTAAACTACAAAGTTAGAATTTGAAAATTGAATTTTTTTTGATAAATGAGCTAGAATTTGACAATGGAATTTTTTTGATAAAGAGTCCACCTCTTTCAACCCATCAACTTCCCTCAATTCAATTTCAAACTTCTCGAATGGATTCACAAGCAAAGCAATACATGCCATGGGACCTTTAGAAGAAACAACTTCATCAAAATCATTGACATTCTTATTCTGACTATGATTTTCTTTGCATATTTGTTAGTAAAAATACATATTATTAAGCATTATTTTGATAATTAAGATACTTTTTCTTTATTTATTCTACTCTCCAACCCCACAGTCCACACAAGACTAGTGTCGATCCTTCTTAAGGCAAAGGATAATCACAACATCACTCACTTCATGGTAATAAATTAATAATAAAAAAATATATATTATCTTTGGACTCCATCTAGGATTTTGACAGCTTTTTGATCAAACAGCAAAAAAGCATCAAAACCCATTATCAGAATCAAGAGAGAATTATTCTCTCTCTCTAATGGAAGCCGATGTATCCATCTTCTTCCAAATCAAAGCCCTAAAATTGCATATCTGAATCTCTTTTTCTCTATAATTCTTTTTGGGCTTTTGTGAGATTCTTTGGGGAATCGAAAATGAAAGGTGGTGTTGTTTTTGTCGCGATTTTCTTCTTCTCTTTATCCGCATGCTGTTTGATGACTTCGGCGAGTGTGGTTTTGATTGGCAGGAATGTTACTTTGTCTTTCGATGACGTTGAAGCTAATTTCGGTGAGTTTTTCTTTTTTCTTTTTTTCCCCTTTTCTCTTTAATGATTTATCGTTAGAAAGTGATAGAAATGAAAGAAAATTGCTTTTTTTTTTTTTGTATTTTTTATCTGGAAATATTGAAGGAAGTGAGAAAATTGAGAAGTCTATGCAATTAAGCTTATTATATATAGTTGTGTAAGTTGAAAGTTGAAGTTTTATTGCTTTGATAGATTAATTGGATTTATAGTTACTTAAATACGTTTTTTTTTTTAGTTTGTTATTGATAGCTTAATGGGTTCATGTTAAAACGAAAACGAGCTTCTGTTAAAATGTGAAATCCTTTGTCTCTCTCTCTCTCTCTGTCTCTCTCTATCTCTCTCTTTTTTAATATGTCTGTACATAAATACATGTTCGGATTCCTTATGTTGCTGATGATGTTCAGCTCCAGCAGTTAAGAGCTCCGGTGAATGTGGGTTATTGTATTTGGCAGAGCCCCTTGATGCGTGTTCAGATTTGACAAATGAAGTTGAAAAAGCTTCAAATATTACTTCCCCATATGTTTTAATTATAAGAGGAAGGTGTAGCTTTGAGGATAAAGTTAGAAGAGCACAGAAGGCTGGGTTCAAAGCTGCAATTGTGTATGACAATGAAGATGATGGCATCTTGGTTTCAAGTAATGTCTCTTTCCCATGTGAATTTACTACTAATTATCGTAACACTTAAATAGTCTGTTGTGAAGGATAGTGAGTTCGTTTTTTCATTGGAATAAGTTTTACTTTTTCTTTTAGATAGCAATATTGATTACTTACATTTTAGTACATCATACAGTCATTCCTTGGGATAGTAAGCTTGCTTGGTAGGGATGATGTATTGCTACCTGCATGATGGATGTGCAAAATTTTGGAGATTTTATCTTCATTTTTACATAAATAACAGTTGATTGGTTCCTCTTTCATGGCATGCTTTCTGTTGTAGTAGCAGGACCTAGGTTTTTTGGAAGTATGCTAGCAACTTATTTTGGTTAAGCCTTTGGTTATTTATTTTTATGCTATTATTTTAGGTGAATCAACCAAAAAAAAGTAAACCTTGGTTGATCTTGACGCTTATGGTGGAAACCATGGAAGTTTAAAAGTTAATATTTATGGTTATTCCTTGCATCTAGTTTTGATGGAATATTAATCACAATTATATACCAGTTTCATCTAACTGTCATCTGAGCAGCTTGGTGAATATGGGACGCTGGCTGTCAATCATCAGTGATGAGCAGGTTTTTGTATCTCTTTGGTGGTTAGCCGCATAAAAACAGCTTTAGCTGACTAGGAGCCTTATTTTTAGTGGGCTAATCAGCCAACTGGGAAAAAATGATGTGTGAAATTTGAAGGGATGAACATTTTTCTTAGATCAGGCTGATTGTTCTTGCTCAACTTTAAAAAGGTTTAGAGGAAGAGTGAAAAACCTGAACTCAATTGTTGATCAGAACTGTGCAGAAGTTGTTCTCATGCCTGTGTGTCATTTCACTATTTTTGCTTCAGATGAGTGGAAAAGAGTAATTTGAACTGAATTGGAGTTGTGATTCAAACTGAAATAGTGAGAATTTCTTCTCTTTTGAACTCATGTATTGCAAACATTTAATAGAACACTAATTTATTTGTTACATGTTTTCTTCATATTTTTGGGTATTCTAGTTTATGCATTTTAGAAATCCTCTGCATTATGCATGTAGATATGTTTTATGATTTTTTTCCCCAACTATTCAAAGGAAGGAGGATGCAGGGGTTACTCTAATCTCTTGCACTATGTGACGGGGGTTACTAGCTCAATGAGTAGATTTCTTGTTCATCTGTAGACGAATGACGTATAATATTGTCATTGTCGTGATTCTTAATGTGATGACAATTTTGCTTGAGTTACTAAGAAAATATACAAGTTTGAGGTAAAAGAACATTCAGGTTATTTTTAAAAAGCTATGCTAACGTGGCCATTAATTTTGTTAATTTCTTTTGAGTGTCTCCTCTCTCTCTCTCTCTCTCTCTTTCACACACACACACACACACACACACACACACACACACACATATACAGATGACAAGAATTAATCTGCGCTCTCTGTCAATCTCATTTATAAATTTTTTCCATTGCTATGCAAATCCTAACTTAGCATCCTGCAAAATTTGCAGTGGCAGGGACTTCAACTGGTATAAAAATACATGCTGTATTTGTTTCTAAATCTTCTGGTGAAACACTCAAGAAGTATGCTGGGCTGAGAGACATGGAGCTTTGGTTAATCCCAAGCTTTGAAAATTCTGCATGGTCTATCATGGCAATATCTTTTATTTCTCTGCTGGCCATGTCTGCAGTGCTGGCTACTTGTTTCTTTATTCGTAGGCATCGTATAAGAAGAGAGCAGCCTCGTTCTTCTCGTGTCCGGGAGTTCCATGGAATGAGCCGCCGCTTGGTGAAAGCAATGCCAAGCCTAATATTCACAGCTGTTCTAGAGGATAACTGTACTTCAAGAACATGTGCCATATGCCTTGAAGACTATAGTGTTGGAGAGAAGCTCAGGATTCTGCCATGTCAACACAGTAAGTCTTCTGGCTCTTTCCCTCCCCTCCCCAACCATATAAAAATGATATTTCATGCTTACATATTATGTTCAATGTGTATGCTTTTATACAGCAGCATGCTGTTTCATATATATCCAGTTTGCAAGAGAGCTTTAATTGTTGTGGTACGGTGCTTGCAAGGTGTTATATTGGTGGCTTTTGCTGTTTAGATTATAATTTCGAATATGAACCCAACTTTTCTCGAGGACTTGTAGAATTATGATAAGTGACCTGTTGCACTAAATACTTCTATAAGTTGGGTTGATAACTTGGTATCTTATCTTAGCTAGCCGTCGCTGTCTATTATTCTAGCTGTTACAGTTTACTGGAAGCATAAAGATGCCTTTTGTGTGGTCCCACCCCAGTCCAGTGAGGAAGAAAGGGGGGGCACTTTAAGGTTGGTGGCCCTTCACCATTCCAGTTACCATATAATAGCATTTATGGAACAGTTGAAGCTTGTTGGTGGAGCACTGTTCCAGGCCATGCCAAACCCAGATACAGACAATAGCGACATGAATTCCTGAACTAGAAGGAAATTTAACACTCTCAGATAATTTTAATTATGGGATTAATGATCAACAGCAAGCTGGGGCTGATCACAGATCAGAATTGTGTTGGAGGGTTTTGGGTTAAGCAAGCTAAATTTGATATATGGTTTTTAGTATTTTAGTTTTAGTAGGATAAAGATGTGAGTGTCATCTTTGGGCTAGTAGCCTTGAGGCTGAGCATTGCCCCTAACTGCAGGAGGTTTTGGTTATTAGTTCGTCAAAGATTTTGTTCGTTTACAATGTAGAACTTCTTATCTATCATTATGTAAGAGTGATTTTATTAAAAAAGCTCTCAAAGGTGTAGGCACTAGACCAAAGTTTTGGTTATTATATGAAAGATGTCATTGGTTGTATTATAAAAAGAAAGTTCAAGTTACTTGTCTTAAGTAGTTTGCAATTAAGGATTTAAGTTGCAGTGGCTGCTATGCTGTCTATTTGTGCATTTAGTTTGAAGATCTCAACCAATGATAGTAGCTTGTTGTTTTACAGGCTTTATCATATTCAATCAGAAGAGTTTGGCACCTTGGTTTATTATATTCTCTATTTATTTACGTTCAATAATAATTCATTTCCTCATCATAAACAAGACCCACCAACCAAACCTGATTATGGCCAATCACATGGTGTCGTATCATATATTGTAATAAAATGATTAAAAGTAGCCTTTATTTTCAACAACTTTCGTAAAATTGATAGGGGTGAGATCAGTATTAATTATATACTAAATTGCTCCTCCATGTGCCCATAAGTTAACTGTTAGAATTGCTCTCAGTCGTTAAATAAAGGAATCACATTATGTTCAAATGTTTTGTTTACTGACTTGCTAATACTTGCTTTTGCTATTATCATTTAGGTGGTAAGCCAACACTTAAATTTCTATCACTTGACTGCTCTGCTAAATGAAAGAAGCTCTTTAAGAAGGCATGGTAGCATAGTTATTAAAGGCGCGCTTAGTATTAGCTTTTGCTATTATCATTTAGGTGGTAAGCCAACACTTAAATTTCTATCACTTGACTGCTCTGCTAAATGAAAGAAGCTCTTTAAGAAGGCATGGTATGGTAGCCCTGCTAGATAGGTAAACAGTGATGCCATGAACTCATGGGTGCAGTCTGGTTTCCGGCCGGAACTAGAACTGGACCAGACTGAAGGGATCCTCTCAGTTTCAGTTCAGTTCAATCCAGTTCCATCAAATCCGACAGTCAAAAAGTGTTTTTTTTTTTTTTTTTTTTTTTTGGTTAAGGTGAAAAATCCAGTCTTGATTTGGAACCGGACCGAACTGGTCAAAATCAACGTAGTTCAAGACGGCTATGGTCAAATCCGGGATTTACTGGTTCCAATGTGGTTTTGACCGGGCTGCTTCCAGTCCAAACCCTGACCAGGCCCATGTCTAATGCCACAATGATAATATCATGTCTTTGAACACATGTCTAAGCCTTGATCGACTTGCACAAAAGTCAGGATGCTGACTTGTGGAAGAAAAAAAAATCATCATTTCTCTGTTTGAAACTATAAATATTGTTGGTCAAGATCGTTGCTAGCAGTCTAGCACTTAGAATGGAGAGTACCTGCAATAATGTTCCTGGTCAAACCAATTATTATTATTTTCAAATATATATTCAAAAGTGAATATGAATGATCTTAAAACAAAGTAATTGATCCTGATTTTCGCATCTGGAACAAGCAAGCATGACTAGTTGGCCAGACCAAGATAATGGTATTTGCAATGCTATTTCTGAAATTTGATAAAATTTTAGCTTGTTCTGTGTTAATAAGAATTTAGGGGTCAGGTTAGCATTGGCAAGGTATTCATGGTTTTGGTCATTATAAAACTTATTATGCCGCCTAGCATAGGAAAGTTAAAGCATCATGCATCTTTATAGAAGCTGAGTAGAAATGCCCTGTATGTGTGTTCTTGCTATAATTGTGAATTGATAAATTACCATTCATATGTAATGCGTGTATCTTGAAGCATTTGAAGAAAAATATTTATCTTCTTTGTATAAATATTTGCTTAGTATCTGAATTATATTTATTGGAACCTGTACAGAATTCCATGCTTTTTGTGTGGACTCCTGGCTTACCACATGGAGAACCTTTTGCCCAGTATGCAAGCGTGATGCAAGAACTAGCAATGGTGATCTGCCAGCCTCAGAATCCACACCATTACTTTCATCCAGCCCAGCCTCTGTGGCTTCTTCTTCTGTGTTGTCATCCTTTAGATCTACATCGTCGCTGGCCATACAAATTGCCCCTACATCATTGCAGTCCCCATCAGTTTCTCATATTCCATCATCACGATCCCCTTCAGTTTCCCGTATTCCTCCTCTTTCTAGCACTCCATATGTCCAGCAGTCTCTTAGGTCATACCATCAATCACCTTCTCTAAGCGTAAGTCGCAGCTCAGCAGATCTTAGGCATGCCTCTTCGCAAAGATCCATTGCTTCTCATTTAGTTTCACCCCACTCCTTGGGTTACCCATCAATATCACCTCTTAACTCGAGATACTTGTCTCCATATATGCCTAGCCCAAGCAATGCCTCGCCTAGTTTTATAAGTTCTTCAAGTCATCAACCGCGCCCACTTCATTGTAGCGAGTCTGCTGCAAGTTTCTCCCCATTTGCCTCTGCACAGTCACTCCCAGAATGTTAATTTGAGATTTCATTTTATGATTGGGAGCTTTTAGGTATGTGCCCAACTAAATCAACAGTCGTTGCATCCTTCAAACCTCATGATGTCTTAGGGTATAAGTTCGTGATTGGATTCATCTGAAATGATGGTTGCCTTGTTGCACAATACCTGGAACATGAGATGCTGATGACTGAGTTGTACATTGTATCATACCATTCTGCACCATGTATTAATTTCCAAGCGATAACTACAGTTGAGGTTTCAGAAAATTTTACACAGTTTTATGAGTGTGTTGTATCAAGCTATGTTGAAATTGATGTTTGAATAGTTTGGATTGGTCGATTATAGTTTAACCCTGAAGGCACTAACCCTTTATATGTGAAGAGTGTGAAGTTGGAGGTCCTCTCTGCTTGTTGATGTTGATGAATTGGCTTTTCTTTTCTGGCTCTCATTGACCTGAATACCAGACTCTTGTTTTGCTGCAATATTTTTCATCTTGCTATTGTCTCCCTCCCTCTCTCTGTGTCTCCCTCTCTCAAAAGAATGGATTTTTTTTTTTTTTTTTTATATATATATATAGCAAACAAAAGTTGGTAACTGGGAATATATATGTAAAAGAAAAAGAAAATGCAGAACTTCAGAAGTCAAAACCGGATATTTTCAACTTGTGACTAAAATGGGATGCTTATCATGACTTCCAAATTATTCTAACGATTCAACTTTGTTTGACATATTTTCATTTATTATTTTTTTATATTATTATTATTATTATTATTATTATTATTATTATTATTATTATTATTATTGAGTTTGTATAATAATAGTTCATTTATTTTTTATAATCATATTTTTAATAATTTATTTGCTTTTTATTTATCTACTTAATACAATGAATATGACACTGTAGGAAATTTTTATATTCTATTGCAGGGAATTTGCAATTTGATTCCTATATTATGTTCTATGTTATATTGTAGTTTCTAAATTTTAAAAAATTAATTATTTAGTCTTCAAATTTGTACAATAATACATTTTAGTTGAATTTTAAGAAATTAATTATTTAATCTTTTAATTTTAATATATAAAATAATTTAATATTTAAAATTTTAATGTTTACACAAATTTCATCTATTGACAGAATTAAATTATTCTATATATTAAAATTATAGAGATTAAAATATGATATAATATAAAATATATAGATTAACTAATTAATTAATTTTTTAAAATTTAAAAATTAAAATATAATATAATATAAAATTTAGATATTAAATAATTAATTTTTAAAAATGTAAAAATTAAAATATAATATAAGAAAAAATTCAGAGAGACCAAATGATAAATTTTCCTTCCATTAATTTTTTATAGACTTTAAAAATATAAATTCTCAAGGGATGGTAAAGGGGTACCAGTATAACTGAATATTTTGATTATTAGAGGGGTTCATTTTAACAGAATATAATCCAAATATTTCGACTATAAAAGGTTTTTTTTTTTTTAAATAGAATGATAAATAATTTATTTAATAAAAAAGTACATAAGATTGAACATAATTAAAGGAATATAGAGATAACAGATCCTATGAATTTCACAATAGAGAATATATTAGTCCAAAGAGTTCAGATTAACGATATAAATAAAATAAAATAAAAATTGTCATTAATTGGCTCATAAATTCTAATAAGTCGAGACAATACTGGAGAGAAATGATTAATAATAAATCCTTTCGCTTTTGATTTGATGATTTGAAAATTTCCCTTACACCTGACAGTGATGTAATGTAATATCAGCTGGAATGTTCCCTCTTGATTGTGATGAATGATCACTAACTGTTTAATCTCCTTCTTCTTCTTTTTTTTTTTTTTTCTCCCATTTTTATTTGTTGAATTAATTAATAGAAGGATCAGTTTCCACCTGACTGTTGTTGGTATAAAGAATCTCCACAGAAAATTTCAGTATAAAATGCCTAGGTTGAATTTGAGATGTGAAATTGAAATTAATATGAACTAATTGTTGTAAATATAATAACAGACATTATAAAATATTAATCTCATGTTACTTGCAGCAATTATTTGAAAATTAAAATTTTGTAAAAATTTAATTTAATTAAATTATCACATTTAAAAATATAATAAATGAGAGAATTTAATTTTTTTTTATATATAATTATGTAGAAATTCAATTTAATTTTTTTATATAATTTATTTCAAATGAAGTGTTAGAAAAGAGAAGTTTTCATAGTTTATAATATAATACTTTATTAAACTAGTGCAGCTACTGAATGACTGTCTCCACTGACCTCTTCTGCTTGGTTGTTAGGAAAATAAGGAAAAATAATGCAAAATAGCAGGATATTATGTGTTATTTATTTATTTTTCTTGATAGGACATTTTGGAGTTGTTTAATGACTTGTAGTGGAATGGAACCCTTTTGTTGGATTAGCCAGGATGATCAAGGTAAGATTAAGGAAGTTGTTTATGTTATTTATGTTATAAATTTCTTATTGTCTCTTTCTTCTTCCTCTGCTAGACTATCCTTTAGTAACAGCAAGAACAGACAAGGGATCGATACATTATATAACATTATTTTTGTTCACAAGTTTTCTGTATATAGCATGGTAAGCTTTCTTTGGCAATATTGTAATACTTCAACTTCCAAGTCTTCTCTTACAATCTCCTTTTTCTCTTTCCTTTGTTCCAAAAAAAAAAAAAACCCTTGTATCATGCAGCCACCATATTCCACTACTTAAACCCACGTTCTCCATGCAAAACGAAGCCATATTGTGCCTCAACTTGGCGTTTCCATAATTTTGCATGTATCTATTTATGCATGTGTGGAAATCCTGCTCTTTATGCATGCCTATGAGATGCCCTTTTCCACTTGCGCCATGCTTTTGTACTGTCCCTCTTGACTTCCTTCCACCCTTCTTTTGTCTCCAAGTAAAGGTATTTTTCTTTTCAAGCCATCTCTCTTTCTATCCAATATACTTTTGTGCTAGTCATGCTTTTGTGCTGTTTTAAGCATCTTCTTGCACCATCTTACCATTTACTTACACCATCATTTTGTATCTTCAACCTTGAACCATTGTAGAGATTCTTACATTATACTTCTATAGCTTCAATTTCCTACCCACCATGATAGTGATTGTATGTAGAAAGCAGGCTACGCATGGGAGGTTTCTTCATGTTATATATAATACTGCTCTTTCTTTTTTTGTGTTTTACTTCTTCAATGTTCCATTTTGCTGTTGTTAGGTGCGTAGCCTTTCTTTTGCCATTTTTATTTATTGTCCATGCTTCAATTTTCTAAACTTTCCACTTCTAAATTTCAAACTGTTGATAATTACTTTCCACTTTCAAACTTTGCACTTCTAAATTTCAAACTGTTGATAGCGAAGAGCAAAGGGAAATTTCTTTTTTTTTTCTTTGTTGGTTAGTGTAGTTTAAATATATTTTATAAGTGTGGCATTATTTGATTTTTTTTCTCTTAAATTTCTTTTCTGTTTTTTTATAAATATTGTGATTCCCTCATATTTTCAATTTTCATTTTACAATCTCTTGCATTGTTTTCAATCTTTGATCATTAAATGCTTATAGCTCTTGCAGTGTTTCGGGAAGAAAAGAAAGCAAGTATCATGTATGAACTTTTTCTTTGAATATTATGCATGCTATTATTTTTTAAGATTTATTTGATATTATATATTACGATTTTATGCTTAGTTCGAGCTGCGTAATATCACCTATTTATTTTCCTTCCCTTTCATTCTATGTTGTATATATGCAATGAATTTTTAAAGGGACTTGCATTTGTGGATATTGATATGCATTTAGCCTCCCCATGTACACAAATGGATATTGATATACGGTGTAAATTGATTGATATCTATTATACAGATTTTAACTTGGCCTTTTTTTTTTCCAACGCTAGTATATGCATTTTTTTTTTCTTAAAAATTTATTATTTCATGAACAGCTTTAGTTGAATATGGGTTGTACTCTCCAAAAAAATCCCTTTTTTTATTTACAAACCATTTGAGTTTCAACGGTTCCATTAAAAGAAAAAGCCAATAGAATTGATCTCCTCAAATGGAAATTAAAAAAAAATATATGTTAAAGGCATGCCTAGGATCCATAAAAAATTCAATTCCATTAAAAAGAAAAAACATGCGCACACTACAAAATACATAAACAGAATATGTTAAAAGATATGCCTACCTTGCAAACTTGGAATCATCTTATATTTTACACACATATTTTAATTGATTTTTAAAGCATGTATAGATTGGATTGCAAATGTGTGAAAAATCCATCTTTAATATTGGATTATATTAATAATTACTACTACTAAAAATAATGGAGAGAGAGAGAACATTGACTGTAATGCTCCTGCTCTAACCACTAAAGAGAGAGAGCTTCACGATTTTGTCCCATAGGTGGAACAGAGAACTTACCAAGAGGTCACCCATCTTAGGACTTCTCTCAAGCGAGCACGCTTAACTTCGGAGTTCTTCCAACTCTCTAGGCTATTCTACCAAAAAGCGCCTCTAGTGATTAGTTTCTCCCATTTCAATGTATGATTTAGTTCATTCCTGCCCCCTATTTGGATAAAAGCACCAGAAAGCCTTGCCCTCCCAGAGAATCACTCCAACCGAGACATTCCCTTTCCTCACGAGATGCTATAAGCCCACCAACTTCCGCCTGGTTCGTCCTCAAACCACACATCTACTAGAGGGGGTCTAGCTCTGATAATTGTCACTACCCGAACCCACGGGCCGGACCGGCACTAGGACCTGAGCAGGCATAAAGCCCTAGAGGCCCGTAGTAAACCTTACTAATCCCAAATCCATAATTAAGGCCCAAAACTGAGGCCCATCATGCAAATAAAATAAGATAAAATATTATATTATATTTTTATTCTGGTCAACCTAACCCGATAACTATTAAAATCTAAAGCCAGGGGAGTCCATCTCAACCCTGAATCAATCAATTATAAACTATATAAATATCATAAAAACTTTCATTTATTGATATCAAAAACTTAAATTAACATAGTCTCCAACAAGGCCTGTGCTACTGTCAATACATGCGGAGTTCTAGATTTAAATTTATAAAATAATAAAGCAATAAATAACTAATGTTAAACCTACGAGGGAGAAAGCAGATTATTTTGAAAAAGAACTCCTCTTGTGTCCTAGAAAAATAGGGTAAACAGGAGTGAACGTTCAACTCATAGAGTAAGATATTGATTTTAAGTATAATTTCTATAACTATCTAAGTCCAGTGCATACCTAGGGATGAAATACAACATTTTCTCACAATTCAGAAAAGTCACATAATAATCACATCAAAGGCAATCTAGAGCATTCACGCATACATATATAGGGAGCTGATCCCCCTACCCAGCTCTCTTAATTTTAACATCTGCCAGCGAGATCAACTCAAAACCGTGTCTACCCCAACTTATCCATAATAAGGATCGGGTCCCAGCGAGTCAAGCTCCAGTCGCGTCTACCAGTCCTACCCATATCCACATACACACCAACTCACACACACAACTCCAGATCGCCATAAAATAACAACTATAGCAATGTCAACGAGTACAAATGCAATAAAAGGAATGCCTAATATTTAACTATATATATATATATATATATATATATATATATATATATATATATATATATATATATATATATATATAAGTGATGTATGAGCATATGCCTTGAATATATAATAATATTGAAATTATGAATAAAATCAATATCTACTCACTGTACACTAGGGACTATTATGGCTACTGGGTGGAGGAAAAATAGCTAACCTCAATCACCTAATTAATTATATTATAAATTTATTAGTACTAATTCAAAATATGACTCTAAAAAGACAACAGACAGCCTAATTCATGTCGAAAATCCGACAAAGTTTTTCCTATACTTAGGACCTACCCAACCTGCAAAATGGTTCAAATAACACTTCTAAACTCAACCCATATCTCATTAATATCATATGGCCCCTCTTGAGCCCTCTAAACCAGGCAATAATCACAATATCAAACAATTCAATTATAAGGCTTAAAACTAATATTTTTCAAGAACTATCCAATCTTACTTTAAAAATTTTATAAACTTGCCCCACGATCCTTAATAATATTACAAGGCTATTGCAAAGGAAATCAAAATTTTCTGATTTATCCACGAATATTTTATGAATTTTATTTTAAACCCAGTATGAGGAAAAAATTGAGCAATTTAGAATTTGGGTTTACATATGCCAAATCTGACACTTGGAACGCATCCAGAACTTCTAAAAATATTAGGATTGACTATAATATCGCTTATGTTCCGAGATGGGCCGCCGGGCAGCTGGATCTGGCCGTAAATGTGGTCCCAGCGCCGGTAAGCCACTATTAATCCGATCGCACCTAAATTATACTAAAAAATTGTTAATAATTATCATAAAATTATTTTTTATTTTTGGGAATTAAAAAAGTTCAAAAATCTCACAAAGCGATTTGGACCGTCCGATAATTACCTTTTTCTAATGGTGTCCCATCGGAGCAGGGTCGGTCTCATCTCAAAGATTTCGTTGCCCTGAGTCCATCGGTGGTCTCAAATTTCCTATCTGACCGTCAGATAATTGAAAAAATGGCTGAAAAGCCACTGCCATCGTTTTTCTCTCTCTTCTTTCTCTCTCTTCAAAACTCATTGGAAACCTCCATGGAACGGAGCACAGTCAGTCGGGATGGGAAGCCGATGGTCCCAGGAGTTGAGCGCCACCCTCCCCTAGTTGAATGGTCACTGGAGCTGGCCGAAAACAGCATTGAAAGTCCTCGTCGTCGCTCTCTCTCTCTCTCTCTTTAATTCTTATCGTCGCCATTTCCTGTTCACTGGTGGTCGGCCAGTCACCCTGAAGCTGACTGAAGCTTCACCGACATCTGGGAGTCACTAGATAGAGGGGGAAATCAGGGGGGGAAAGGGCATCAGGTGGAGGGGCTGCGAGAGGGAGGGAGAAGGAAAGAAAGAGAAAGGGGGGAGCTGGCTACATGTGATTGGGCAAATTTTTTTTTTTTTTTTTGAGGTTTACAATTAGGCCTAAAATTCTTTTATTATGATTAAATTTAATAAAACTTTTGTAATGAAATTAAATATTCCCTAAAGAAACTTAATTATTGTTTTATTTTTTTTTTATTATTATCATTATGAAAATACTAATTTAGTACCTTAAATAAAATAGTATTAAATTATAATCAAAATTTTAAAATAATTTTCTATATATATATATATATTAAATTAAAAAAATCGGGTTGTTATATTCTTTCCCCCTTAAGAAAAATTCATCCCCGAATTTTTAATAAAAAGTGTTGAGGAAAAGAAGGTGATTATTCGCTGCTTCTTTGGCTCTACTGTAGTGTCCTGGCTATCATTATCATTCTGTAACGGAACTCCTACCTCTAACTATTCATTGACCTTTTTTTGACATCTCAAGTACTCACTATACCTCCATTGTGCTTGACTTGATATCTCATAACATCCATTAACTTTGGTGCTTACCTCTCTTCCGTTGTGCCCTAATGCGTTTCTTGGTGGCTTCAGTCCCCACTTCTCTGTTTCAACAATTTTTGCTCCCTAAAGATATGACTTATGTTCCTTATCCTATAATATCCTATGAGAAGCTTTCTTGTAGCACCTGTTAGAGGTATCTTATTCAGAATCCTTACTTATCCTATAACCTCAATGGTCAACACTTGTGCATTTTCTCAATCCTATGATACTTCAAATCTACTTTGAGTCATCACTAAGGTTCTTAGACCAACTTCTGCCCATCTTATGCATTTAGTTATATAGAGTTCCCTCTAAGGGCCAAGTGTACCATTTATTAACATTAGAAAGTGAACTCGGTCTCTTCTCTTATGTGACAAAAGTGTTTATAACTTACTCTAACCAGGCTATCCACTGATAACTACCAGCAGTGGTACCTTCACTCCTATCTAGGGTAGTTATGCTATCATAACTCACCCTTAAGTATTTATGCGTTGCACTAGATAGGCACGCTAGTTAACCATATACTGACAAAACATAACATTTCTTAGAGTTTGTATTCCCATGGCAGACCATAACACGCCTGCTAACTCTAATTCACATCACTAGATACTCCACAAAAATTGAGATGCTAAACTGAAGCACTCTTATGATACCCAAGGAATAACGCAGAATCTAGAAATAAGGAATTACAGAAGAAGACGAAACAGAATCCTATACTCCGCATGTGACTCCTAATTAGACTCTTCTTAAAGCCTTAGACACGTATTTCCCATTAATCTTGAGCCTAGGCTCTGATACCATAATTCACTGTCTTTGGTAGCAAATCAAAGCACTTGCAGGCATTACATATCGCCATCCCTGCAAGCCCCTAGGCGGAGAGCCACGTTTTGCCACAATTTACGCGTGAGAGTTCCCAAGAATCATACTCATTATGTATTGCCATCCCTACTTTGCTCTGATACCATCTGTAACGCCCCTACTCCAACCACTAGAGGAATTGTCCGCATTGGCCCACCCCATCCTGAGCCTCACGGTTCTGTCCCATAGGTGGAATAAAAAACTTCCTAGGAGGTCACCCAGCCTAGGATTTCTCTCAAGCGAGCATGCTTAACCCCAGAGTTCTTCCAACTCTCCAGGCCATTCCACCAAAAGGCGCCTCTAGTTATTAGTTTCCCCCATTTTAATGCATTATTCGATTCATTCTTGCTCCTCATTTGGACAAGGGCACCAACGAGCGTTGCCTTCCCAGAGGACCGCTCCAGCCAAGACCTTCCCTTTTCACATGGGATGTTACACTGACATTTTAAAACACATAAACAAAGAGAGAGAGAGAGAGAGAGAGAGAGAGAGAGAGAGAGAGAGAGAGAGTTTTTTAAAGAATTTAAAGAACTACAATTGCACCATGGATATTTGACAAGTTAGTTTATATTAATTAGATTCCTTTGCGACAGTTATGTGTACAAAGGTGACTTCTAACATTTCAAAACATTCACACAACAGAGTAATCAAAAGAAATTGAAATAATTTGCAAGATTTTCCCACTTAATCCATTAAAAAGTCTTATAAATCCCTTAAAATTTTAAATTCACCTTTGAATAAGTAAAAATAGTATTTCCAAATATTTTATTACTATTTAACATTTCATTATACAATTACATAGAGTATTAAACTTCCTTCTAATTTTTTTTTATTACGAACAAAATCCTCAAAGTACAACTACGATGAATGTAAGCTATTAAACAAGAACATCATTTAGAACTTTAAAAAAATATTAATGAATCGCATGAAGTGATTAAATTAATTAATAATTAACCTAATAAATTTTATTAATTTTGTCCATTACAAAGTATTATAAATCCCATCAAAAAAAAACATTTTACTTTCAAGATAATTAGTTTTAAAAGTAACAATATCATCAAATATGTTTCATTTTCTTTTCTTATAATTATTATAATATATTAAATATATTTGTAGACAAATTTCCTTTACATAACAATCATTTACAAAGGATATAAGTTAAACAAACTAAAAGATTTGAACTAGAACACAAAAATTGGAAACATCTCCCAAAGATAAATAGAAAAAGAGGCAAATATATTTGTAAGTTTCAAACTCTCATACGCATCATATTCAGTAGCATTTATTAAATCTCTACCATTTGCACATTAAATAGATCAACTGCCGTAGAAGTTACTTGCAACAACAACACTCTCAATTAACTTCGAATAACAACTGTGATAGTCAGCAGCATATATACCTACAAGAGAAAAACATATGAATAATCCAAAAATATTGACGTCTTTAGCAAATAAATTTTATACAACTTCTTTAAGAATAAAAGTACATCTCCATCTACAAAATAGACATTTGAAAAAAATAAATTTATGAGCAAAACAAAACCAACTATATTCCCAATCTATTACGATAATTACAAAGAATAATTATAATAAAATTTTATTAATTATTTATAATAGTAATCATACATAAATATATAATTTCAATTTAATATTTTTTAAAATACATTACCTTTTTAATTAATTTATTCATTACAATTTTACACATTATTAAAAAACAATTGAAAATTTATTATATTTAGTATAGCAATAAATAAATTAGTTAACATTGGTATTTCTTTGTATTTTTTATCTATACCCGACATAGGGTTCCGAAAGACCAAGCGACTAACAAATGGGCTCACCCTCAGTTTTTCACCATAGACACATGCATACCGGCTCACTCCTCAGCATTTTGTCTTTTTTTATCGAAACTGGACATGTACACTCAGAGGTTCAGGGCAGGAGCATCCTCCTTAAAAAAATCATGGCAATATTCATTATATTTTATATTCAAAGTAAATAACATTTTAATGTTATTTTTATTTTACAATTTTTAAACTATTAATTATTTTAAAAGAAATATACTTTTATATTTGTTATTAGCAAACAAATATAAAAACTTAAACAAATACGAGTTCTATTCAAATTATCATAATCATCTATGATAAAATCAAATATATGCAACAAGTCATGCATCATCAACTGAAAAAAAGCTAACTACTGCTACATGCTTATGTCAACTTCTCCAATTTTACAAGTTTCCTTACTATAAAATATGAGACGCCACTCACACACAATACAACTGATCATCTTAGGATTTACACCTTTCAATATCAAGTTCTCTAAAAACAAAGTTCAGCTCCAACGGTGGAAATCTTCATTTGAAGGTTAAATTTCATATGCTTAACTATTATTTTATCTTTTCATTTTTAATCAAATTATTGTTTCTTTAAGTGATTATAATATTATCTATTTTGCACATATAAATTTATATGTTTCAAATCTCTGTGTTGGTTCGATCTCACAAAATCTTGCTACAAGAAGTTCTAAATTTCTTGCAACTACCGCCTACTTTTTGGTATTTTCATCCTGAAAATAATGATAACTTTGTTGTTATTGTTACTTTTTACCTTTACTTAAGGGTGAATCAGTTCACCAGGTGGAAAAACTGCAATTTAGCACCACATTAATGGAGGATGCAAAAAATAAAGCACGCGAGGAACCTGTCAAAAAATACATGCTCAATCACACGTTGCATATAAAAGGATTATAAGAATGACAAAATAGAGATTTATGAGAGCCAATTAGAAGAATTGAAGAAATCAACCAGAACATCTCTTACGGAAAAGGAAGTTGAAAAACAAAGATGAACTTCTCAAGAAATATGAACGTATTGGGATCTTTAGACAGTATCTTATTTAAAATTTTTCTTTTAAATAAATTTCCCTTTTTACTCTTAAAAAAATATTTGTATTTTCAATTTCAAAAAAAAATTGTTTTAAAACAAATATTTAAATACAAAATATTTAATAAATATTTATCATTATTTAACATAATATATATAATTTTATTATTTAAATATATTAAAATTAATAAAATTAAATATACTTTCTATTAAAATTTTTTTTTAATAAGCAATGAATATAATATGAACTTTTATTTATATAAAATATTTAATTTCTATTAACTTTAAATATAACATAAAAAAATCTAAAGACTGCATAACAAAATATTTTTTTCTATTATTAAAAGTTAAAAATTTTATTATATCAAATATTTAAATCGTAATTGCCTTAAATATAATATAAAATATTATTTAAACTTTTATTTATGTAAAATATTTAATTGCTATTAACTTTAAATGCAACGTAAAAAAAAAACTATAAACTGCATAATGAATTATTTTCTTTTATTATTAAGATTTTAAAAAAATTAATTATATCAAATTTTAAATCCCATTTTTCTTAAATATAATATAAAAAGGTGTTAATCACTTATATAAATAAATTCCTATGAGAAATACAACCCATTAAAATAATAATTTAATATATATAAATTAAAAATAATATCATTATTAGTATGCAATTAGAAAAAATATTTAAACTTTTTTATTGATTTAATTCATATTGAAAAAAAAGTCCACTCGCGACCATCGCATGGGTATGTCACTAGTGCGAACTTTTATTTTGTACAATTATTATATATACAATAATTTAATTATAATTATTAATTATAGCGAGAACAATGTAAAATTCACCATAATCAATTATTATGATGAAATTCCACTAGTGCACTTAAATTTCAAATTTGTTTGTCTCTTCTTTTGAGTGAGATATTGGGATCATTGTTGCAGGATTCTATGGGCCTCTTGAATGCACAGCTTAGAGTTTTCAACTGATTCACAACCATAAATAATCCCAGGTGGAGTTCGTTCAAAGCCCAGCTGGCCTTTCCTCCAAGATTTTTCCCCTTCTTTTCATTTCATAGAAGAGAACGATCGGGGCTGATTTTGTTGAGTCATGTCAACTTTAGAGTTGGAAAATTAAGCCTGAGGGGGTTTGAGCTTAAATCTGTTGAAAAATTATTGTTGTTTAAACAATCTTGTAAGAGCCTTGCCCCTGCAAACTTATCATCTTATGCAGGAAGCCACTTGCAGTGGTCAGGGAGGATCATCTTTCAACTTTCCTTTCAAAGATTTCCGATCTTTTGTTTTTTCTAAGCAAAGGCTTCCCCAACTTAGAATTAATAGTGGGGAAAAACTTTGCTAGATCTATCATCTGATGAAGGTTTTAAACAATAGAATGCTGATCTCAAATTATTGATAATTGATAAACATTTAAATAATTAAATCAAATCTTTTTGGTAAACCTATCAAAAATTGCTTGGACATTCAAATAGTTAAATTTACCTGTTTAATAAACCTATTAAAACTGCAAATAATTGATAAATATCCAAAATAGTTATAATTTACATCAAATCTATTTTAGAGCCTTTTTTTCATCAATTTTTATTTTTTATTTAAACTATATTACCCTTTTGAAATTTATTAATTATAAAATTTGTATCTTCAAATTATTTTCTTATATCAATACATTATTTATAATTATAAGAAATAATTGATAAATATAAAATATTATAAATAAGAATTAAACTAGTTATCAAATTCATTCATATATGATAAAAAAAAATTGTATATACATTAAAAATATATCATATTTTAAATGTTATATTTTTAATTTATATACATGCTGTATAATAAATTAATAATTATATATTTATTTTAATAATAAAATAAAATGATCAGGATATATATGCTACAATCAACTATCAATTACTAAGATTTATCATAGGCATCATCGATAAAAATAAATACAAAGACCTTTTAAACCTAAACACAAATCATAATATTAACTGTTGTATGAAAAAATTCATGTCTGATGCAACATTGGTTCTCAAAACAGAAAGTCCTACTAGGGCACAACAGTGCTCTGGACATAAATCATTCTCTATAGCAGCAGGATAAGGGAAGCTGGGGAGTCAGTCTGCCATCTCTTTCTCCACTGGAACTTCGTCTCAAAACGTATCCTTACCAATGCAATATCCAACCTAATCTTGCTTGTCTCCTGGTCTGTACTCGGAGCTTTCAGCTTCCGAACTAGCGACTTCGTCAACCTGGTCTCGAGTACCAACCCGTAGAGGTTCCTCTTTGCCAATGCTTTGAATAAGCATTAGCATTGCAACCAAAAACACAATTATGTACACAGTTCTGATGCCAATTAGCGAACTGATAAAGCCCATAAATGATGGACCACTGACTTTTTTCACTATCGTTTGTCCTTTTCTGTATCCTTCAACAAAATGTGTGATTTGAGATCCCTGGTCTTCCTCTTCTATGCTGTCTAAACCAATAACCTTCAGTATAAAGAAAATGCACAAGTTCAGTACAAATGTTTATTTTATTTTTCTCATGCCAGAAACATCAGTTAACTAATTAATAGGCAAATAGGCTACATTTAGGTGGCAAACAAGTGAATGACACAACTCTTTTGGGGACAATTTCTGAATGATAGTATAGAATTGCATTAAATTATGCTCTGGTAATTATGGTAAACACAAAATATTTTGTTTCTTCAATGAAAAGAGAGGGAAAAGTTGGAAACAGAATCCCAAGTAATGGAAATAAATCAAATTTCAAAATTTTGCTAACCATGATAAATAAACTAATGCGAATGCAGTTATGATGGTAAATAGTCGAAAGCTATAATGTTTCTCGTAAATCAAGTAAAAGGGAAAACAATCCTCATGTAGATTAAATCAACCAATATCACCCAAAACAAGTTAAAGGGAAAATATGTTCCAAAATCCTTCTGGATTTTGAGTGACCAGAGAGCAATTGAAAGTCGAGTAAAAGAATAAGAAGGCAGAGAGAGAGAGAGAGAGAGAGAGAGAGAGGAAGAAGTTTCACAGGCAATTATGAAACACGATATCTTGATTCAGCTTAGATAGTACTTTCTTTCTTTGTGAGAAGGATACACTTAAAATCAGTACAAACAGCTTTATTGGTCTATGTCAATGACAGATGATATTTTCTAAGAATTTAACATTGTTGCATCTAAGAATATAACTCTACAAATCTTTGAAATGGTAAAGAAGCAAGCAATCAACATATTTGTGATTTCCTATAGATAAACAGACTGCTCAAATCATCGGTTATGCAGCATATCAACCAATTTCATGAAGCACATACAGTAAATAATTGCTTCATATAAATTCATGAATGAGAATATAAAGTAATTTTATAACATCACTTACTGAGAGATACTCCTCATCTCCATCCCAAACAACCATTTTTGGCAGTTTTGAATCCTCATTGGCACCAAATGTTTCAGCAAAGTCTTCCCATTGTTTGAGGCCAACATAACCAAATACCAAGTCACGATTTGCAGATGCAGCAGCTTTCAGTAACTTGATCAGTTTTTGTGATTTTTCATCAGATTCATCCTCCATGATGGTCAAGACAATTTTTCTCTCATCATGTTTCAATATCTTCAGTGTATCATGGTTCATGGGCACAGCTGGAGGAAGAAAATTTTGTTTTATGAAGTCCTCCAAAAATTTCTCTGCACATTTAACAGGAACGTGAGAACTGCTTACACTTATGCAGCCAACAAAAATTAAGCATGTAGTTAAAGAGAGATAAAATGTGGACAACTAGCTGAGAGAGATTGAAGAAAACAGAACTTCAATGTTGAAATGACTATGGAGTCAGTTCATACTTTTGTGCTCAATGAAGCAGATTAATTCAAGGAATACTACGCTACACACCAAGCCCTGCTTTTGGGTGTTAAAAGGCTTAGCTTGAATGGTGAAATTAATGGACAAGCTCAGTAAAGTTTAGATCACTCAGCAGATATTACTGAAGCTGCTCCACTTCAACTTTGCTGATGCCATCTTAACTATAATTTTTTTTTTTTTCACCCTCTCAACTTCTGACATGAAAGAGTGAAAGAGAGGGAAAAAGAGAGAGTAAAGGGAGAAAATGAAAAATGATGTCTTAGAATCTAGATAAAGGACTTATAAGCATCTGAGAGAGTCTTTATTACACTCCTTTGAGGTAAGAAAACAAATTTCATATATTGCATGTACAGATAAAAGTAGCAATCAGAAATCCTGCAACCTGATAGATATTGAAAGCTGAACAATTCAACCACAAATATTGAAAGCCTTTACTTTGATGTGCCATTTGGTAGGATTTGACATAATTGGAGATAAACTTTGAAAGTTGCAAAAAAGTATTGGATACAAACAGAAAAATCATATTCAGCAGCTGAAACTCCAAATAAGTTTTTTGGGAGGCAAACTACCACCTCTGTTAATTTAATTCAGTGAATGTCCAATTTCGACGTGATTTGTTTATGAACTGGATGCACATTGCACGGGTTAAGATTAATAACTTCCAGGAATCCTTACACTGATGTCCTATTTAAATTTGGAATTTAAGTGAAACCTCCTCTTCATTCCTCAGGTCAGATGACTCCAGAAAAAGGTTATTAGCTAAAATCAATGACATGCAATTTTTAATTCTCAGCCATCTGATGTTTCCTGAGTTGTTCTGCCCTGCCTCTGATCCCAATTTTATGCAAATAACATAACAGGCAAAGTGACACACCAGAACCACAAGCATAACCATAAACAGAGAAAATAATAGGATTTTCTCCCTTCTATTTTTATTTTTCCCATTTCCTATTCCTAAATTCAATTCTACTATTTAAATAAAGGCCTAATGTCAACACAATAATAATAATAATAATAATAATAATAATAATAATAATAATAATAATAATAATAATAGTAACTTCAGTGTTTTTCACAATTTTAGCACAAGCTTTTATTTTATTAATAAAATGCACCAATTAATAGAAATTACACAATCAAAGCATATGACTGACTGGGGTTATAGCAATGAAAAGGGACATGAAGTGTCAGTAAATGGGAGGGAAAAAATTACAAAATACTCCTCCAACTAATGTTACTCATCGAGTCATGTTTTTCACTCCTCCATTCTCCCTCATCACTCGAATACAACACAAAACGTGAGAGGTACTCCAATCCCAGCTTCTCCTTGCCCTTCAGGTAGTCTAATTCTTCCATAAACCCAAAACCCCTCTTTCCCTTTTCCCTTTCCCTTTCCCTCCTCCTCTTCAAATTTTAATTTTTCTTTTCTTTATTTATTACAATTCTCAACTTCTCAATTTTCTCTATACCAAATGGCAGAGTCAAATAGAAGCTGCAAAAGCAGAAGCCCCATATCACTCAAAAACAACACCCCAAACATGAAGACCCTGATGATGAAGACGAAGACAACACCATTGAGAACAATAACAACAAAAACAACGAAAATCACCTCGTGGATGATTCTGAGGACCCCAACTGTCCCCAATCTGCTGCTCTTCCTGATCCCAACCAACCATCTAGAAACCAAGGTCTTTTACTATGGTAGCCTTAGAGAGGGCGAATTTGATTGGGGAAAGTAATGGTAGTAGAGAATGTGTCATACAGGAAGCTGCAGGCTATTTCTACTGTGCCTACTGAGGATTTGGGGTTCAATGACTCCGATCAGAAGAGAAATAATGGTGGGAATTCAGCCAATATAGTGACACTGCCTCCAATTATGGAGGGCAAAGGCATTGTAAATGACATGTAGTTCCAATAAACATGTATGCTCATCTCTCAAAACTATTTGTTTCTGGGTTTGTACGTGTGTGACTGGAGAACTGAACTAAAGTGTAGCTGTTTTTTTTTTTTATTATTCTTATGAAGCATATGGCAAATTGGTAAAATTTTCTTAATTATTTAATATATGGAAGACATATTTATGCTTATGGAGAAGTGGTTTTATTGTTATTAATGTGCTCACTAGGGGATGAGTGGGGACTAGAGCCTGCCATAACAGGTCAGAACCATTGCCGTGAGGAGAGTTTACTGAATAGAAGTTTTGCTTTCTTAAGTCTCGTTTTAGTTTCCACTGCTGGGTTGTTCTCTCCTTTACCTCCCCAGTTAGGCCCCCCTCCACCTTCACCATGACCATCACCAGGAGAGAGAAAGAAAGATATGAGAAGTGAACTTTTGGGTGGAGAATGGAGAAGAAATGGATGAGACAAGGCTTGATTAGGAACATTAGCTGGAGGAGCATTTTATATATTTTTTTTTCATCCCATTTTACTGACACGTCATCTTCTTTCCAGGATTGCTAAGACCCCAGCCAAGCACATGCTTTGATTATGTAATTTTGATTAATTGGAGCATTTTATTGGTAAAATTAAAAGGCCATGCTAGAATTGCAAAAAGTGCTAAAGTTTGTGCTTTTTTTAACATTGAACCTTAAATAAATGAAATCTCAAGACAATGACCAAGTTTACGAAAACCAAGGATATGAAATGTCAAGAAGAATACAAAATAACCAAATGTTGACAATCAAAATTCTGAGAAGAAAAGAGCAAAAAATGTGTTGGCATTGAGAAAACAAATAAATGGATGATTCTTGATAGACTTTAATAAACTAACCTTCAAAGGGGCCATAAAAGATGCTCTGCTCATTGTAACTAGGATGAAGGGCTACCAAAGCAGGAACCTTGTCAAAATCATAGCGTACCATGACGTCCTCCGAAAAATCATTTGCTACAGAAAACCAAGCATTTTTCTTATACTTTATGCCTAAAGTTGATATCACTGTCTCATTCATGCCAAAACCTATAAATATAGGGAAGTTAGTGCCAGCTGCTTCAACAAAATCTTTTATAGCAAGGTCGGAACTAAGTATGGCAACATCGGGAGCAACAAATTTCCTCAGATAACGAACAAGTAAATCTGCTTTCCTCGGTCCATAGTAGTCTACAGGAACACCATGCACAAAGATTTTGAGGGTAGGATATCCACTGCATAGGTTTCAAGAGAACATTAAATTGAAATGAGTGAACTTTGAGATACAGCATTTAGGATAAGCATATCAGTAGAACCATTAAATTGTCTAACAGCAATAAAATAGAACTCCAATATCATGTCAAACAACAAGTGTAAACTATCAACTATCTGGAATGAAAATAAAGGTAGTGTATACATACTCAACATCATATTTGCTAGCAAGACGTGTATACTTGTCAGCATTTACTTTTGCTATAACTATAGGCTCTTTCAATTCGGCAAGAACAGGAGCAGCAGCATCTAACTGCAATAAAACAATTAAATTTATTAATTAGAAGATTTTGAGGAATTCAATAATCAACAATATTTCACAATAAGTAGCAAAAAATGAAAATCTTTCATTCTAACAGAAAAGCTAATGGCCAAAATTCTGGATGTATCTCAACCAAACACCACTCCAGTGCATCCACCTGATGACCTGCACCCAACACATGGGCAATGATTCCCAGTGGCAATTCTCATATGCTGAGATCATTCTCTTAAACTATCAATTGCTAATTAGACAAAGCAATAGGTTATCTAACCATCATCATTAAAACCTTGTCCTAAATAAATAAAAATAAAATGTACATATCCATGTTCGCCATTCTGGAAAAATCATTAAATCCCCAATTCAGGAAGACCTTGTTCATTTTCCAGCAATGACCAACCTATGTAACACTTAACTCTCCAAAGATCTCTACAAGGCCAAAGGTCAGAGATATACCTTTATTATGCCGTAATAGTTAATTGTATGTATAAAAGCTGAAATCAGACTCTCACACATTGAGATGCCATAAAAAATTTTCACAATTCTTAAAAGCAGTAATTAAAAAAAAAAAAAAAACTACAGAAAACTGAAGCATTTTAACCTGTTGGGAAAAGTTTACTATTTTCAGGACTTATGGACTTATTACTCATCGCCTGCATCCACTAAAGTACAATGACTCCTCCCTGTAAAATAAATTAGCTAAAAAACCTAAATTCCTAAAAGCCAATTAACGATATCTAGAATCTAACTATTAAACGTGATTAACTGAAAACAAGAACAGACTCAAGATTATTAAAACGGATAATCTGATCCCACTCATCAAAACACTAACTTCAATTCCAGCACATTCATCACTGAACGTCCAACTGAAGTGTAAATATATCATCGAGATTGAGTACAAAATCGAAGCCAATCAAAATTTTCTCAAGAAAGCAAAAGAGAGAGAGAGAGAGAGTAGTGGTTATGTACCTCGGGAGAGAGTCGCTTACAGTGACCGCACCAAGGGGCGTAGAAGTCAACAAAGATGAAATCGAAGGTGGAAATGGCGGAATCGAAGTTCGATTCGTCGAGTTCCAACACTTTCCCATCTATCTTGAATTTTTCATTGGATTCTGAGGATTGCGAAATCGCTAGTAGCAGAGACAAGATTGAGAGCGTGAGAGCTAACCTTCGCATTTTTTTCCCCTTTTTCCTTTAACAATTACGATTATTAGTATTACGAAGATGATCGCTGTTTTCCTTTTATAACGTATGATTTCTCAACAGCTTCGTTTACTGGTGAGAAGAAGTCTTTGAGAAAACTTCTTCAAATTACTCCCAAAATTACTATATTATCCACCAGTGTTTAGCAATATCCATTCTCAAAAATTTAAATCATTACAAGCCAAATGGATTACTCTAATTAATAAGAATATTATTATTTTTTTTATTAATTAAAATTCGATTTCGTTAAAATATATTTTAAAATTATTTATGAACATATCAAATCAATGCACAAAATAAAATTTTATGATAGTCTAAAAAAGAATTTAATTTCAGTATATAAAAATTAATGTTAAAATACCTCTAAATTTATAAATTTTTCAGTGGTTATCACCAGATTATCGTAAACATATTTAATATAAATTTAAATTTATATGAAAACAAATTTAAAAATTATTAAATTAAATATTTATATTTATATTTATAAAAATTTAATAAAAAAATATATAACAAATATATAAATTTAGATATAAATATATAATCTAATTGTTGTTTTGCTCATCCTTGTCACTTGAAGATAGATACAAAAAGCCTAGCAAAGCTCAAACTTATTCTCCCTCCCCATTAATCTAAACAAATTAAATTTGAGTACAACCCTTGTGAGCTTGAAATAAATTGAAGAAGCTAAATTGAGCCTCATTCAACTTCATATGGCTCACTCTGTAGTAAAACTGCTTCTTTTTGAAACGCAAAGATGCTAGAAATAAAGCTTTTTGTGTTTTTATTGGCAAACAAATGGAAGAGTTACAGAGAAGATTGTGCACAAAAACCATCAATAATACCAATGAACTGCTATATTGAAAGAAAATCTGAAAAGATATCAACTATATGATCTTTCAATTAATATAAACCAAACCATCCTGCATAATTTCTTTTTTTTTTTTTTTTTCAAAATTGGAAAATAGATCAACAAAAATGTGGGCTTAGGATGGGGTTTAGATTACTATCTGAATTTCTCAATTTTACACAATTAGAATCTTCACTTTATACAACATGCCATTCTTGACTGTATAAACCTAGGAGTAAGCCCACCCAATTAGCAAAATCTTGGAATCATGTGGCCAGCCAGCTTACCCAGATGGAATATATATCCAGAAAATTCCACTAAGCTCTTGCATTTCTACCTCCTTTTCTACCAACAGCTTCACACAATCGGCAAGGCAACGTGTCAAGGCTAACTGCACGAGTCTTTCCATAGTTGCCCAAAACGCCACATCTTCTCCATGCGTGGTATTCTGCGTAGGCTACAGGATCATTAGCAAGGGTCTTGACATAAGAAGCCAGTTCTTGCATGGAGCTGAATTTCGTCCCATCTATTATTGAATGTGGAGGAACAAAATCGTGCACATTTGGTGCACCGAAATATATTGGAACTGCACCAGAGTCCAGGGCATAAAATAGCTTTTCAGTCACATAACTCTCCGTCGCAGTATTTTCAATCGCAAGCACAAATTTGTAGTGAGACATCGCACAATGCAGATGATCCCACCATTTTGGCTTAACGCTGGCATCATTGGCACACTCAGGATACAGAGAGAGAGCCATATCCAGTCCACCAACATTGTTCAAGCACTTCCCAAATGAATGGTGTGGTATTAAGGTGAGGAAACTTTTAGCCAACTGGTTTCTTTGCGCAAGACAACGTGATGAAGACCAATAAACAAGTGTGTCCTTACAATTAAAGGAAATCCAAATCAGTGACTAATTCTTTTTCATCAGCAACAACACGATTACAAAAGGAAAAATATAATTTAAAACTACCTAATGGAAAACAAGCACAACAAGAAACATAAGCCAGACACTTACATTGTTCTTACGACGGGACACATGATAGTTTCGACCATTATGAAAGAGTGCACCAGCATAAGTCGACTGAACATCATCTTCTGCATGATAACTAATAAATATATCCTCAAGACCTGATCTTTTCCTGCCAGCCTCAAGATCCATATAGACACGAAGTGGATCCCCATTGCGCCTCTGACAAAAGCATGATAATATAGGGGATGCTAGCAGATCAGGTTAGACTAGAGATGAATATGATTTGCATATGACAAAAAAAAAACTGCAGCCAGAGTGATCAAGACATGTTCATAATGGATAATTGCAAGAGTAATCATGAGTTGCATGTTGTTATAACATACATGTAGCTGTTTGTCAAAATTTAGGATTGCTGCCAATATAGGCCTCACACTTTGTCAATTCACTGAAAAGTTAATTGCTCCAACATCTCAATGCAGTTAAAATGACATAACAAATCAGAAATAATGCGAGTGGGAACAAGTCACTTCTTGTCGAAGGGAAAGGGGATATGTTCCCAAGAGAATGACCCTATGATCCATAAAAGACAGGGCAGCAATTTGTGATGAAAATAAGAAACACTTTTATCATAATGGAAGAACAAACAGACGAAGCAATGGTTTGGTTCATTTTAGTCCATGAATAAACATGTTTGTAATGTTTTATGGGAAGAGAAAATTTCCAACAATTTTTCTTGTTTGATTGTATGTTGCAATTGAACCCTGAATTTAATGCCTATCAAACCTTGAGTGTGCAGCCTAAAGACTTCTAAATTTGAAGTTTAGGATCTTATTATTTTTCTTCAAGTCTGCGTGCACATTTTGACATAATTCTATTCTGAATTCTTGCCTTCAAACATCTAAAATTCCATACTCTAATTTTTCTTTGCTATCAAATAGCTCCGGAGAAACCTCAATTACTTTCAAGTTGTTGTTTTGCACTTCAAACTGTGATCCCTGCTCATTCCCCTTAAATGACCTACACAATTTCCTACCTATACTAGCTTTCAAACCAATATATAAAAGAGAGAAAGCCCTAAATTGTAATTTCCAAGTTGTCCTGGATCACATTTCTTAATGTCTGTGACCTTGTATATATTTTATTACCAATGACCAGAAAATATATCCCAAGGGTTTCCATTTGATTCACTCCAAAATTTACCTGTTTAAGGCCAGCATCCTATAAAAGAAAACACATATATAATTCAACTCTAGAATAAGTTGACCACAATAACAACCAACAGCACAAAAAAGCGTAGAATGAATACAATATTCAAAGGGTGTCTTTGTTCTTCTTCTTCTTCTTCTTCTCCTCTCTCTCTCTCTCTCTCTCTCTCTCTCTCTCTCTCTCTCTCTCTCTCTCTCTCTTTCTTCTTCTTCTTTTTTTTTTTCTTTTTGTGTGTGTGCGTGTGTGTGTAGGAGGTTTGGTTTGGGTTGGAGGATTAAATGGAGTGTACACCCTAAAACACTGAGAAGAAAGCATCCAGGAGTAAGACACACCTACAAATCACTCCTCAAATTATCCACAACGCCCAGTGGAGGCTGAAAGAGTTTTAAATGAATTTCAAAAAAGTGGACATTTGCCAGCATAATTATGACAATACATATAAAATTGACTTTGAAATTTATCAAAAAGGCTCCATTCATAATTGAAGCTCAGGTACCTAATTTATCAAGTGAATATAGACTCGCATACTAAATGCACTCGCCTTTAGACGTTTTAATAACTAACTCAAGGAACCTTAATTCTAATCTATTTGGAGCAGGCTATCTATTCTATTTGGATGTTTTGAAAGAGTTTTAATTTGTGAAATCTTCTTCAGTATTTCGCACTAAGTCATCCTAACTACACCTCACTTGGTTTAGAACTATGTTCACAGTGAGTTCTAATGTTGTTAAAATTATTTTCACTTCTTTGCAATAAGTCATCCTATATCCACCATTTCTGTTCTTCCCTTTCACAATTTGTATACACTCAACTTTTAGCACCAGTGCCTATGCTTGTACACTATGGAGATGTCAAAATCATCTCAATTATGTTTCTCTTGACTTAGTTTCAAAGGTTGCCATTATCATCTTCTTACCAAAGCATTCTTTCAGTCCTTTTGTATTAGGTAATCTTTTTTGTATCCAAATCCATCTTAGCCTTCTTATCTCAGCTGACTAATTTTTATGGACATGGTTTTTTCACTCCCAAAACTCACTATCCTACATCATATTTACTTAATTCAGTCTTGTAGAACTTTCCCTTCAACAAAATTAAGATTCAGTCTTGTAGAACTTCCCCTTCAACAAAGTTAGGATGCTATGATTGCAATAAGCCCCATACACTTATTTCCACAGCCTGTTTAATCATATAATAGACATTCACTTCACTTTCAGCATCCCTTGGCATAATAAAACTAAGTATAAACAGAACCTCTAGAGTAACCCCCTAAAATTCTTAATACGACCAAATCTATAAGAGTCTTGCACACTCCTAACTGTAACTTTTGAAGCCTGAAAATATCACTTTCTTGCAATTTCTAAAGATGCTAGTCCACATCAAGCTCCAAAGTTAAGAAATGACAGATCAAAAGCCACAAGCTTGTGTGTGTATATGCACGTGTCTACATTAGTTTCCATGTGGGAGAGCGCATTATCAATTACTCAAGTTAAAAACAACAGTGCACTGATTAGCAACATTCATGATCCTACTACTCTAGGTTGTATACTTCAAAATTGGATTATAAACATGATAAAAGTCCCTATACTCTGATAAATTGATGCTCTTGCTCTTGCTCTTGATGTTCTAGTCTCTATCCCACTCTCTCCCACACTGCTTCTGGAAAAGTGCTCATATAATGACTGGATAAAATGAGAGCACATCATAGACTGCAGCATATATTCTAAAGGTACATCATATCACTGGTGTGAAGCATAAAAAATGAAAAAACCACAAGTTTGAGAAACCAATCTAAATCAATTCTATGTTTTGATCCCAAATCAGCTACCAAGAAAGCAGATCAAAGATGTACAAAACATAAAAAAAACGCGGTTATCTATAAAATTTAGTGCCTATATCAACAACACCAACATCAACATCACACCATTCTGCACAACTTAAAATTGCATTCACCAAATCTACCTAATTTCTGATCACCTCTCATAACTGGAACAGGATACACACAATTAAATCGAAAATCTCCAAACTAGTGAATTCAAATTTAAAAAGATGAATCAAAATACCCGAGATGGAGGTGTGGTTGTTTCGAAAAACAAAGCATCTGGTTTATCAGCGAGAACTGGGGATTTGGTCCACAAACAGCTCAACCCGCATTGGCACGAATACATATTATCCAAATTATCAGGAATCCAAGTCCACCCCTTAACCAATACACTAACATGGCGCATCTTCAAGTCATTACACTCAGAATCACCACCAGCCTCTTGCAAAGAAGCAGACCTATTAGACCCAGAAGACCCCACACGAATCAAATCTCTGTACCTCTCCCTAAACTGATTACAACCCACTCGAGAGTCCCATTTTTTGTAAGCAATGACCAGGTCAACAAAAGGGTCTGGTGTGGACGATGAGGTGGACAATCTATCCCTGATGGGGGAGGGAATTGAGGTTGTCACAGATGGGAACTCAAGGAAACCAGAGAAAAAGAGGATCAAGAATGTAAAGAACATCATGAGGGCGATAGTATAGGTGTTGAAGGGTTTCAAGGACATGGCGAGAGTGAATTGAGATTGGGTACTTCTCCTTCTCTACCAAGAGAAAGAGAGATCAGTGGGCTTTGATGCTGGAATTGAGGTTTTGGACTTTGTATTACATAATGTTGAGAAAACAAGATCGCAGAAGAGAGAGTTAGTTAAGACAATGGGGCAGCCAAGCAATAGATACAGTACCTTTAAAGTTTGAATCTTCTTCCGTAATTGTATTCGCCGTCTATTATTTTCTTTTCTTTTTTTTTTTTTAATTAAACCCAGATAAATATTCATGGTTTCTTTTAAATTTTTTTATAATAAATATTAAATATAATTTAAATATTAACATGATGTAATTTTTTTTAATTTTAATAAATATATAATTATCAAATGTAATATTTTATTTCGTCTAAATATTTAAAATTTTGCATACATTAAGAAAATATTTGACTTAAAATATATTTTTTAATTAATAAGTTAATTTAAAAATAATTAATTAATTATTTAATAAAATTACTTAAAAATTAATTTTTAAATAATTTAAATATTTGACTAAAATAGTTTTAAAAATATTTTAATTGATTGAAAGGGTTAAAAAAATATATCATTAAGTGTTTGAATAATAGAATGAGAATAGGATTAATGTTTTAAAAAATTATTAAGATAATATAATATTTTATTTATTTAAAATATAATTTTAAAATAAACAGATAAATTATAACTAAAATTTCTTTATAAATGATTTCTAAATTATTTTAAAATTATATTTTAACCAATTAAAAAAATATATATTACCTTAACAATTTTTTAAAACTATGTTTGATTAAAACTATCGTTCAACCAATTAAAAAAATCATATTATACTAATAATTTTTGAAAATATTTATATTATCATCATTTTAACAATCAAAACATTTGGTGGGTATTTGATTCACTTGTTAGATACAGCTAATAGCTAATAGATTTTAAAACATGTGAATTAGAGTGTTTGGTAAGTTTAAAAGAATAAAGTTGATAGCTAATGAGTAATTGATATGGTACTGATCAGCTGCAGTTTGTATTAATTCTAGTTTTAAAACTGTTTCTCATTAGCAATAACTGATTTAGTTTTATTTTTTATTTTGACTGTATTATTTTTTTTATTTAATTTTAAAAATTAATATTATTAATATTTTTATCTTTTTCATTTATAATTTTAGTATTTTAATTAACGCATTTCAATCTTGTTAAAATTTTCTTTTATTAATAACATAAAATAAAAAATATTTATTTATATCTAAGAACTTAAAATTAATTGTAAGTTTTTTCTTTATCAACAATAATAATTACTTTATTATTTTATTTATATTTTTAAAGTTATTAAATTATTTTTTAAAAAAATTAATTATTTTCTTATTTTAATAATAAAATAAAATGATATAATATAATAAATTAATAATTATATATTTATTTTAATAATATAATAAATGATATAATATATTAATTTAATAGTTATATATTTAATTTAATAATAAAATAAATAATATAATATAATAAATTTATAATTTTATATTTATTTCAATAATAAAATAAATTATATGATATATACCCTTATTAATCATTTCACATATCAACAGTAACAGCTAAATATAATTTTACCAAATACTTAATATAAATCAGCTATCATCGACTATCGGCTATCAACTAACAGTTATTAGCTGTATTCAATATTTAAATCAAACAGACGCTCAATCATATATCATTTTTTGTCATTTTGATAAATTAACTTCCTTTTAATCACTTTTTAATCAAAACACTTAAAATATTTAAAAGTTAGCTTTAAATAATTTTATCAAACAATTAACTACTTATTTTTAAATTAACTTATAAGTTATAAAATACATTTTAAGTAAAAAATTAAAAAAAATAAAAATAATTACTCAAACTAAATACCTTTTTAGACTTTTGACTTATTTTAAATAATTTTTTAATTTACAAGTCAAATCAAATATTAATCTACTCTTGATTTTTTGCTTATAAGTATATGTGATTGAATATAAGTCAAATCATACACTATTTAAATATAAAATATTGATTTTGATATTAGGAAAATGCTTACTTATGCTAATCTATTATAAATTCAAAACATAAATATGTAATATATATATATATATATATTTAATTAGTGGATCTCATCATATATTTTATATTTTAGGTTTATAATGAATTGAATCTTAAGAAAAATCCGTGATAATATTAGGGCATTATTTGATATATTTTTATCTTAAAATTAGTATATATATATCAATCGGGATATATAAATTTCTTTTAAAACAAATACGAGATTATTAAATTCAAATTTATTTTTAAAGATAAAAGTGAAATTATTTTTACTTCTACCCACCAAGCTTAATAAATAATTTAATTCTTCTATATTCAATCTTTTTCGAGCCAGTGAGTTGCAAGAATCGTTCTCTACAATTCAAATTGTAGAGAGAGAAATAATGTATGTATACCTTAGATTTTGATTATTGTAGCCTTTAAAATATGATACTGTGGAGACATTATCTGATAATGAAATTCAATATCATTTCTTTTTATTAAATAAAATTTGGTCTCAAAGCATTTTGGCCTTATCTGCTTATCAATAAGGGAGAGAGATTCCCTATAAACACCGTATGAATTACATCAATGACAATATTAGCTCTTACTAGTTAGGAGAATTGTATCTGTCTGCATTCTCTCAAACTTTGAAACCATTCTTCGACGAATCCAATCATTGTTGCAGTAAATTCTTTTACAATTTTCGATAAATTTACACTAGGCTTTAGTCATTTAGAGATTAATTCAAGAGCCAAATTCTAAGAGCCTGTCTCTTCATTTTGAGGGATCGATGGATGTCACCAGAAGTAAACCAACACTCACTGTAGGTATGGGATATGCATCTCCTTGGATATCTAGTGCTATATATATATATATATTTTCAAGTGCTAAGTTTGTGTCGTTAACATTCGGTGTCTTCGTCTGAATCAACGTCCCTATACATATGTTGGTATCATGGACTGCCTTCAGGCTTGTCTTTGTCTTGTTCTACCTTGTCTTTGTCAGTCTCTGTGAGATCCTCCGAATCTTTGATATTCACAACTGAGTCATGACTATAGGCTGCAATCCTTTTACCAGTTTCCTATTGACAGTGTAATGGCGGATGAGATGAAAAAATAGATGTGTGGGAACCTCATAATGGGAAGAAGGTTTCACCGTTTAAATTCATTTCTTTTATTTATTTATATTATGTTAGGCTCATCATTGAAAATTCAAAGTCTCCAATGAAAAAAGAGAACAAATCTACACTTTTTTAAATTGTCAAATAGCTCATCAAATATAATAAAAAATAAATAAATAAAACCCAATAATGGAAGAGCATGATCCCAATATTGAAGACAAAACCTTAGATCTTTCCGTGTACAGCAATGAGAAGATAAACTCAGTTTTTCAAATAGACATATATCTAAGAGTTGATAGCATAAGCGCACATTATCACTCGGCCAAACCTTTATGTGTAATTTTAAAATATTAAGATACACAGTATTTTTTCAATTAAGTGTATTTGATTGAATTTACTCATTGACATAACAAATTAAATATACACTTATAAATAGCGTCATTTCACTCACTTCTTTCATTTCTTTCACAACTGTATTTTCTCTCCTTTCATTAATGAAAAAAAAAATTTAATTTTCTCTTTTTGATTTACCAATGTAAAAAGTTTATAATAAGAATTAATGCAGTCAACAATCATACATTTTTCACATTTTTTACTTTTTTATTTTTGCACCTTCTTTCTTTTGTAACATTAACATATTAAGATTTTACTAATATTTTAAATCTATAAATATATTTATCTTAAATCTTCTTCTTTGAAGAACAACAAAGAAGTTTATCATATACACAATTGTGGTTCAACCAGAGCTTTTTTGCCAGACGAAAATGGATGTTCTGGCAAGAAATTAATAAGATCTATAACCACCATAACCATCATCTTCTGGAACCAATACATCAAAATCACTTACAGTCCACTCAGCAGTTTCACCCATCTTGCTAACGTATATTTCCGTTCCAACATTAATTGAAGACCATACACGCCTTGCTGGTTTTGTTCCAGGATCCTGCACAATATATCAGTCCTCTAGCTCAGTTTGCAGTGCACTCACTATAACAATGAAGCTCAAATCATAATAACAAGTTCAATGATTTGCTAATGAGTATTGTAAGCTGCTAGAGATTGTATATCAAGTAAATGAGTCTGGAGAAATAATGAGCATATGGTTTCAACTACAGCTGCCAAAATGTGCAGGGAAACCTGACCCCTTTCTGACCAAATATATGTAAACAAATAAAGAAAAGGATCACTTCTCCAGTTTCTAACAAATTCCGCCAATAAGATAAAGTTTACAAATAATACCTGGTAGAAGTATAAACGACTAGAAAGGGCCCCCACATCAAGCTCCCAAGTCCTGGAGTCACCAATCCATCCATCTCCTTTCTTTTCAGGATAGCCATGCACAGCCCATTCAGGATGTGGTAGAATCTGTACCAATTCCTGAGCTTGTGGATTGCTATATGGATCACAGATATCATATGGTTTCTCCAGATACTCTGCGTTTCCTGGGCTGCAATACAGATGGTAAGCAGAATATGGAAATCGAGATGTCTCATTTCTGTAAATTATTTCACCGGAAGGACTGACATGGTAAGGCGGACAGGAAACTAAATTATCTGGACGGCACCAGCTTGTAGTTGCCGGGTTAATTATCATCTCACTGTATCTAGTCACATCTGTTACAACATCACCATCACATGGATCTCCATTGTTCTTCCAACAGCTTCCTATATCAAGAAGATAAAATTGACTATTGCCCCCTCCTCCACGTGTAACATTAAGTGTCAATTTCACCTTAAAATTTGGGGACTCAGGTAACTGAAAAAAGAATTGATGGCAATTTCAACTTCAATCCATATGGCAAAATAAGAAAATACAAAAATTATCATTACAAAGATGCCTATTAGTGATCAAATTTCTGGACTTGAAAGATTCTCGAGTGTCCTATAGAGTGAATACAAATTCAAGAGACAAGGACTATGAAAACATAAACTCTGAATTCATATGGAATTCCAAATCCTCTTCATATAGGTATAAAATAATAAACAAGCATGCGTAATGATAGGTAAATTGAACTTCTAGTGATTCAGAAGATTATCCAGTTAACAAACCTTTTTCATGATACCGCTGCCATTATAGTGATAGCCTCCGTTAAATCCTTCTGTTGCATCAGCACGTAGATACAACATAAGCCATGGATACTTTGTGGAGGTTGTTAATCTGTGCGAGAAAATCCAACTCCCTGTGATCAAATTCTTATGCCAAATGACCGAAAAATAGGAGTTATTCCCTACACCTTTGCTCAAGTCAGCATTAAGGTCATATGTCCCATAGAACCCTCCAGTCAGAGACGCCATTTCTTCCCCATCAAAAACTAACTGCGAGTAATTATGGTAAAGAAGTGGTTGATTCATACACCCTTCACCAAAGCAAGGGAAGTTTCTGTCGGTTATTATTTTAGTGACTTTCTTCCCATTTTCGGGACAAAGTGTAGTGTTTTTGTCAAAGTTGCCATTCTTGAGCATAATCATCCAAAATTGCCATGGTTTTGAGGATTCATGCACCTCGCATAGAGAAGCAAGATATAGCTCCTTTTGCACTGCAAACTTGTCAGGGTCTTCATAGGATTCAAATTCTGGGGTAGGAAACTTATCACCAACCCCTAAGTTGTTGTCGGAGTCGTTCACTTTATGATGCACTTCACACTTGCTTATAGTATCAAAGTAGTTGAAACTTGGAGAATCTGAAAATTGAAACACAAAGCTACAAAAAGATTCTTGAGAAAGTCATGACTTTATTTATTTTCCATTTTACACCACACAAATGCATTTACATGATTTGCTAGTGCTATATATTACATATAAGGGCTAACAAAAATATGCTTGATTTGTATACTAAGTTCACAAAATCACAAAATTAACTGAGCTGTTTCCATTCTCAGTTATGCAAGTTTTTCAATACAACATAATGGAATTATGGGAATAAAGCCTTCTGCAATGATTAAAGCATGCAAAATGTGAAAATGAGAGTCTAAAAGGTAAGCTCCATTTACTGACAAATTAAAAATCAGCACCACACGAGAGAAGTTAATTATGCAAGACTATGCAAAGATAGAGGAAAGCATAAATTTTAAAGGATTTGCTGGCAATAGAATGCACTTATGGAATAGTTTGATTGAATAAATATATTAATTAATAAATAATTGGAGGAATGGAGTTCTGCTAAGTACAACAACAATAGTGGAATTGGGAATAAAGATACTAGCACCTTGAAATGCCTGCATGAAGTTCAACCCTTAAGCAAGTGGAAGGAATAAACAAAAGGGGGGAAAAAAGGGAAATCAACAACATTGAAGGAAAACACTAAGGGGAAGGATGTTGCAGAAGTAATCACTAATATAAGAGGTAAAGGTGGAGAAAATAGAAAGCAAAACTGACTAGGTTGATGTACTTTTCAAAGGTTATCAAAGCAAAGCAAATAAGGTGAGGGAGTATGATCCATTTGAAATTGACATTGGTAAAATACTGGATAATGGAGATGGCCCAAATCCTTGATGAAATGTAATGCAGTACTTTGGGAAATTACTGCACGAAAAAAAAAAAAGGAAAGATGCTACCAATTTCAAGTTAACTGAGGCTGACATTTCGAAGCATATTATGGTATTGGCATGAAGGTAGCCCAGAAAGCAAGGAATGAAATTGAACAAGAAGTGTTCAATTAGTAAACAGGAACATATGCATCATAGACCGGTAAATGTAGCCATACTTGGTTAAGCACATAGAAATTGCAAGAGAAAATAAAAAAATGGGCAGACCTAAGATAATGCTAGATAAATTAGTGAAAACAGATATAGCAGCTCTTAATATTAATATGGCTGAGGCTTTTAGTTTGGAACTAACGCTAGGTAGAGTTGAGTTGTACAAGCAACTGCTTCAGATGTTCATATTTTCACAGATCTGTCCATGATTGAAGACCCCAACCAAAAACAAGACCATGTTTCCAGATTTTGTGAAAATATCCCACAGAAAGCTGCAACTCTGTGTAATGGAAAGCAGAGTGACAACATTGAATTCAATGCATCATATCGAAGTTCCACACGAACTGAATTGGGTTCAGTCACCTATAGCATTCAAAATATTCAGGTCATAACATATGTTCTAGATTCAAGAATCAATTGGCAATGGAACAGATCTACATTCACAATATTTTTCCAAGAAACATTCTATGTAGTTGGCATAAATCACAAGAAAAAAGTAGCTACTTAAAAAACCCAATGCTTCTTTAGAAACACATAAATCAGGATAGCGTCTCCAGTGGTACTGCTACACAGTTATTAAATTCAGGGGAAGCGGGAAGAACAGAAAAGAACCAACCTAATAACTGAAACACAATTCATTAAGGGTTGACTGGGTTTTTGGTAGGACGTAATGGAATATAATCAAATATTCTATTGAAATTCAATAGAATCCGACCAAAAGTAGCCTAAGCAAACTATTTCAGCAAGTTGATTCATTAAATTTACTTTAAAGAAAATCAAAATGGAAAATCAAAACAACCAAATTTCACTTGAAAATCTAAATGGGTTCTCATTAAAAACTGCTTAAAGCATAAGTGAATCAAAATTATTCACCTTTTCTATCTATACAATTGATGGGAGTATAATAGTGATAACCCCAATTATAGCAAAGGAACAATTTACTACATAATTAGTTTAAGAAAACATGATTTTACTTAACAAGCTACAAAAACACACAATAAAGAAACATCCACCCTTAAATTACTATTATAATGGCTAATTACATTATAATTAATTAATTGATTTTATCAATTATTCAACTGTAAATAATGAATAAATAATTATTTTAATCATCAAATAACAGAACACATGAAGAAGGGTATACCAGAGATTAATGGGCAATACAAATCAGCACAATCAGCCAGCCTGGGACTGCCCATTTTGGGAGCTTCAAAGCCAACTTCATTGCAGAAATTCCAAGCTTCAAATGCCACTCTCACATTTGGACTCTTCATTCCTGGGTCTCCTATTGCTGATATAAACTTGCTTGATGATGATGATGATGATGATGCAGGCGTAGTTATTGTGCTTAAACCCAAATTCCAAAGAAACACTTGAAGCAAAATTATTTGCCAAGCAGAAGAAGCCAGAGAACAACCCATGTTCTCTTCTTCACTGAATTGGAGTTTGGACATATCAAAAGCAGAGCTTTCTCTGAGAGATTGCGAGTGACTTAAATAAGTGAAGAAACTGAGATGTCCCTGTGCAGACGGAGAAGATGGAGATTTTGGATTGACCTTGTGGTGAGGTTATCCATGTTAGAATTTTTGGCTTATCATTCGTCAAGGCGTTGCCTTCCTGTTGCTTTAAAGCAAAGTTTAGATAGTGGAGTTGGCTGCCAGCCAACTTGGAAATCAGAAAGCGAAGTCCAATCCAATCATTGCCTTGCTTTTGGCTCATATGCCATTTTCTTTTGGATTTGGTAAAAGTAAAATATATATATATATATGACTCTTTGTCACACGAGAGATATTTTTTAATTTTTATTTTTTTTAATAAATATAATCTAAATTATTAATTATTATCATCATAAAAATATTAATCATGAAAAAAACATAAAATATTAAATTAACAAAAATTAAGCAATAATTCTTCATATATCAAAGTTGAGACCAGATGGTATTTGTTTTTTTGTTTCCCAATTTTTTTAGTGATCAGCACTTTATTTTTGGGACAAATGGGTTAGTTTTTGATATATTTTCTTAATGTAGGTTTATTTCATAAGTTAATAATAATTATTCAAAGTTATTTTGAAAATCTTATTTATGGATTGGGTTTTAAAATGATAATTATTTATTATTTATTTAATTCATAATAAATTAATTAGAGAAAGGTAGGTTAAGAGATTTGTTGTAATTTATTGATTTAACTTATAAATTTTACTTGTTTAAAAAAAAGTTATAAATCTTACATAGAATACAATATTTTTTTTTTTTATTAATTATTTATTTAATTCATATTTTTGTCAGTGTTTCCCCAGTGTGCTAAATGAGTTCCTATCTCACAAATCACCGTATAGCTTAGTATATGTGCCAATTATTACTTAATCAATTTATTATTTATAAAAAAATTAAAAATATAAAATTTAAATTAATAAAAACATATAAAAATAAATTTCATATAAAGTTAAGAGGCAAATATGCATATTATACCAATATAAATATATAAAATCATATATTCTATTTATGATTTTCTTTCATGTATTAATCAAGTGTCTCATAGCCATAGGCAGCTCTTTCTCTCGGTGGACTTTCTCTCATTAAAAACTCTTTTAACACAAAAATGGCTTTGGGGAGGGGTTGTTCCCTTGGTTACAACCCCTCTCTCCCTCCCTTCTTGTTTTTCCCTCCTTTTTTTCTCACCTCATTTTCCTTCTTTTTATATGGCATCTTTCGTCTTTTTCTTCTTTTTTTTTCTTTTCTTTTGTTTTTGTTCCTTTAGTTTTCATATGGGTCTTACCCATTTCAATAAGGGCTTTATGCTCTCTTTTGTTAGTTCCCCTCTAGTCTCTTGAGGGAGATTTTTGTGCTTGAGAAGAGAAAAAAGACTAGATCAGATGATGCTTTTGACCGATCTACTCGACATCCAATTTACCTCCATGGTCACTGATGCTTCTTTAGCATCAAAGTGGCTTAGACTACTAGCTTAATTGCAGATATTTTCAAAAGGTTGATTCGGCCTACTAAAAAATTAACAAACTTTTTGTATACTCCACCTCCTTTTAGAACTCATAGGTAGTCTTCAGTTTGCATTCTCAACTAGTTTTAGGTGCCTCACTGGGCAATAATCAAGTTTCTTTTTTCTTTTTTTAAGCTATATAAATATTTAGTATATTAAGAGTGCTCGGTACAGTTTATTTGGAAGTTTGAGTATGCTTTAGTTAATTTTTTATTTTGTACTCTCTTTGTTTTAATTGAATGAAATGGGCTCTTCTAATGAAAAAATATGTCTCATAAGTACTTTTAACATAAAATCTTATCTATATTGTATAAAAGAAGGTGTATAACTTTTGTTGTAACTTTTATAATTGTAATTTTACTTTTATAAAAGCTTATGGTATGTAATTTTTGTTTAATAGAATATATTTATGTAACACCCTCACTTTAGATAGTCCATACTTTCTATTATTCCAGTGACCAATATCTATCTGGACAGCCAGAATATCTGGAACTATATTTAAACTAAAGTGAAGAGTCATAAATAACTGAAATAGTGATAAGAAAAATTTAAGCAATGAAATGCACTAAGGTTAAATGAGCCGTTGTTCCAGTGATGGGTAACCTAATAGAAAGCAAATGTAAAGGCAGTTGTCGACCCTGTACCTGTGGGAAAATCTTGTGAAATAATTTTTGGGACTCAAGTGAAGAGTTATTGAGCCTTAGATGGTAATAGAATGCCAAAAAAATGCTAATAAAATTTTCTAAATTGGTACACATAATTTTAGCTCATTAAGCAAAAATGAATGGTATTTTGGTCATTTCACCTTCAGAAATGATTTTTTGCCAACTTGTTCATTCAAGTAAGAGAAGTATATGACATAAAATGTGAATAAATATTGATGAAAATTTTTAATTAAAAATGAGTAAGAAATTAAAACAAAATGAAACAAAAATGTAATTATGACATCATTTTGATGTCATTAAAAATTTATCTATCAATCAAAATTTAACAAGCACACTTAAAACTCATTAAAAAAGATAAAAAAAGTCAAAAAATTAAAAAGGAAATCTGTTTCTTCTTCTTCCTTTGGTTTGGCCAAAAATCTCTCTCTCCCTTTCCATTAATGTTTCTTCATCAAGCTTGCAAAACCTTAAATTCTCCCCACAAAATCCATACATTTCTTCACAAAAATTTACCACCTACTCTAGCTATGGTGTTTGGTTGCTAAGAAAAGCCAAAAAAGTGAATGATTTGGAAGTTGGAAAATCTCTCAAGTGAGGTTAGTGCCACTTTTCCTCTCTCTCTCCTTTTGTTCCTTGTTAGAACATCAAATTAAGTTAGAAATTATGAAATTTGAAGCAAATTATGCATGTTAGAGCTTCCTCAAATTTTTGGCAGCCTTGACATAGGTTAGGATTAAGTGAAATTTCAATTAAATTTAAGTGATTAGTGATGAACTTGATAAGAATATCCAACTTGACAACTCAATTGGTGTATGTGAGAGTGAATTGGAACTTTTGGAATTAGGGTTGAGACAAAAATTAGAGTTTTGCATTTAATGGTGAATTGATGTTCTAATGGTTAATTAGTGACCATTTGGCTCAGCTTGACCATAAAATGAGGTTTATTGTGGCATTGAATTGAGAATTGGTGTGCTGTTCTTTTGTGCCAGAAATTCTAGACTTGAGTGTTTGGGCAGTAATAAATTGATTTGTGTAACCTCAATTGGTGTAAGGCCAATTGGAGGTAAAACTAAACATATAATGACACATTTTTTATGAAGAAACCTTACCCAAAAAATCAACTTAAGTTGACCTAAAAATTGCCTAAATCCGGGTAAAATAATTCTAGACATGGAAATTTGACCAAATGAACAATGTTTGCTCAATTGGTCATAACTTTGTGTAGAGAGGTCCAAATGACCTGATTTTTATGGCCATGTAAAGATAAGAAAATTTAGAACAAATTTCATGAAGAATAAAAACCTAAATTCTGACCATAACCAATTCAAATTGCTAGCCAAAGTTAGGATACCAAAACTGCCAGAATCAAATCTTGTCTAGAAAATCTGGACAATGACCAATCCGGCTAGTCATGGTAAAAATGCCATAACTTGAGCTATAAAACTCCAATTAGAGTGATTCAAAAAGAGAATTAAAGAAGATATATTAAGAAACAACTTTGATATAAGAAGTTTAGCTAAACTCCCACTGTAGATTGGTCCAATAGAACAGTAAACATTGGCCATGAAATCTGAAAATTTGAAATAACTTTTAATGAACTTTGAATTGAAATTGGTAATTAATGCCAACAAGTGTAAAATCCAAAATGTGGAATTTTGGTGTAATTAGAATTAACATATCTATTATGTATGAAAAAGTCAACATTTATGCATGGATGGTAAGATAAATAGTAACCACCAAACATTAAGTGCAAAGAATCAAACAATTAACTTTGTAATATGCCTTAGTATGCCTAATATGATTGGTTTGGATAGGTTGGTATGCCAATAGAGTTCCGATAACAGTATTACATATGGCTTCATTCCATTCCATGATTTATGGCATACAGTGTCATTTTGTGTTATTATGGCTTTTGGCCACTTTGTCATACTTGATTTACTTGACTTTATGCCCAATGCTTATCATGGCTTATTAGCCATTCTGTTGCACACCTGGTAAACACTTTGTGACCAATGGTGTGATAGCCCGAGGTACTTGGTACCCAGTGTCAATTTACCCGTTTATCCTGTCCAGTCACTAGTATAGGTTACTTGGGTAACCAAAAATAAGTCTTAATAAATTATAACCAAATAATGAACATAAAAAGTATTAAATGAATAATATTACAACTAATCACTAAGAATTTAGTCTACATAAAATAATACCACAATCTCTGTATATTCAATTATTTTAGTTTATTTTTATTTTATATTGGCACCACTAAGCTGTATTGCTTACCACGTCGCTTTTTGCCACGCGTAGGTACTGGAGATACCGAGCGGGAGCCCAGCAAACCTCAGACTAGGTGAGAGTTCTGATCTGCATAGAGTCCGGTGTCACCTCCACATCTGCAGTGTTTTTGGTAGGATACTAGACTACGTCATGTATTTGGTATTTTGTATTATGTATTTTATAGTTAGATATTTATTTGTCATGTAATTATGAACTCATATAAATTATCTGTAAAGTGTGTTAATTAATAAAATATGAGTATTTCTTTATGAAATTGAATTTAAGTATGTTATGAATGAAATTATGATATTGAGTTTGAAATATTGTGATTTGATGAGATTGTATTGGAGTTGCGGATACGATATAGATATGGAAAGTGTTTTTAACAGGTTTTTTGAAGAACTGTTTTTTCAATTTTTAGATGGTACTCTGTCGAATTTTCTGTAAAATTTTTGCAACTACAAATTAATTAAAATTTCCAATTCATTATATAAACTGCATTTGAAAGCCTTTTAATAAATAAATTAAGTTCTAGAAAATTGTCATTAGATAAGTTAAATGCTCCGGCACCGAGTGTGACATGTTTCGCTCGGCTATACTGTAAACGAGTAAGGGGTGTCATAATTTCACTTGTGCGTCTTAAATTAGATTATTGCAACATCATTTCTAAACTTTAATTTGCAGTATAAAATTCATTTAATATTAATTTTATAAATACAAAAGTTAAGGGTGTTCATACTTGTTGGGGTCTTCAACCGAATATAACTCATTTTATTATTTTGGTTTAGTTGTAACATCTCAAATTTTCTTTCGTATTTTTAATATATTTTATGTTATTTCTATTTATAGAAATTTTATCATTTTATTTGAAATTTTTAAAATTTTGAATTTTAATTTTTTATATATATTTTTTTATTTCAAGAGATTAGATCACATGACATATTTTAAATGGTTTTCATGCTCTAAATATTTTTCTGCGCCTCTGAAAATTTTTTTTAATTTTTTTGGGATTTATTTTGTGTCTTCAGGAAGAGCAAAAAGATTAGGGAAAAAAAAAGCATTTAGGCCAATTGAGGTTGAATTAAACCAAGCTTATTAAATTAGTCCCTTCTCTTTTTTTTTTTTTTTTTGTCACTCTCCGTGTGCGATTTCCCCCTTCTCTCCTCCTTCAGTTTCTGATGTTACTGTGAGTTTCAAGGATCCAATCCTATTGCCACGTAGACCTCTAAAACAAAGAAAAGTAAGGTCGATGGCCTTTCAGCCAGCCACTCTGATGCTCAAGTCAGAAAATAGTAGTCTAAAAAGGAGAAATTAAGAGAATAATTCAGTATTAATTTGGATAGTTTGTGCGTACCTGATTCCTCCTTGTTTTCAGTATTTGTAGGCTTTTTTAGGAAAAATAGTCATTATCTTAACCTTAGAAATTAGGTTCACATACGAGATTATTTCCCAAAAATCTAGCTTAATTCATGATTGGCATTACATTTGCTCAATATAGGTTTTATTCAGCTTGTTGGGTGAGCAAATCATTGCACCTTTATTCGGTTTGTTATTGTCCAATCTAGGTTTAGACTAAAGTATCTTTTGTTCAGCTTGAGACTACTTGATTTTAGAAGGTTGAACAGCCTCTCGCTCGATTTTGGCTCTCTAAATGAGTGTTGAACATTTATTCTGAGCGCTGACTATTTGACTCGATCTTGGGTGGGTAGTATCAGTTTCCTTTTTCGTCCACCCTCACCATCATCAATAGCCCTTCCCCTACATCTCCCACCCTTCGGTGACCATCGGTGCACATCAAGTGACCCACTTCAACGTGAGCTTTGGCCAGAAATAAGTAAACATGCCAAAAACAACCAATAGCCTCCTTTTGGATTTTTGTCCTTTTTAGCGATTCCAGCCACTTCAAGATCGAGTCTTGGGTTCAAAACATTACTTTTCTTATGGGCTTTGAGTAGGGACCAATCGCACACAATTTTGCTTCTCAATTTGTGTGAATTGAGCTTTGAAGATTTTAGACATATAGAGCTTCCTAGTGAAATTACTGCCAAACCAATGACAATAAAAATATGAGATTATGACGTACTCCATATGTCAAAAGTTTAACTTACAACTCAATTAAAGCAATATTTGTCATCAAAAAATCTCTAGAAGAATTTGCAAGCCTTTCTAGTCATTTTATTATGCTAATTTTGGTATTCTAATTTATATTGTTATGGGCTTCTTGTAAGTACCCTCATTTTGAAAGATTTCTATCATCGTCCAAGATTGCATTTTCCAACAAGATATGCTGGGACTGGGATCGTCTCTAAAGGAGATCGATATGATGATAGTTGATCCTTACATTTTTATACATTCTAGACATGGAACATATCTTAACACGAAACATAGTTTGAAAGTTTGATGATAAATAAATAACATCAACATAAGAAAAAAATATAAAAGATTTCTTATTGGCATTTGTTGAGCTCTGTTAATTTAGCCCTTCCAAAATTAACATTTAGTCCCTAAATAGATAAATATTAGTGAGGTTAAAATCTAACATATTCTTATTAGTATCCAAATAATATTAATAAAGGATTAAAAATTACAAAAGTAATAATTTTCCCTTATTAATTGACCTTACCAAATGCTCAAAAATATATATATATATATAAACATGTGTATAAAATGGATTCTTGGTTCGGAATAGGTCTAGTTTGGTTTAAGTAAAATATCAAAACCAAATCAAAACAATAAAATAAATTTAGTTTGATCGTTATACTTTGTGCTAGAAATACTGTCACTCATATTCTGAACAACTTAAGAATTGAATTTCTAACAAAATATCAATTGACCTTTTCTATTACACATAAATATATTATGTAAACGGAAAAGTGAAAATGCCTTTTATTAATAAAAACATGTACAAGATACATATTAAATGATATGCTCTAGGGCATACTACTAACAATCTCCCACTAGCACTAGAGTCATTCATTACAATATCTTAAACCCATCTTCTCAAGATATCGGTCTAGCTGAGTCTGTGACATAGGCTCAGAAAATAGCATCAGCTGGATTCTGATCAATTTAAAATGATTTTTCTATTCAGTTTAAGACCCTCAAGAACCATGCACACTCCTAGCTAGAAAGAAATACGAAATCAAGCAAACGTGATTTGACACAAAACTAGATATTATTTTTCATTTTTTTTGCAAAATAAAAAAGTTAAAAAAAAAAAAGCATGCTAATTTTGCTTTTGTTCAATCATGTAAAGGTGCATTTGGAACCATGTACTGGATTAGCATGGTATTTCAACTACTGTATAAAAAGGGTTCGATTTTCATAAAACCTTTTGAAAAATTATTTTGACCTTCTAAAACATTAATAACATAACTAAAAATATCTTCAAACTTATAGAATAAAATAGGAAAACGAGGAATGATCTTTATAGGTTATATATCCTCTCTATGTTTGTACAAAAATTTTAAGAACTTAAAACTAAAGAATCTACTTGAAACTTCAAGCATAATCAACTATTTTCAAGCTCTCCCCATCATCAAGGATATAATTTTACGCATTATTTCCTGTTCTTTCATTCATTTTGTATATTAAAAGCAACTTGAAATTTGTCTCAAATAGACCTTACGTACTTATTATATTAATTTCATTAAGTTTTGTTATCATTGAACTTAAGCTTAAGCTTTGGGGGTAACTAAACTGTTTTGGTTTGAAGTGTTAGAACAAGAATTAATGGAAATAGTTTCAAATTTTTATCTTTTTCAGAAAAAAAAAGGGTAATGGCAGTAAATGCACCACAAAAAAACTCGATCCTTGTATCACTTGCCAATGTCTGGAACAAACTTGGTCTATTATCATGGAATCAACTTGGTCTAAATTCCATACATGGAACTGATTTGATACCAAGAAACCTTGAAGCTTTTCTTTTCTTTCTTCTTTTTTCTTTTAAGTTGTGTTCTAGCCATTGGAATATTGTGTATTATGCTAGATATATATTACTTGAAGATATTTAGTATGATATTTATGATGTTATTAATAGAATTTCTTGTTAATTTTAGCTATTTCTACATACTTAATGTTGGTAAATTGTCTTGGTTCATAGTTGTGAGGGTCTTGTTATCAAAAGACTGAGCAGTGATGCTGTGTAAGTGCCCACAGAAACACAGCTTCACTGGCTGAAATTGAAGAAAGATTACGACATAGAGAGGGCAAAATATTTTGATTAGATTCTAGAATTTCTATCATTATTATTTTTTTTTTTAATAAGTGCATTGCAGTTTTTTGGACTCGCTTGATTTAGTGCCTACTGTTGCATACCATGGCCGTGGTGGGAGGCAAACGGGCGAGCAACTTTTCATGCCAAGTAAAATTTTAATGATTTAATTTTTCCTTTTACAACCAAAGATTTGAGATTTTGCTACTGATTATATAAAATGTTTATTTCCCCCAATATTACTAATGATTCTGCTATTTTTCTATTTTAGTTCTTGCTTCATTTTTAAGTCTGATTTATTTTTTTTTTTATTTTTTTTTTAAGACCTTACAACTTTAGAGTTAGAGATAACTCTGCTACCAGGCCAGAGCCCTTCAAGGACCCAAGAGGCCATTGTTCCCACAATTCTAAAAAAAATATATTAGAGGCCCATATTAATCAAGAGATGGCATGTTTGGCTCCTAAATGACTGAATAAAATAGGGCCATAATACTTGGCCCTGCACATCTTAATTGGTTTAATATATTTTTAAACCCATAAAACAAAAGTACAAAACTTAGTCAAAAGTAAAGTGTCCAACAGGAATTGTCTGTGAATTGGCCAGCCTTAGCCCCCTTTACCAATGGGGTTGGCTCCGCCCCTGTCTACTACCACATTGGTTATGTCTGATCTATTCTAATGCTGTATTGTTTTTCTTTAGGTGTCTGCGGCTCATTTCTCCTTGCCAGTTATGATGATAATAATGAAGAATTCCAAAGCATATGTAAAATGTGTTTGCAAAATTTACATGGTGATTGATTATCCTTTATTTATGTCATTCTGCCTAACAATTTTTTGAGATGCTTGTCAGGCACATGATTTTCTGAGCAAATGCTTGAACAGTGTTCTGTCAGTCTCCATTCCAAAGTGATACCCAAACCAAAGGTCTGTTTCTTCCATTTTCCTTTCAATCAATAAGTGAAGTTTCATCCAACATGTGAAACACAATAGTATTTTGATAAATAAAAAATATATAATATATGTCGACACCATATTTTGGCCGATCCCCAGAATCAATAAATCTTGAAACCGATCCCCAGAATCAATAAACTTTGAAACAGATCCCCAATACCAAGTATCCCTTTGACTATTAAATCACTCACCGATCTCTCAAACCCATTGTCGAATCTCCGGACCAGTCAAGTATATTCCTGATATCTGTTGGCAAACGAAATGAACTGACACTAGATCTTTTCTTACCAGTTTTATTGCCGATCTCCCTTTCAAAAGTTTAAGAATAATCAAAGGTTCCGTTCCGGTTTAAGGATGATTCCGATCTTAAATGTTCAAGCCAAATTTCTAATTTTAATCAAGTTCCGTTTAGCGTTGGTTCTCTACCGATCTTATGCTCATTGTGTTTTCCGATCTCTCACACTTGGGTTGATAATCACTTTCAGTTATTTCAAGACACTCAAACAATCAAGTGTTTAATAATTTAGAAATTTTTCGATCACAACCATTCATCGAACAAAAGAGGCATTCCATTTCATTTCATTTCAAAAATTTGTACAAGTTATTCAGCTGGAGGATCACCCCCAGCCTGATCTACATTTTGTCCGTCTTCTCCCTCACCCTCAGCCTCTTCCTCACTATCCTCACCCTCGCCTCCGGGAGCCAGGTCGGCCATCCAAGAGAAGTCCTCCTCTGGGTAACGCTTCTAGAGCTCGGCCAAGAGATCCTTGTGAGCATTCACATAAGCACCGACTATTCCTGTCACCATCTCTTCTTCTTTTGCCTTAAGCTCCTCAGTAAGGTGAGCGACCTGAGCAGCTTCGTTGGCCCGGAGCGCCTGGACTTCTCCAAGAGCATGATCCCTTTCAGCCAGAACATGAGCCTGTTCGGCCAGCTTATCCTCATAGTACTTCATACGCCCCTCAATTTGAGATATGTAATCCTGAGCGGATGAGAGTTGGGATCGGAGGGATGCCACTTCTTAACTCTTCTTCTCGACCTCCTTACCCAGGCGGTGAGCCTTTTCCCGGACTATGTGCTGGTTCACCAGGCACTCTACATTCAGACTCATGGATCGGGTCAGGATGTCATCAAGATTGTTCGGAGACAGTCGGTCCCGATCTTCCCGAAGGCAGATGGAAGACCCCAAGACTTTGGCAAAACCTGGGTTCTCCCGAACAGTCCGGTTCTTCTCCAGGGAAGCGATCGGCACTTGAGCGCCACGAGGAGGGGGCCTCGCAGAAGGTTGAGAAGGACCCCCCTTCTGTGCTTGGAGCAACTGGAGGAAGTGGAGGCGGCTCTTCTCGCCGAGGAGGAGATCGGACAGCTTCTGCGATCGGCGGTCCTGAAGGTCGACGCGGGCCTCTTTGTATCTCCCCAGGTTCATGGTCGGGTGTTTGAAGCAATTCCGAACGCTTCATCTCTTTTACCTTCCGGGAAATCTCTCTTTCTTTCTTCCGCTTCTTGGAACCCTCACCACCCGCCATACCTGCACAAAGAAGAGGTCAGTGAAATCGCTAAGGTCCTGAGATCTGAGATGTAAAAAGTACCGATGCTGAGGTCAGAGAGCGGAAGCTCGCGATCTTGGCCGGTGATCAGCTGTATAATCCAATGATGCAGATCGGCAGTCACCGCATCTAAACAGGAGAACTTTTGAGTGGCCGCCTGATTCTTCAGTTCCATCACTATTAGGCCTTCCTCCTTGTTCAAGGTAATACGCTTCGGAATCAAGGACCCCTGGTGCCACCAGCTACGGGGGAAGCCCTCAAAGCAGTTCGGATTTTTGCTCCTCAGAATGAAGAAGCGGTTCTTCCAATTCTTAAGGGAGGAGGGCAGATCGGTAAAGAGCCCACAATGAGGCTTCGCCTGAAAGAACCAGTGCTCGTCGTCCTTTCGGCGAGTTAGCCTGTGCAGTTCGGCGAATACCTTAGCCGTAGGACTGATTCCCTTAGCTCGGCACAGGCCTCGGAAGGCTACTAAGATCCGCCACGAGTTAGGGTGAACTTGGGCAATGCACACTCGGTGATATTTTAGGACCTCTTTGAAGAAGTTGTCCAGAGGGAACCGAAGACCGGCCTTTAACTGTTCCTCATATACCATAACCATGTCATTCTCTTCAAAGAAGTGATCGGCTCGGTGATCGCCGTGACACCGGATAAGTTCGTACGAATCAGGATGAATATTGTACTCCTGGCTGAACGATTGCAGATCGGTTTCTTGCAAGATTGATGGCAGCTCATCTATAGGAAGATTCTCCCTCCCTGAAGAAGGTACAAGCCTCGGTGGTGCGGTCCGCCCCCGAGCTGGAACGGAGACCCTAGGAGGTTCTGGTCGTGCGCTTGACCCGACCACCTCTACTTCATCAGACGACCACGAGAACTGAATGGAAGGAGGGCTCATCACTCTCTGACCTTCGGCGCCGCTCATTTTCAAAGGAAATAAAGAATTTAAACTAAAAGAAAGATCAAAGCCCTTACCGGAATCTGATCGGCGTCGGAAGAACTTGAGAAAACGAGATTTGGGGTTGTTCGCGAGAGACTAAAAATGGAATAAGAGAGCAACTGGCTAACCCAGCCCCTATTTATACTCGTCCGAGCATTTAATGCTCACGATGTTCCAGGCACTACATCGGTTAGCGGGACTCGCCAGCTGTTCTGACACGTCTCACGCATATTCCCAAGATCGGTTAATTATAGAGCGGCAGATCCAGGTGTTTCGAATTACGGATCGGATAAGTGTCGTTCAGGTAAAGAACCAGATCGGATAATCACATTAGAGATCGGAAAATAATCAATGCAATAATAATAAGATGATAATCGACAAAATAAAGTCTTTATTTTCAAAAGATCGGATTACATCATTTGGGCGATCTCTAGGGATCGGATTACACTAAAATTGGATTACATCATTTCTGTGATCTATAGAGATCGGATTACATTGAAAACAAAATACATCATTTGGGCGATCTCTAGGGACCGGAATGTCACATTGTGACTGATCCAAAGGGGTGTCACCGACCAGAACCGAGGCACTGTCGGAACACCCAATGTGGAGGAAAGCCGCTGTCGGAACACCCAATGTGGTGAGAAGCCGAATAAACTTGGAAGAGCAACCGTCAAGGGTCGGCGGAACATCAGCAATTTGCTCGGCCAAAATCGGTTCGCCGATTATGCCAGTTGAACGACTCGAGATCGACACGATCGAGGTCCGCAATCCAAATCGATTAATTGATTCAGTTCTCTCACCATCATCAGATAAGGTTATCGCTATTATCCGATCACCGGGATCGTAAATTTTCAGTCGAGGAACAAAGAAGTCCATCGGAAAGGGATCAACAGCCACAATCATGGAACTTCTGCCGGAGCAGCTAGAACTGGAAAGTAAGAAGGAAGAGAGGAAAATCGAATGAGGGAAGTTTTTTTCTGTCAGGGGTATATATAGGGAGAAACCAGGCATTTATTGCTAAGCAGAAAACGAAGCGGACGCTTTGGGAATCGAGGGGAAATTAATGCTTTGACCAGACCTGGCCCGAGTAAGGAAAGGATCGGAATAATAGAGATCGGAAGATGGGAGACCAACATGAGAGATCGGAAAAGGAGTGTGTAAGGGAGATCAGAAAGAGGGAAGATCGGAAGGCAAAGAGAATAAGACAAATCCCAATAACCGTCGTCAGAATCAGAGCCAAGGTAATTAAAGCATCGCAGACAAAATCTCCACCGCACGCCTGAGAATCGCCCACAATGCTGACAGGTGCCAGAGTATGTCATGACAGTCCTGTACATCCCAATCTCCACCGTTGGTCTCACTTGCAAGGACGAGTCCGGAGCCTTTGGATCAAAGAGGAAGACGACAAGATCGGCGCCTTTTATTCCCAGCCCTCGGATCACCCAGGTCAACAAAGTTTTGGACCGTCAGATCAGAAGAAAAAAGATAGGCATCCTGAGGATGATCTCGACCGTTCATTTTGATTCGCTTTAATTCTCAAGCATCCGATCATGTCCTTTGAAATCCTGACCCTCCATCTCCCCCAAGATAGATCCTGACCCTTCAGGGGAACCACCCGGTTCCTATAAATACCTGCATGAAAACTGTTCGAGGGAGGACGAAAAAAATAGAAAAAAGGCAGTGACCATAGTGGAAGAACTCTGAAACTTAATTCAGTTCGTTACTCTGCTATTTTAGCTTTCATAAGAAAACTTTGGAAACCAGTTTTCTGAAGTGTTTTCTTGCAAAGGGATTCTTGAATACTGAAATTCTTCATTTTCAGTCCGTTCATTATCCTGTGACACTCTCACTTTCTGTCTTTGTTATCTTCTATTTCCATTCATATTGTCCAAGCTCAACTCCATTCAAGCTTGGTTATTTTGACCTGTTTACATTTTAAAGAATCCTTCATTTCGAGGCGAACCTTAGTCCTCCAGCTATCAACCTGCAATCCTGTTACATTCTGTGATTCCATAGTTAGTTTAGTAGATTCGACTCCCTACAGGTGAGTGCTATATCGTTATTTTATCAAATGTCCTTCTTTATTCACATATTTCATTTATTCTTTTTCTGTTTGTAATTTTCACCAAGTTTATACTATGTTTTAAACACGGAGACGGTCATTCTCGAGTTTACTTCTTTGTTAATCAGTCTATTCTTTGATTAATCCTCATTACTTCTTAGCACAGGAGTTCTGGTCCCGAATAGCGTAGTAGTAACTAAACAAAATGTAGGTAACGGCAACTTAAAAGTCCTTTTATAATGATAAGAGGTCTAAATAATAAGACAGGGAAATGGTGAAGCCGAATCACTAGGAAAATTCAATAGGTCATTAGGCAAGACGTCATAAGACAAAATGAAACCAAACCTTGGATAACTAAATAGAATAGATCGGGCATTAATAGGTATTGGTAAGGTGACCACATGGGAGGTCGGTAAATTCAGTCTAGTATCCCCCGTCTAGTCACAAGGTATCAATTAGTTAAAAGAAGCCTTATCCCCAACACCTTTGAATGCCAGAATCCTTAGCTTTAGGCTCTTATGACATGTAGCTGAAATTAAAATTCGGGAGATCGGAAAAGTCCCTTCCAGGCTCCTGTTAATTTAAAAGAGATCGGAGGAGAGTTCTTATCCGATTCTCAGCTCAAAATTTTAATAAGTACTTAAAAGAGATCGGAGGAGAGTTCTTATCCGATTCTCAATCCTAAATTTTAAATACTTCAAAAGAGATCGGAGGAGGGTTCTTATCCGATCTCCACTCAGAATTTTAATAAACATTTAAAAAGAGATTGGAGGAGAGTTCTTATCCGATCTTCGAGCTAAAATTTTAATAAATATTTAAAAGAGATCGGAGGAGAGTTCTTATCCGATTCTCAATCCTAAATTTTAAATACTTCAAAAGAGATTGGAGGAGGGTTCTTATCCGATCTCTACTCAGAATTTTAATAAATATTTGAAAGAGATCGGAGGAGAGTTCTTATCTGATTCTCACACCAAATTTTAACCTGTACGCAAAATAATCCCAAAACCAAAAATGATATGCGATGTCAATTCACTGAGGTTGTCTTATTTACTTATGTATCTGGGTAATCCAAATTTAGTGAAAAAAATATTCCTTTGGTCAAAAGGATTAACATTTCCATTCAAGCCCTCCTAACTAATGCAAAGTTAAATCTACTCACCCTTATTAAGGGACGAGGTGGGGTGCCTAACACCTTCCCCACCCGTTTACGGACCCCGAACCTAGAATCTCTGCCTTGAAGTGGTTTCATTTCAATTTATCTTCATAAACGGTTTTCTTTAATTTCCCTCAAAATTAAAGTGGCGACTCCTCACTCTTTCCCACTTCGGTGAGGTTTCGTTCAGGCGACCGCAAAACACCTTGCGACAGCTTGGCGACTCTATTGGGGACATTTGAGATTTAACCCCGGTCTAGAGGTCCAAAAGTAGATTTAATTTTTCAATCAAATTATAGTTAGGTGGGCTCACCCGCAATATTTTATGTGTTAATTTTTGTTTATTCCTACTAACTGTTCCGCTTGTTTTGCTTGTTTTGCTTGTTTTATTCCCTACAGTGCCCTTCGTTTCGAAAAAAAAAAAAGAAAAAAGGAAAAATGGGAAGAATAAAATCCCCCTGAATTGGGAAGAGGTAAAGGTGTCCCTTCACACACTGAACACTCACACGATGTCCTCACACACTTCGGCCCTATACCCGGGCTTTCTTACCCTTTTAGGAAAGTAGGAGGGGGTCATGTAGCGGTACTCGTGGGTTTTACCCCGTTAGTATCCGTGAAGGCTTCTGCTCAGTTTGAAACTCGTTCCATCCACTGTGATACTCGTGGAATTTTCCCGATAATATCATGGTTATAGAATGGGGCTCTACTGTTAAAGTAGGGGCAATTTGGGAACCTGTGGCTTTTAAAAAATTAGACCTTGAGCTAAACTATCACAATAGCTGAAAGCCGTAGTAAGCTACCTTATAAGATAGAACTATCCAATTAGGTAGCACTCATCCGGTATCAAGAATCTCCCTATGCTAGGACAAGAGGGGCATACTTACTCATACCCTATTCTGTTTATTTTACTTTGTTCATACTTTTAAGGGTAATCTTGAATTATATTGTTAAGAAAACCTGCACATTTTCCTACTTTGATAAATGTGTAGGTACCACTCTGCCAACAATATAATACAGGATTACCTGAATTTATCATGCTAACGAGTTTTTCCGCAGGTATCACCAAACCAAAAGTCTGTAAAAAGGATAGGCATCATTTTTATCATGGCATCCTCGAGTCAGTCGGCAGAAGAAGTTCAGAATGCTAAACTTTGGTCCAAATCAACTCATACTCCAGTACCCCCGCAAAATGATGTTTCCAAGGCACATGCTAGCTTACTACATTCATGGGATCTGAATAAAATTGAGGTTAGAATGAACAGCCTCGAGGGTTTGTCTAATGGTTGGAGGTCACTTCCTGATCAGGTCAAGGCACGATTTGAAAAGAAGTACGGGAGGATTGCAACCCTAATGCGAGTCAAGTTCCAAATCCCGGCATTAAAGGCCATGCTGTCAGTTTGGAGTCCTAAGTACGGGGTATTCTCTTTCAATGACATTGATACAGTTCCCACTATGGAAGAATATCAGGCATTACTAGAGATTCCTTATTCAACACAGAATCGGATCTACCTACACCTTGAGCATAGGCAGACCTGGAAACGATTAACACATTTGTTGGGTATTCCTTCGGAGGAGGCAAAGTCAAAAGAAACTGTCAAAGGGAACACGCATGGATGGTACTGGACCTACCTCGAGAAGCGGTTAGATCAATACCTCCAAGAGAAATGGTGGGATCAAGCTTCAGTAGCACTCACATTGGGAATTTATGGCCTGATTTTGTTCCCAGGCCCATTAGGAATCATAACCTGCAGCACGGTGGAAGTATTCTGGGCAGTAGAAAGGCAAGAGGTCAATCCGATACCGGTAATTCTTGCGGAGACCTTATTAACCCTTACCTACTGCAGACAACAGGGCAAAGGATCCGTTAAGTGTTGTTCTCAATTGTTATATCTCTGGATTATCAGTCACATATGTCCTGTGGAGACAAAGGGATTGACTTGGTACCTTGACCAACCTCCCATCGAGAAGATGACCCGGTTAGTAATCAGCCCGAAGAATGAACAGCAGTGGCGGGAACAGATTTTGAGTTTTAATAGCCATGATTATTGTTGGAGGAAGCTGTGGGCGTCAGGCCAATCCGTTTTGATCAACACGGGAGGTAATCAGTCGGTGTCCATAATCGGAGTAACCACATACACAAGTTACACTCCGGCATTGGTAATGAGGCAGTTTGGCTCAACACAGTCCAGAATCGACATTGAAGAATACCACCAAGGTCATTTCTACCATGACCTCAAGGAAGAGGAAGGGTTGAAAATGGCTCGCAGATCCTGGGAAAACATCTCTCTGATGGAAAGGTCGCCTAAAGGTCCAAGTGCCACATGCGATTATCTTGAATGGAGGGCTGGCAGGGACCGAGAACACTCAACTGTAGAATTCGAAGACATCGACCCTCGCCGGAATGTCCTATTAGAAGAAGCTGATAATCGTCTGGCTGACTCACTACAAAAGGCAAATACCGAGAACTCACAACTGCAAGAACAAACAAAATAGTTGGAAGACCAACGGCAGAGCCTTAAAAGAAAGGTGAGAAGACTCAGGGAAAAGGCAAGGGCTGAAAAGATGGGGTTCGAAGAGCAAAAGGTAAGGTGGGAAAAGGAAAAAGACTCTCTCCAAGCTGAGGTAAAAGAAGTGGAAGTGCAGAATAGTAAGCTTCAGAAAAAAATGAAATACCAAGAAATACTCGTTGAAGAGTATAAACAAGAAAATAAAAAGAAGAAGCTCGAATTAAAGGAACAAGCACTACTCATCAACGATATTCTGAAAGAGTGTGCTAAGGAAAGGAAAGAGAAGGAAAAACAAGCTGCTCTCTATCAAGAGCTGAAAGAGAACGTTGACTAGCTGGAAAGAACGATAGCATAGGGAAAACAAGAGCTATTACCTGAATCCGAGTATGCTCTGAAAGCATTTAACCCTGCCAAACAAGAAGAAAGGATATATGAGTATCTCAGAAAATGCCATCTCATTATAAAGAACCTCCCAGAGCCTAGGCCGATGTAAAGAATACGGTGTACGAATTATTCAGTTAATGAAATGATTTTTGGACCATTGTTTAGCAAATTTATGAATGAATAATATGACTCCCGTAGAAACTTCCTCGCTAGGGTTATGTGAAAAATTGAGTGCGCTATATGGACAGGTATCATAAATGCGCATTCAATCCAGTCATTCACGGTCAGACTATCGAACGATGCCATGATAAAGTTAATGCAATCATCCTTTCGCAGATTTCATTCTGGCTCCCAAACGCCACTGTATCCTTCGTCCGGACCAGGACTTTTAGTTCTTTTTTACAAAATTTGAAATTCAGTAAAAACCTTTTTTTTTCCCTACAGGAAATCAACATTGCTTCAAACAAGGCAAGTCTGACCAAGCACACGGTACAACCCAAGCGAGTATACTTAACAAGGTCCCGAACAAAGAAGATAATGGAAGATCAGGAACAAGTACAGAACCTACAAGGGCAGGTTTCCGAATTGAAAGATCAGGTCTCAGAACTTATGAGACTAATGAGGGAAATGTCCCAGAATAAACATGCTTCAGAACCAAACTTACCATTACCTCCACCACCACCTACAACAAATGATCCGCACCAAGCTTCAACTTCTTTTACCTTTCAGTCACCTATTCCGGACCCGACAATCACTGTCAATCCGGCTACCATGAATAATGACCTACCTTACTCTCATTACCCAACTGTTTCAAACACCGATCCATACCCTTCAATTCTAATCCCTCCAGTTCACTCCACCCTTCATCTCCCAGCTGGGGGAGCATTTCATGCAGTGGGAGGAGAAAATAAGACGAGAGAAAACGAGAAACTATCTGCTCTAGAAGAGAGATTGAGATCGATAGAGGGGCTGAATATGTATGGTTCAGTTGATGTGGCATCACTTAGATTGGTTCCCGATGTGGTGGTGCCGCCCAAGTTCAAGGTCCCCGATTTCGACAAGTACATTGGGAATTCAGACCCTCGTATTCACTTGGCCACCTATATCGCCAAGATGTCTGCTCTGACAGAGGACGACAGACTGCTGGTCCACTTCTTTCATGAGAGCCTCTCCGGGGCAGCTTTGAGGTGGTGTATTCAGTTGGACAGGAGCAAGCTGCGGTCCTGGAAGGATTTAGCTGATGCCTTCCTAAGACAGTACAAATATAACTGCGATGTGGCCCCCACAAGGAGAGATCTTCAAAACCTGGTGCAGAGGGACAGGGAAGGATTCAAGGAGTATGCCCAGAGATGGAGAGAAAATGCGGCAGAAGTACACCCTCCGGTGACTGACAATGAGCTGTGCTCTCTGTTCATCAAGACTTTGAAAGCTCCCTACTTCAACTTGATGATTGGAAACACTTCCAACAGCTTCTCTGACATCATCCAGGTCGGTGAAAGAATAGAAGCCAACTTAAGAATGGGGCGACTGCAGGAGTTGGCTGAGAATCCTGCAAAGAAGACTGCCAATTTTAGCAAGAAAAAAGAGGGTGATGTGCATTCCGTCACCCGGCAGAATAATTACTCCCCACTTCCCCAAAATAACTACCGGCCATATCCTTTCCCTCATGGCCAAACCATCGCAAACATTCCGCCTCCTTTTCCTAATTATCCACACCCGCGCCCATAATATCCCCCACCTATAAATTACCAACCAAGACCACCTCCTCCTCCTGCTCAACCAAGACCACCACAAAACAACCCAAGACCCCCAAGAAACCCTGATCCACCTCTTCCCCTCCCACTCAGTGAAATATACCGATACCTTGTTGGTATAAACCAAATTGTACCAGTTCCCCTAGACCCAATTCAGCCTCCATATCCCAGGTGGTATGATGCCACTGCCCGTTGTGAATATCATGGAGGAGCACAAGGGCATTCAACTGATAACTGCGGGGTACTCAGAGGGAGAGTGCACGCTTTAATCCGAAATGGGTGGTTGAAGATTGAGGGAAATGGTTCCCTCCCTAATGTTACCTCAAACCCATTGCCCAACCATAATGCGGGTAATGGAGTAAATATGATAGAGCCAGATGGAGAGAGGTTGGCACCAGAGGTGGATGAGTTAGTTCCTCACTTTGAGGAAATTTTTGCCATGGTAATGAGTGAAGGTTATCTTTGCCCTCAGGTACCCGAATCAGGAAAAGGCACGGGATGTCCTTACCATGGAGGGGTAGGTAATCATGAGTTGCAAGACTGTGCGGGATTCCGTCAAGAGGTACAGAATTTGCTGTCCCTCAAAATTTTAAGATGCCAAAGGAGATCAAAAGTGGAGGGCGAAGTAAATGCCGCCAGGTTTGGCCAAAATACCTCTACCCCCAACCCTAGATTAACCTACTCTGTCCCCAATCCCCCAGTAGCCTCGCCGCCAGTAACAGTTATATGAGCCCCATCTCAGCTCCCTGTTACCAACACCCACGCCATCCCTTGGAACTACAATTTCCAAGTCTTCACCCAAGGAGCGTCAAGCAGTACATCAGCTCCTAATTTTGCCTCACCTCCAGCACCACCAAAACTATGTTTTACTCCTCATGAGCATTTTAGAATGACTTATGCCGGACCTACCACCAGTATTACTCCCCGAACTAATCCTCAACCCGTCACTACCACAAAATCCTCCTCGCTTGAGCAAGAAGTTGAGTTCGTAACTCGAAGTGGGAGGTGTTACGGGAACGAAGAGAAAGAAAAGAGGAAAGGGAAAGTAAAAATGGGAGAGTCACTAAAGAATACAGAAGAGGAGGTTGAGAAGGCAGAGGAAGTAGAGCCTGCCGGACATAAAGAAGAGGAAGAACTGCTACTCCAAATAATGAAACAGAGTGAGTATAATGTAGTGGAGCAGTTGAGAAAGACACCTGCCCGAATTTCACTGTTATCACTGATCCAGAGCTCAGAAGTCCACCGACAAGCCTTGCAGAGAATCCTGGATCAGGCCTTTGTAAACCCCGACATCACACTGGGGCAGTTTGAAAAGATAGTAGGGCAAATCCAAGCATCCAGTTTTGTTACTTTCTCGGAAGACGAGATAGACCCTACGGGTTTAAGGCACAATAAAGCTCTGCACGTGACAGTGAAATGTAAGGGTTGTATAGTAGCCAAGGTACTTATTGACAACTGATCCGCTCTCAATGTACTGCCTAGTGCTACATTGGCTAGGTTGCCAGTTGACCAATCAGATATACGTCAAAGTGCTATGGTAGTAAGAGCCTTTGACGGTACAAGAAGAGAAGTCCTGGGGAACATTGACTTACCACTTCAAATCGGTGCATGTACCTTCAACGTCACATTCCAAGTGATGAATATTAAGCCGGCCTACACTATGTTGTTGGGGAGGCCGTGGATCCATTTCGCAAATGCTGTTCCTTCAACTTTGCATCAGAAAATAAAGTACATCATGGACGGCAAAATCATCACGGTGAAAGGAGAAGAAGCCATATTAGTCACCAAGCCACAATCACTTCCCTACGTAGAAGCTGTTGAAGAGTCGTTGGAAAGTTCTTTCCAAGCCCTCGAATTACAAGACGCCGGGAAGGAGGGGGCTATGGCTATGGTGGCCAAAGTAATGTCAAGGAATGGGTATCAAGAGGGCAAAGGCTTGGGGACCGCTTTGCAAGGAATCGTGGAACCAATATCGGCTATCCAAAAGGTAGGCCGTTGCGGATTGGGTTATGAGGAGGACGCCCTTATGGATGGGCGATTCTGGATAAGGAATAGACTTCGGGATCAGAGGTTTGACTGGAAAATGGGAAAAAGGGAGGTAGTCCCGCGGATCACAGACGTTTTCACTAAATCGGTCATCGAAAATCCGACAGAGGTTGAAGAATCACCTGATGACCCATCCATCGATGTCATCCACTTGGATTCCTTATATGAGGCTCTGGTCTCGCCAGTGACTGAGGGGCAAGAGCTGGACAACTGGACAACAGAGGACATCCCTGTACTCAATTTCGAGTAAAGTACCTTTGGTCATCTACACTTGAACATTTTGTCCATGGTGGCAAGTGTAACACTGTAAATGGACCTTTTCTTATGGCATAAATATTAATGAATTAATAGCGCATTTTAAATCCAATTCTCTTTTCCTTTCCTTTTGAATTCCATCCTTATAATATGTTGTATTTTCATTCATTCAGGACCATTCATCAATTAACACCTAATAACACAATAGACTCAGAAATTCCTCTGGTTAATTTTGAAATCCCCATAACTGCCATTACTCCAAGTGATTTTGAGGAAGAGCTCACAGAAGAAAGCAATGGAAGGGATGAACCTTCCCTAGTGCCTTGTGGTGACGAAATATGCACCATAAACTTAGGCACGGAAGAAGTGAAAAGGGAACTTAAGATAGTGGAGAGTGAGGAATTGGGAGATATGATCAGTTTGCTCAGAGAATCCTGGACGTATTTTCCTGGAGCTATGATGATATGGTTGGTTTGGACCCCCAGATAGTGGCGCACAAAATTCCCCTAATTCCAGGAACAATCCCGGTAAAGCAGAAGCTAAGAAGAATGAATCCTGACACACTGCTCAAGGTTAGGGATGAGGTCAAGAAACAGTATGACGCTGGATTCATAGAAGTAGTCAAATATCCCCAATGGATAGCTAATGTTGTCCCGGTAATGAAGAAGGACGGGAGAGTTAGGGTGTGTGTTGATTACAGGGATCTTAATAAAGCAAGTCTAAAAGATGATTTCCCTCTCCCCCACATTGATGTGTTAGTAGACAATGCTGCGGGATTGGGCAGGTGCTCATGCATTGATGGGGCATCTGGGTACAATCAAATCCCAATGGATGATGAAGACAAAGAGAAAACCGCTTTTATCACTCAATGGGGAGTATTTTGCTATCGGGTCATGCCCTTCGGGCTGAAGAATGCTGGTGCCACCTATCAGTGCGGTATGGTCACATTATTCCACGATATGATGCATAAAGAAGTGGAGGTGTACGTGGATGATATGATCATCAAATCCCGGGAAGAAGAAAGCCATGTGCAGGTGCTGAGGAAAGTATTTGAGAGACTCAGGAAATATCAGTTGAAACTGAACCCTGCCAAATGCATATTCGGAGCTAGGTCAGAGAAATTGTTGGGATTCATAGTGAGCGAAAAGGGAATAGAGGTAGATCCAGACAAGGTTCGAGCTATTCAAGAGATGCCATCCCCAAGAACAGAAAGGGAGGTGCGTAGTTTCCTGGGAAAATTGAACTACATATCAAGATTTATTTCCAATCTCACCGCTAAAGCCGAGCCTATTTTTAAACTACTCCGAAAGAACAACACCACCCAATGGGATTCAGTTTGTCAAAAGGCTTTTGAGACAATCAAGCAGTATCTGTCAAACCCACCAGTGTTGGTTCCACCCGTGGCGGGGAGGCCTCTGATCCTGTATATGGCAGTCCAACAGAACTCGATAGGATGTGTTTTGGGACAACATGACGATACTGGCCGAAAGGAAAGGGCTATTTATTACCTGAGCAAAAAGTTCAATGATTGTGAGTCAAGGTACTCATTCTTAGAAAAGACTTGCTGCGCGTTAGCCTGGACAGCAAACCGCCTCAAATACTACATGTTGAATCACAAGACCTGGCTCATCTCCAGGATGGATCCTATCAAATATGTATTCGAAAGCCCATTCCTGCCAGGAAGGATAGCTAAATGGCAGGTCATACTCTCCCAATATGACATAGTCTATATGACCCGGAAAGCGGTGAAAGGTAGTGTGATCGCTGACCTCCTAGCAGAAAATCCTATCCAGGATTATGAAGCTCTGGATTTTGAGTTCCCTGATGAGCACATCAATGAAGTAGACTGCGCGGAAGGGGGGCCAGCCGATGTATGGGAAATGTATTTCGACGGAGCTGTCAATTTGTCCGGTAATGGAATTGGAGCTGTGTTGATATCCCCGGATGGAAAACACTTTCCGATAGCTGTCAAGTTGAGATTTGACTGCACCAACAACGTCACGGAATACGAAGCTTGTGTGATGGGTCTACAGGCTGCCATCGAAATGAAAATCAGGAAGTTGGAAGTATATGGAGACTCATCCCTGATTATTTATCAAGTCAAAAGAGAATGGCAAACCAAGGATCCGAAGCTAATCCCGTATCAGAAGTACTTATTGGAGCTGATTAAGAAATTCGAAGAAATCTCTTTCACTCACCTTAGTAGAGACAAGAATCAATTTGCTGATGCCTTAGCTACTCTAGCTATTATGGCTCAAATCGAAGAGGGTCAGATGATTCAGATATTGAAGATTAAAGCAAGAAGTGAGCTAGCATATTGCTTCATGATTGAGGAAGAACTCGACGGTAAACCTTGGTATCATGACATCCTGGTCTACATCAAAACCAGAGAATTCCCTCCAGGGGCCAGCAAAAACGAAAGAAGAATGATCCGAAGATTAGCATTGGGATACTTCCCCAGTGGAGAAACCCAATACAAGAGAAGCTCCAACGGCGAATTGTTGAGATGTGTGGATGCAAAGGAGGCAAAGAAAATCCATTTCGAGACGCATGAGGGAAACTGTGCAACCCATGCCAATGGACACATGATGGCTAAGCAAATCATGCGACGGGGATATTTTTGGACTACAATGGAAAAGGATTGCATCGAGTATTTCCGAAAATTCCATAAGTGTCAAATCTATGCAGATCCGATAAATGTGCCGCCTCACAAATTATTCAACCTCGCCTCACCATGGCCTTTCGCAATGTGGGGCATCGATGTGATTGGTCCCATCAACCCTAAGGCATCCAATGGGCACAGATTTATCCTAGTAGCAATCGACTATCTTTCTAAGTGGGTCGAAGCCACGTCATACGCCCATATCACGCAGAACACGTTTCTCAAATTTTTCAGAAGCAACATCATCTGCCGGCATGGTCTCCCCAATGAAATAGTCACTGACAACGCTAAGAATCTCAATGGTTCGAAGATTCAGAAATTGTGTGATCAATACAAAATCCGACACCTCAATTCCTCCCCATACCGTCCCCAGATGAATGGAGCGGTGGAAGCTGCGAACAAAAATCTCAAGAGGATAATCCGGAAAATGACGGTCACGTATAGGGATTGGCATGATATGCTTCCCTATGCTCTCCACGCATACCGGACTTCTGTAAGAACCTCAACCGGGGCAACTCCATACTCACTGGTTTACGGGATGGAAGCGGTATCACCTATTGAAGTTGAAATTCCTTCCCTAAGGATTCTGAAGGAATCAGGGATTGATGAGTCGGAATGGATCCAGTCAAGGTTAGATCAATTAAACTTGTTGGATGAGAAAAGGTTAGCAGCAGCATGTCATGGGCAGTTATACCAGATGAGAATGGCTAGAGCATTTGACAAAAGCGTTCGCCCATGCGAATTCCAACCCGAGGACCTAGTTCTGAAGAAAGTGCTGCCAAATCAAAACGATCCCCGGGGCAAATGGTCACCAACCTACGAGGGACCCTATGTGGTTAAAAAGGCATTTTCTGGAGGAGCCTTGATCTTGACCCACATGGACGGTGAAGAGTTTCCGAGACCTGTGAATGCTGACACTGTCAAGAGATACTATGCCTAAAAAAAAAAAAAAAAAAAAAAAGGAGTGAAAACACGAAAGGGCGCTCCTAGCAAAATGTGTGAAAGAAGGCGAAAACCCCGAAGGGGCGCTTTCTGTAAAACGAGTGAAGGATGAAAACTCGAAGGGGCGTCCTGAAAGCAAAAAAAAAAAAAAAAATCTAGGGGTGAAAACCCGAAAGGGCATCCCAAGAACCAAAAGGGAGAAATAAGGAAAGAAGGATGAGACCGAGAAGGGAAATAAACCGTCGTGACATGAGCCTTCAGAGAACTTGAAATAATGGCAGTTAAGGGATTTCAAAGCCAGCTACAAGGAATATGTGAGATCTATCCTTGTACCCTTCTTCTTTGAAACTATATCTTTGTTTTTATTAAAACCGTAATAAAGTCATACTTCATTCCCTATGCTTCTATCTTTCCCTTATATTTATTCTTTAACATTATCCTTCTGCAATCTCGTTATCTAATGCGTTATTAATCAGTTAAAATTTTTGCCATAAGATTAGGATTTAACAATTGATAACTGTTACACTCATTTCATATAGGCATTTTAGGGTAGTTTTGCATCCATTTTGCCCTTATATTTTAGTATATTTTATGTTTTTAGCTTTATTTTAGCTTATTTGTTAACTTTAGATACTTTATATTTGATTTTCGTAATTTTGTTGTTTTTGATAGGATTTTGTGGCAAATCGAAGATCAATGAGTGCAATAGAAAATAATTTGAAGAGATTTGAAGTTCTTTAAGCATGGAGGAAAGTTGAAGAAATCAAGCCTTGAAAGAGCAAACCAGCAGAAATTTGCTTGAGACTTTGCTTAAGATCATGCTTAGGGTAAAGCGGCTTAAGGTGCAAAGACAAGTCAAGCATGAGAAGAAAAGTCTATTTTACTCTAAGTCTGCGAGATTTCTTGAAGGTCCGCTTAACCTTAAGCGAAGGCGACCAGAGGCTAAATTTGCTAAGAAGTCGCTTAGGGTTAAGCCGAACCCTAAGCAGAATGCCCAGAACGTGAATAGTGCTGCTGACTTGGATAATTTTACACCTCATTTCCTATCCACTCCTTGGCTCTTATTTACTTTTAGGGCAACTTTTAGGGACGATATAAATACATCATTTCCTTATTTTTGCCACAAGAGAAAGGGGAAGAAAACAAAAAGAAAAGAAAATCTGATAGAAAGGGGGAGAGAAGACGCCATTTCCACAGGGAAGGAGTCTTGCACCAGCTTTTGAAGCTCGAAACTGCAGGCTTTGGTTCTTCCACAGGTTTTTCTATTTCAGTCCTCTTATCATGTTTTCCTTTACTTTTCCATCTATATTTCTTGTAAATACCATAATGAGTGAGTAATTTCCTTAGATTTCAGAGTTGGGAAATATGTTTTAGATTAATTTGTGGATTTAGATTGGGTATTTCCTTATTTTATATGAATATGAGTTTTGATTCATTCCTTGTGTGCTTGATTTACTTGCCTAATGTTGGTACCCATTGGGTATTGTGTTAATCTTTGATTGAAGGACCGAAAGGTGAAGGTCATTGATAGTTAATCAAGGATTGAACTTAAAATCACCTAGATTTAGAAATAAACTAGGACTTTAAGAGGAATTAATTATTGGTTACAAAACTTAATGGGTTTTAAAGTAATCAAATACATACGAAAGTAGGTTTGGTTATTTTAGAATACACTTTGATTTGCTTGAAAAAGATATCAAAGGAATTTAGAATCAATTTCCTTCAAACTCTATTTTTCCCTAAAAATTGGAATGCCCAAGACAAATCCCAATTAATTTATGCATAAACCCCCAACTCTGGAATCACTTTTACCATAATTAGACTTTCGTTTAAATTACCCATTGTTAATTTTAGTTTAGATTCTAGCTAGAATTAGAATTTATTTGATTGCTCTTCACCCATTTCAATTAGATTAATCAATTTACCTTGCTCATTTACATTTACCATTTATTCATTAATCATTAGCCCAAATAATCGCTTCATTCATAGTTTAGTAATCAAACAGCAAATCCTGGGAACGGAGCGATACTTGATTCATCACTTTATTACTTGAGACGACCCGTATACTTGCGGATTCGCCACATCAAGTTTTTGGCGCCGTTGCCGGGGATTTGATTTTTGCTTGATATTAAACGATTGTTTGTTTGGTTAATTTGGGCATTTTATTTTATTTTCTTTTTACCATTTTACTTTGAGAATTTGTTTATTTTTGTTTTTCAGGTGGTTTATTTTATGAGAAGGACAAAAAGTGAAGAAATCAATCTATTCTTTGACCTAAATAGAGAAGACAAAGAAAGGCTTTAAGAGCAGAATCTAAAAGGAGAAAAGCTGAAATTAAAGCTCAACAACAACAAGAAAGAGCACAAGAGCAAGAGCAATTACAAGAAGAAATGGCTGACAACAATAACAACAACAATAACAACCGCTCTGTGAAGGATCATGCCTATCCTAACATTGGAGATTTCATGCCAAGTATCACAAGACCAAGGGTAGAAGCTAATAATTTTGAATTGAAGCCTGCACTTTATCAAATGGTACAACAAGCACAATTTGGAGGAAATCCAAGTGAAAGTCCACATGTGCATCTGGCACATTTTCTTGAGATCAGTGATATGTTGAAGATAAATGGAGTTTCTGATGATGCAATTCGACTCAGATTATTTCCTTTTTCTCTAAAGGACCGAGCTAGAGAGTGGTTACATTCTTTGCCACCGGGTTCTATCACAACATGGGATGAACTTTCTCAAGCATTTTTGGCTCAATATTTTCCACCAAGCAAGACTAAGTCGAGAAATGAGTGACTTCTTTTAAACCTAGAGATGATGAGAGCTTGTATGAAGCATGGGAGAGGTACAAGGATTTGCAAAGGAGATGTCCACATCATGGGATTCCTAAGTTGATGCTTGTTCAACACTTTTATAATGGAGTTTCACCACTATTAGGAGTACAATTGATGCATCTTCCGAGGTGACCTTATGGAGAAATCAAGATGAAGCTTTTTCGCTCTTGATAAAATTGCTTATAACAACTACCAATGGAGTTGTGAGAGGAATGAGATCAAGAAACCACCTGGTATGTTCGAGCTTGATGCCATGAATATGATTAATGCTAAGTTTGATGCTTTGACAAAGAAGATGGACAAGTTAAGTATGAAAGTAGATTCTTCATAGGAGGTTCCGTAATACACTAGAAATTGAGCTGCAAATGTCAATTGTGCACAGATTTTTCTGCACTTAATCAAGATTTTTCAAGTGAGCAAGTGGATTATGTGGGAACTGCAATCAAAGATCGTGGTAACCCATTTTCTGCAACTTATGATCCAAAGATGGAGAAACCACCCAAATTTCTCTTGGGAGGTAGACAAGGGCAAAATCAGAATTTTCAAAGAACCTTCCGGATATCAACAACATCGAATTTTCAGAATAGAGGGCCTCCTCTGGAATTTCTAAACCTCAAAATGCACTGCTCCACCTCTACCACAACAAGCACAACTAGACAAGACACTAGATTGGAATCTATGATTGAAACTCTTCTTGTGAGCCATCAAAGTCAACAAGAAATGATTTCTCAATTAGCATCTAAAGTGGATCAAATGGCAACACACAACAAGATGTTAGAGAATCAAATAGCTCAACAAGCTAGCTCTTCAAATAGCAAAGCTTTTGGGAAGCTTCTAGCCAACCCGAGAATCCAAGAGAGCAATGCAATGCCATTACTTTAAGAAGTGGAAAGGTAATGGGGGAAGAACAGGAAATTGAAGTAAAGTTGAAAGAAAAGAAAGATGAGTGTGAGAGTTAATCCACTTCAACTAAACCTCAAGCAAGTAAGGAAGCACATCACGAGACAGAAGATCACAAGAAAAGAGAAGAGAAATATGTGCCTCCTGCACCATACAAGCCACCATTGCCCTTTCCTCAGAGGTTTCATAAAGCACAATTAGATAAGCAGTTTGGGAAATTCCTTGAAGTTTTGAAGAAGTTGTATATCAACATTCCATTCACCGATGTCATTTCTCAAATGCCTTCTTATGCTAAGTTTTTGAGGGAGATTTTATCAAATAAAAGAAGGTTGGAAGATTATGAAACTGTTGCACTTACTGAGAAGTGCAGTGCTTTATTGCAGAACAAGCTCCCACCAAAGCTGAAAGATCCTGGAAGTTTTTCCATACCATGTCACATTGGAGAAACAAGTATTGAGAGAGCATTATGTGACTTGGGGGCTAGTGTTAGCTTGATGCCACTTTCCATATGTGAGAAGTTAAAGATTAGAGATCTAAAGCCCACAACTATTTCTTTGCAGTTAGCTGACAGGTCTATAAAGTATCCAGTTGGGATTTTAGAGAATGTACCATTAAAAGTTGGAAAGTTTTTCATTCCAGTGGATTTTATTGTACTAGAGATGGAGGAGGATGTAAGAACGCCCATCATACTTGGAAGGCCATTTTTAGCCACTGCAGGAGCTAATATAGATGTAAAGAATGGGAAATTGAAGTTGACAGTGGGGGAGGAGGAAATAGAGTTTAATTTATTCCAAAATTCCAAGGAACTAGCTGTGTTGAATTCTTGTTATAGGGTAGATGTTATAGAGCATGATGCTGAAACTGAAGTTACTAAACTAGAGGAAAATCAAGCTATTCCAATGCAATGCAATCAGCATAAAGTGCAAAAGAAAAAGTCAGCTTCACCATCTAGTTTGATTAACAATGAAGCTTCAAAAGTTAAGCTCAAGCCTCCATCAAAATCACTCAAAAGAGGAGATTCATCTAAAGTTTGTAAGAATATTCCTCAAGATATAGTTGGGATTCTGAACAAAGCAACAGGTATTTTCACACATAATGGGAAAAAGTTGAAATATAAATTCATTTCAGCACCTGTTGTGAAGGGAGGTAATATTTTCCAATTCCAACCACCATGAGCTTTGAAAAGAAGGTCAAGCTTAAGACCTTAAACAAGCGCTTCTTGGGAGGCAACCCAAGCATATCCTTTTATAGTTCATTAATTTTCCATTTCATTTTCATTTCAGTTTTCACCCTCATTAAACTCAAAAGTGACATTTGCTTATCTTTTGTAGGTCATTCATGAAGATTGGGCAAGTTTACACTTGTTGCAACAGCAAAGAATTAAAGGGAAGCATGTATAAGCAAAATTCTGCACTTTATGCAGTACCTGTGAACAGTAACACCTTTAAACTTGTGCTAAATTGTTGATATTGCAATCTACTTGATGGCACATGTTTGATTTTGTGTCTTGTGTAAATTCTGCAAAATGCAACTTGAATGAGGATCAATTTTAATATTTAGGACTGATGTGAGCTTTATTGAAGTGCAAAAATAGTGTTTGTTAAGTTTTACCTTTTAGTGTATATATAATTTTGTAGTCTGATAGGAATTTACATATTTTTGTTTGATTTGCTGCTAGTTTTTGTAATCTGCAGATTTTTGTTACTGTTCATGCTACTGTTCATGCTGCTTAAAAAGTCAATTTCTATGTCTTTTCTGCAATTTTTGAATGTTTGGAACTTGTCTCAAATGCTGCTGAAAATGTGCTTTGGGTATAAGCTTGGAAATCAAACCATTTCATTGGGTTTGCAGAAAGGTAGTTACAATCCATGCTTAATTTAAGTTATTTACCTTTCAAATCCCTTCATGGTTATGTTATGTTTGATGAGTTCTAAGAGATGATGAGCTTAAATTCCTCAGTTTTATGGTGTTTGTGTGTATTTGGTAATTGCTAAGGGTCATGACAGCATTCCATAGCATTTGGACTGTTTTTGGTAAGCAAAACCACAATTTTTCCCAAAACTCGCGAAACTTGTCGATGATGTTGCTTGTCAAGCAAAGTCTTAAGCAAATTCTCATGAACCTTATGCTTAACCCCAAGCACACCAGATTATCGCTTGTCCGTCCCACATTTTAAAAAGCCCAAAACTTCCGCCATTTTTATAAAACCTCGCCACACTCCCAATAAGCCACAACTCTCATTCTACATGCTTCAAGAAATGAAAGACCTCACGTAAAATTTAGAAACCGCTCAAGCTTGGACCACAATGAACCTCTCGCAGAACCTCCGGCACTCGATGCAAAGAACAAAGCCTTGACAGCAGAGCTTAAACAGTAGCAGCAATTTAGTATTAATTTTAGTGCAGTTGCAATAGCAGTAACAGTACTAGTTTTTCAATTCAGTTTTAGTTTCTGTGTTAGGTTTATTTTGTAATTTGTTTATTTTAATCTTCAAACTTTTATTTTATTTTCTGCTATGGACATAGTTATTCTGTGAATGCTTTTTGGTTTAATCCTTTATTTAACTGTTAGATCTTATTTCTTTACACTTTTTCATCTTCTTGCACATTATTTTGCACTTTATCTTTTTCTTCAATCCTAATTTTGTTGACATTGATGAGTTGCATAATTTTCTTTGAGCCGCATCTGTTTCACATCATTTGGAGGTAACAGCTTACCCTTTTACTATTTATGCTTATGGTATGTTGCCAATGCTTATGCTTTCGCTTTACCCTACGCAGCAGGTTAAGCAACATCTTAAGCAGTGTAAATTCATACATTTGGGATACTTTTTCACATTTTTCTCTCTAAAGCTTCATTGTTAATATCATTTTGAGCTAATTTTGAAATACTTGAGCTTACATTGATTTAATCCCCAATTGTATATATTTCATTAATTGATTAGTTCACACAATTTTGCCCATCTTTGCATTCATTTTAAACATTGAGGACAATGTTTCATTTGAGTTTGGGGGTGAAGGCAAAATTTTTGCAAATTTTTTAAAATTTTCTTTTATTCATTTATTGCATTTCATTCATCCATATATAGATAATCCATACACTTATACATATACCACACACATGTCTATACCCATATACATACATTTGCATATAGTTTTCATATAGATTACATTTAGTTTTAATTTGATTTATGCATTCATTTTAGGATCATGCATATCATAAAAACAAATTTTTACCTTGTCCTTAGAGGATTGAGAATTGCTTTGAAGAGCAATTAAGCTTACTTTTAGAAGGGTTTGATGGATTGAAAGTCCTGGATAGGTGCAAAGTTATTAAATTCTTGCTTGAGTTTATATCTTCTTAGCCAAGGGCCACCCAATCTATTGCATTGACTTTGAGTGCTTAGAGAAAACTCTAGGGTGAGAAGTAGCTAATTGATGTCTCACCAATCCTAGAACAATCTTTCTAATCCTTTCAAGGCGAAATCATAGCATGCACTTGAAAAAGAAATGATCTAGGCATTCTTTAAATTTTAAACCCACATTTTAGCCTTAGCCAACCTCACTTCAAAATTTCCTTTGAAACCAATTTGAGCCTACATTTATCCCTCTTATTCCTTTGGAACCCACATTACTACCTAGCCATAAACCCAAACACCTACCTACCCTCTATGAGAATAATTCTTTGAGTGATAGATACACATAAAAAAAAATAAAAAAATAATAATAATAATAACAATTAGTTGGGAGAAGTGGCTAAAGTAAAAAAAAAAAAAAGCTAGCAAATTCAATTATGGTATGTAAAGTAATTAACCACTCAAATACACAAAGAAATGAGTTTGGGGGTGAATTGAAAGGGACAATTATAATTCAAAGTCAATGTTTTTATGTAGTCCCTCTAAAAGCTTCAAAATTATATGCTAGCATTGGTGAATAGTTGTAAAGTTCCTTCTCCCATTTGATTCAAAAAAAAAAAAAAAAAGATAGAAAAAAATTTTGTGTGTCTTGATCTTTTAATAATTTGATTATTCTCATATTTTGTTACCTTTATCCTTTCTTTGTTAGCCACATTATTACCCCCTTAGCCCCATTATAACCCTTGAAAGTCCTTTTGATCTTTTGATGGTGTTTTGTTACATTAGTGGAGATTGGAATAGGAAAATTGCCTATGGGATTGTGATATCTAATCCATTCATTTACTTCCATCAAGTTTTTGAGACACTTTAACTTATGGATTACCCTATAGTCTATTTAGGCATAATTATTCTTTGTGATTGATTGGTTTGGGCTTGATAATATGGATAATTGACCCAAGGCTAAGCGGTGATAACTTTGGTAAGGATTAAATTCTTGGCACCTTGAAAGTGGGTATATGGTGTGTTGGTGGCTAAAGGTAAGCTTGAGAGTTCGGATAAGTAATTTTCATAAATTTAAGGTAAGGTACCCCAAATTGCATTAATTGTTTTTAATTTGCTTGAGGACAAGCAAAGGTTTGAGTTTGGGGGAATTTGTTACACTCATTTCATATAGGCATTTTAGGGTAGTTTTGCATCCATTTTGCCCTTATATTTTAGTATATTTTATGTTTTTAGCTTTATTTTAGCTTATTTGTTAACTTTAGATACTTTATATTTGATTTTCGTAATTTTGTTGTTTTTGATAGGATTTTGTGGCAAATCGAAGATCAATGAGTGCAATAGAAAATAATTTGAAGAGATTTGAAGTTCTTTAAGCATGGAGGAAAGTTGAAGAAATCAAGCCTTGAAAGAGCAAACCAGCAGAAATTTGCTTGAGACTTTGCTTAAGATCATGCTTAGGGTAAAGCGGCAGTGCTTAAGGTGCAGCACAAGTCAAGCATGAGAAGAAAAGTCTATTTTACTCTAAGTCTGCCGAGATTTGCTGAAGGTCTGCTTAACCTTAAGCAGACAGTGCGACCAGAGGCTAAATTTGCTAAGAAGCTGCTTAGGGTTAAGCCGAACCCTAAGCAGAATGCCCAGAACGTGAATAGTGCTGCTGACTTGGATAATTTTACACCTCATTTCCTATCCACTCCTTGGCTCTTATTTACTTTTAGGGCAACTTTTAGGGACGATATAAATACATCATTTCCTTATTTTTGCCACAAGAGGGAGGGGAAGAAAACAAAAAGAAAAGAAAATCTGATAGAAAGGGGGAGAGAAGACGCCATTTCCCCTGGGGAAGGAGCTGCTGCACCAGTTTTGAAGCTCCAGAAACCAGAGGCTTTGGTTCTTCCACCTGGGTTTTTCTATTTCAGTCCTCTTATCATGTTTTCCTTTACTTTTCCATCTATATTTCTTGTAAATACCATAATGAGTGAGTAATTTCCTTAGATTTCAGAGTTGGGAAATATGTTTTAGATTAATTTGTGGATTTAGATTGGGTATTTCCTTATTTTATATGAATATGAGTTTTGATTCATTCCTTGTGTGCTTGATTTACTTGCCTAATGTTGGTACCCATTGGGTATTGTGTTAATCTTTGATTGAAGGACCGAAAGGTGAAGGTCATTGATAGTTAATCAAGGATTGGAACTTAAAATCACCTAGATTTAGAAATAAACTAGGACTTTAAGAGGAATTAATTATTGGTTACAAAACTTAATGGGTTTTAAAGTAATCAAATACATACGAAAGTAGGTTTGGTTATTTTAGAATACACTTTGATTTGCTTGAAAAAGATATCAAAGGAATTTAGAATCAATTTCCTTCAAACTCTATTTTTCCCTAAAAATTGGAATGCCCAAGACAAATCCCAATTAATTTATGCATAAACCCCCAACTCTGGAATCACTTTTACCATAATTAGACTTTTGTTTAAATTACCCATTGTTAATTTTAGTTTAATTGCGAGCTAGAATTAGAATTTATTTGTTTGCTCTTTACCCATTTCAATTAGATTAATCAATTTACCTTGCTCATTTACATTTACCATTTATTCATTAATCATTAGCCCAAATAATCGCTTCATTCATAGTTTAGTAATCAAACAGCAAATCCTCGTGGGAACGATACTTGATTCATCACTTTATTACTTGAGACGACCCGTATACTTGCGGATTCGCCACATCAATAACCTCACATACTTTACTATGAGATTTATAGGGAATGACCAGGAAAAGGGTACACAAAAGGAAAATAGGGATGAAAACCCGAAAGGGCATCCTAGAAGTCCCAAAAAAAAAAAAAAAAAAAAACTAGATGTGAAAACCCGAAAGGGCATTTCTAGTCATATAGACGAAGGGGAAGTGAAAACCCGCAAGGGCGCTTTTCGGGAAAAAGTCGAAAACAGAAGAAGGGCATTTGAAAAGTGGGGTCATAGGTCAAGTCTTGCAACTCGTCCTCCATTAATCTTTGGCCTTTGGGTTTCTGTTAAGTACACTTCATTGGGGAAGAACTTCTTGTGTCCGGATTAGGCTTGCTTTGTAAGTGCAATTTACATTTCCTGTTATCAACCTCTGGTTCCTTGATCTAAGTTGATTTTAAGTTTCATGCATTTAAATTTCTAGTTATCAACCTCTGGTTCCTTGATCTAAGTTGATTTTAATTTCCTGCAATTTACATTTCCTGTTATCAACCTCTGGTTCCTTGATCTAAGTTGATTTTAATTTTCTTGCAATTTACATTTCCTGTTATCAACCTCTGGTTCCTTGATCTAAGTTGATTTTAATTTCCTGCAATTTACATTTCCTGTTATCAACCTCTGGTTCCTTGATCTAAGTTGATTTTAATTACCTGCAATTTAAATTTCCTGTTATCAACCTCTGGTTCCTTGATCTAAGTTGATTTTAATTTTCTTGCAATTTACATTTCCTGTTATCAACCTCTGGTTCCTTGATCTAAGTTGATTTTAATTTCCTACAATTTACATTTCCTGTTATCAACCTCTGGTTCCTTGATCTAAGTTGATTTTAATTTTCCTGCAATTTACATTTCCTGTTATCAACCTCTGGTTCCTTGATCTAAGTTTCATGCATTTACATTTCCTGTTATCAACCTCTGGTTTCTTGATCTAAGTTGATTTTAATTTTCTTGCAATTTACATTTCCTGTTATCAACCTCTGGTTCCTTGATCTAAGTTGATTTTAATTTCCTGCAATTTACATTTCCTGTTATCAACCTCTGGTTCCTTGATCTAAGTTGATTTTAATTTTCTTGCAATTTACATTTCCTGTTATCAACCTCTGGTTCCTTGATCTAAGTTGATTTTAATTTCCTACAATTTACATTTCCTGTTATCAACCTCTGGTTCCTTGATCTAAGTTGATTTTAATTACCTGCAATTTAAATTTCCTGTTATCAATCTCAATTTAAATTTCCTGTTATCAACCTCTGGTTCCTTGATCTAAGTTGATTTTAATTTCCTGCAATTTACATTTCCTGTTATCAACCTCTGGTTCCTTGATCTAAGTTGATTTTAATTTCCCGCAATTTACATTTCCTGTTATCAACCTCTGGTTCCTTGATCCAAGTTGATTTTAATTTAACTTCTGATACCGATCCCTAGGTCATTGACTTAGGTATGCTTTAGTTTCGGACACCTAATCGTCCAAAATACGGGCCTGAATCTTTACATAATTCCTACACGGGAAAATTTTTTCCCCTTAATAGAAATTATGTAAAGAGGGGCAGCTATCGACACCATATTTTGGCCGATCCCCAGAATCAATAAACCTTGAAACCGATCCCCAGAATCAATAAACTTTGAAACAGATCCCCAATACCAAGTATCCCTTTGACTATTAAATCACTCACCGATCTCTCAAACCCATTGTCGAATCTCCGGACCAGTCAAGTATATTCCTGATCTCTGTTGGCAAACGAAATGAACTGACTCTAGATCTTTTCTTACCAATTTTATTGCCGATCTCCCATTCAAAAGTTTAAGAATAATCAAAGGTTCTGTTCCGGTTTAAGGATGATTCCGATCTTAAATGTTCAAGCCAAATTTCTAATTTTAATCAAGTTTCATTTAGCGTTGGTTCTCTACCGATCTTATGCTCATTGTGTTTTCCGATCTCTCACACTTAGGTTGATAATCACTTTCAGTTATTTCAAGACACTCAAACAATCAAGTGTTTAATAATTTAGAAATTTTCCGATCACAACCACTCATAGAACAAAAGAGGCATTCCATTTCATTTCATTTCAAAAATTTGTACAAGTTATTCAGCTGGAGGATCACCCCCAGCCTGATCTACATTTTGTCCATCTTCTCCCTCACCCTCAGCCTCTTCCTCACTATCCTCACCCTCGCCTCCGGGAGCCAGGTCGGCCATCCAAGAGAAGTCCTCCTCTGGGTAACGCTTCTGGAGCTCGGCCAAGAGATCCTTGTGAGCATTCACATAAGCACCGGCTATTCCTGTCACCATCTCTTCATCTTCTGCCTTAAGCTCCTCGATGGGTGAGCGACCTAAGCGACCGTTGGCCGGGCGCTGGACTTCTCTAAGAGCATGATCCCTTTCGGCGAACATGAGCACATTCGGCGACTTATCCTCATAGTACTTCATACGTCCCTCAATTTGAGATATGTAATCCTGAGCGGATGAGAGTTGGGATCGGAGGGATGCCACTTCTTGACTCTTCTTCTCGACCTCCTTACCCAGGCGATGAGCCTTTTCCCGGACTATGTGCTGGTTCACCAGGCACTCTACATTCAGACTCATGGATCGGGTCAGGATGTTGTCAAGATTGTCCGGAGACAGTCGGTCCCGATCTTCCCGAAGGCAGATGGAAGACCCCAAGACTTTGGCAAAACCTGGGTTCTCCCGAACAGTCTGGTTCTTCTCAGGGAAGCGATCAGCACTTGAGCGCCACGAGGAGGGGGCCTCGCAGAAGGTTGAGAAGGACCCCCTTCTGTGCTTGGAGCAACTGGAGGAAGTGGAGGCGGCTCTTCTCGCCGAGGAGGAGATCGGACAGCTTCTGCGATCGGCGGTCTCGAAGGTCGACGCGGGCCTCTTTGTATCTCCCCAGGTTCATGGCCGGGTGTTTGAAGCAGTTCCGAACGCTTCATCTCTTTTACCTTTCAGGAAATCTCTCTTTCTTTTTTCCGCTTCTTGGAACCCTCACCACCTGCCATACCTGCACAAAGAAGAGGTCAGTGAGATCGCTAAGGTCTTGAGATCTGATATGTAGAAAGTACCGATGCCGAGGTCAGAGAGCGGAAGCTCGCGATCTTGGCCGGTGATCAGCTGTATAGTCCAATGATGCATTTCGGCGATCCACCGCATCTAAACAGGAGAACTTTTGAGTGGCCGCCTGATTCTTCAGTTCCATCACTATTAGGCCTTCCTCCTTGTTCAGGGTAATACGCTTCGGAATCAAGGGCCTCTGATGCCACCAGCTACGGGGGAAGCCCTCAAAGCAGTTCGGATTTTTGCTCCTCAGAATGAAGAAGCGGTTCTTCCAATTCTTAAGGGAGGAGGGCAGATCGGTAAAGAGCCCACAATGAGGCTTCACCTGAAAGAACCAGTGCTCGTCGTCCTTTCAGCGAGTTAGCCTGTGCAGTTCGGCGAATACCTTAGCCGTAGGACTGGTTCCCTTAGCTCGGTACAGGCCTCGGAAGGCTACTAAGATCCGCCACGAGTTAGGGTGAACTTGGGCAATGCACACTCGGTGATATTTTAGGACCTCTTTGAAGAAGTCGTCCAGAGGGAACCGAAGACCGGCCTTTAACTGTTCCTCGTATACCATAACCATGTCATTCTCTTCAAAGAAGTGATCGGCTCGGTGATCGCCTTGACAACGGATAAGTTCGTACGAATCAGGACGAATATTGTACTCCTGGCTGAACGATTGCAGATCGGTTTCTTGCAAGATTAATAGCAGCTCGTCTATAGGAAGATTCTCCCTCCCTGAAGAAGGTGCAAGCCTCGGTGGTGCGGTCCGCCCCCGAGCTGGAACGGAGACCCTAGGAGGTTCTGGTTGTGCCCTTGGCCCGACCACCTCTACTTCATCAGACGACCACGAGAACTGAATGGAAGGAGGGCTCGTCGCTCTCTCGACGCGCGCTCATTTTCAAAGGAAATAAAGAATTTAAACTAAAAGAAAGATCAAAGCCCTTACGGAACTGATCGTCGGAAGAACTTGAGAAAACGAGAGGATTTTGGGGTTGTTCGCGAGATCAAAATGGAATAAGAGACCAACCGCTAACCCAATTTCTATTTATACTCATCCGAGCATTTAATGCTCACGATGTTCCGCTTTGCATCGGTTAGCGGGACTCGCCACTGCTACGACACGTCTCACGCATATTCCCAAGATCGGTTAATTATTGAGCGGCAGATCCAGGTGTTTCGAATTACGGATCGGATAAGTGTCGTTCAGGTAAAGAACCAGATCGGATAATCACATTAGAGATCGGAAAATAATCAATGCAATAATAATAAGATGATAATCGACAAAATAAAGTCTTTATTTTCAAAAGATCGGATTACATCATTTGGGTGATCTCTAGGGATCGGATTACACTAAAATTGGATTACATCATTTCTGTGATCTCTAGAGATCGGATTACATTGAAAACAAAATACATCATTTGGGCGATCTCTAGGGACCAGAATGTCACATTGTGACTGATCCAAAGGGGTGTCACCGACTCGTAACCGAGGCGTCATTTAACACCCAATGTGGAGGAAAGCCGCTGTCGGAACACCCAATGTGGTGAGAAGCCGAATAAACTTGGAAGAGCAACCGTCAAGGGTCGACGGAACATCAGCAATTTACTCGGCCAAAATTGGTTCGCCGATTATGCCAGTTGAACGACTCGAGATCGGCACGATCGAGGTCCGCAATCCAGATCGGTTAATTGATTTAGTTCTCTCACCATCATCAAATAAGGTTATCGCTGTTATCCGATCACCGGGATCGTAAATTTTCAGTCGAGGAACAAAGAAGTCCATCGGAAAGGGATCAACAGCCACAATCATGGAACTTCTACTGGAGCAGCTAGAACTGGAAAGTAAGAAGGAAGAGAGGAAAATCGAATGAGGGAAGTTTTCTTCTGTCAGGGGTATATATAGGGAGAAACCAGGCATTTATTGCTAAGCAGAAAACGAAGCGGACGCTTCGGGAATCAAGGGGAAATTAATGCTTTGACTGGACCGGGCCCGAGTAAGGAAAGGATCGGAATAATAGAGATCGGAAGATGGGAGACCAACATGAGAGATTCGAAAAGGAGTGTGTAAAGGAGATCAGAAAGAGGGAAGATCGGAAGGCAAAGAGAATAAGACAAATCCCAATAATCGTCGTCAGAATCAGAGCCAAGGTAGTTAAAGCATCGCAGACGAAATCTCCACCGCACGCCTGAGAATCGCTCACAATGCTGACAGGTGCCAGAGTATGTCATGACAGTCCTGTACATCCCAATCTCCACCGTTGGTCTCACTTACAAGGACGAGTCCGGAGCCTTTGGATCAAAGAGGAAGACGACAAGACCGGCGCCTTTTATTGCCAGCCCTCGGATCGCCCAGTTCAACAAAGTTTTGGACCGTTAGATCAGAAGAAAAAAGACAGGTATCCTGAGGATGATCTCGGCCGTTCATTTTGATTCGCTTTAATTCTCAAGCATCCGATCATGTCCTTTGAAATCCTGACCCTCCATCTCCCCCAAGATAGATCCTGACCCTTCAGGGGAACCACCCGGTTCCTATAAATACCTGCATGAAAACTGTTCGAGGGAGGACAAAAAAAATAGAAAAAAGGCAGTGACCATAGTGGAAGAACTCTGAAACTTAATTCAGTTCGTTACTCTGCTATTTTAGCTTTCATAAGAAAACTTTGGAAACCAGTTTTCTGAAGTGTTTTCTTGCAAAGGGATTCTTGAATACTGAAATTTTTCATTTTCAAATTGCTCATTATCCTGTGACACTCTCACTTTCTGTCTTTGTTATCTTCTATTTCCATTCATATTGTCCAAGCTCAACTCCATTCAAGCTTGGTTATTTTAACCTGTTTACATTTTAAAGAATCCTTCATTTCGAGGCGAACCTTAGTCCTCCAGCTATCAACCTGCAGTCCTGTTACATTCTGTGATTCCATAGTTAGTTTAGTAGATTCGACTCCCTACAGGTGAGTGCTATATTGTTATTTTATCAAATGTCCTTCTTTATTCACGTATTTCATTTATTCTTTTTCTGTTTGTAATTTTCACCAAGTTTATACTATGTTTTAAACACGGAGACGGTCATTCTCGAGTTTACTTCTTTGTTAATCAGTCTATTCTTTGATTAATCCTCATTATTTCTTAGCACAGGAGTTCTGGTCCCGAATAGCGTAGTAGTAACTAAACAAAATGTAGGTAACGGTAACTTAAAAGTCCTTTTATAATGATAAGAGGTCTAAATAATAAGACAGGGAAATGGTGAAGCCGAATCACTAGGAAAATTCAATAGGTCATTAGGCAAGACGTCATAAGACAAAATGAAACCAAACCTTGGATAACTAAATAGAATAGATCGGGCATTAATAGGTATTGGTAAGGTGACCACATGGGAGGTCGGTAAATTCAGTCTAGTATCCCCCGTCTAGTCACAAGGTATCAATTAGTTAAAAGAAGCCTTATCCCCAGCACCTTTGAATGCCAGAATCCTTAGCTTTAGGCTCTTATGACATGTAGCTGAAATTAAAATTCGGGAGATCAGAAAAGTCCTTTCCAGGCTCCTGTTAATTTAAAAGAGATCGGAGGAGAGTTCTTATCCGATTCTCAGCTCAAAATTTTAATAAGTACTTAAAAGAGATCGGAGGAGAGTTCTTATCCGATTCTCAATCCTAAATTTTAAATACTTCAAAAGAGATCGGAGGAGGGTTCTTATCCGATCTCCACTCAGAATTTTAATAAACATTTAAAAAGAGATCGGAGGAGAGTTCTTATCTGATCTTCGAGCTAAAATTTTAATAAATATTTAAAAGAGATCGGAGGAGAGTTCTTATCCGATTCTCAATCCTAAATTTTAAATACTTCAAAAGAGATCGGAGGAGGGTTCTTATCCGATCTCCACTCAGAATTTTAATAAATATTTAAAAGAGATCGGAGGAGAGTTCTTATCTGATTCTCACACCAAATTTTAACCTGTACGCAAAATAATCCCAAAACCAAAAATGATATGCGACGTCAATTCACTGAGGTTGTCTCATTTACTTATGTATCTGGGTAATCCAAATTTAGTGAAAAATCAAATATTCCTTTGGTCAAAAGGATTAATATTTCCATTCAAGCCCTCCTAACTAATGCATAGTTAAATCTACTCACCCTTATTAAGGGACGAGGTGGGGTGCCTAATACCTTCCCCACCCGTTTACGGACCCCGAACCTAGAATCTCTGCCTTGAAGTGGTTTCATTTCAATTTATCTTCATAAACGATTTTCTTTAATTTCCCTCAAAATTAAAGTGGCGACTCCTCACTCTTTCCCACTTCGGTGAGGGTTCGTTCAGGCGACCGCAAAACACCTTGCGACAATATAGAATATGAAAAAATGTATTGTGGAGAAAAGATGTAAACGTTGGCTACAAAGAGTTTGAATTCAGAAAATTCAGCCAGACTCGGACTTTGCTTACTTTATTCATCATATCCAATTTATAATTTTCTCCATGTTTCTATACTTAATAAAAACATGGCTGGACTTAGCAGCTAGTAGTACTTTCTTTTTCTTCGTATGCATTAATTGATAAGGCCTACAAGCTAGATTTGTTGACCCTCCGGAAAAAATTTCCTTGCAGGTTTGGGAGGTGAAGGCTGGAGGCTTGACCATCAGCCTTGATCATTGTGCTGCAATTGGTAAAGTAGATCTTATAATGTGGAATATGATCATACATTAGTAATTTTAATCTTCTGATTTCTCTTGTTTTCAGCCATGGCAACAAAAATATAAGTTACCTTTCATGTTATTATGTTTCTTGCGATTCGTGTTCGGGAAGACAAAGAAACCAGAACAAGCATCATTGTCTAAACAGGTCAAGTACAAGCTATTTGTATGATACCATTAGTTTTTTTTTTTTTTAATTATCACAAGCCGTTATGCAATTTTTCATAAAAATCGTTAGACTTTAATTGGTTTTATAAAAGTCACAGAACTTTAATTTACTTTATAAAACTCACTGAACTTCAATTTGATTTTATAAAAGTCACAGAGACTGAAAATTAAATTGACTTTTCTACTATTTTACAAATAAAATTACCTAATTAGTGGTTACTAGTGAAGATGAAATAGAGAAAGAGAAGGAGTTTGATGGCAAGAGAAGTAGATGGATGCGTCTTATACACCTTTTTTTTTTTAAGAAACTAATAAAATATGATAATTTTATTTGTAAAACAATTGATAAATCAGTAGATATTTTCAATCATAGTGATATTTATGAAATTAAATTCAGTAAATTTTATGAAAAAAATTAAAATTAGCTTTATGAAAACATTAATAAAGTTGAATGATCGCGTATGATATTTACTATTTTTTATTTCAATTCGATTGAGACACAATAGACCTGATAATATTGGTGGGTTACATAACGAGATGTAATAATATCTTTCGCATCATATCGGTAAATAATCTTAAAATAAATAGATAGAGAGATTTAAATTTGAGATCTCTTCATTTTCTTTATCTTAAGGTGGACAAAGTCCAATTAAGCTATCCTTAATTGTAACGATTTGCGTGGAAAATGCTCTTTAAGCCATTTTGTTTTCCACCCGAAAGCCTCCAATCTCTTAAGTTATCTATGAGGTTGAAGGGAATGCCATTTGGCCATCACATACTAACTTCACTTCAAAGCAGGTAGGTCCATTAGAGGATCATCTTTTCTAAAGTTGTTTCTGATGAGAACCACAAGTTAATGATATCCCTTGGCCTCTCTTTCTCCATTTTGAAACCTCGTAAGGTACTTTTCATATCAAATTTCTTTTCAAACAACACCATTTACAACCGACAACTCATACTATATAAACCTTGTCAAAGTCATATACGTAACTTACCCATTGATAAATGCATAATTTATTAATTTTACTCCTATCAGATTTAGTGTTTCTAGTATATTTTTATGTTTAATTCAGCTGGTTAGAATATATTTGTCATTTTGGCATATTTTTAGATAGTTGTGAAATAATTATGTTAAATGGAGAAATTTTTAGCATTTGACCTTTGCTGTATTTTTCAGGTGTTTCTAAAGTTAAGGGTCTCCAAATTGATTGCTGTTTAATCCATTGAAAAGCTAAGATAGAGCACTTCAAATGATAAAGAGGGACCAAAGCCCAAATCAGTCTCCAAGGTTGACAAAATGAGCTATGGATCTATTGCAAAAGCTTAGACTCGATGGGTCATGACCAGTTTCAGTATTTATTTTGTATCTAGAGTTTCAGACGTCCAAATGAAGCAAGGCTAAGCCCAATTGAACCTTAAGAGCCACCTCTACAACTTCTATGAAGGGCTAGACGAGAGATGAGGCCATTTTAATTGTAAAAAATGGCAATGAACTCGTCACGATGGACTGGATTGTCTGACTAAGCCAGTCCTGATTTTTGAGCCATAACTTGGGTTGTAGACCTCAGATTTGGGTCCATGAGTACCCGTTGGAAAGATAAGAAATAGGGCTACAACTTTCCTGAAGAGGGCAGAGGCTGATTCGGAAAGAAAGTTGCTGAAAATCTGCCTTGATTCCAGAAACGTGAATGCAGGCTGAAAATCTGCATCTTGAATTTCAAAACCTTTCCTAGTTTGGTTTGATTCCTATCTTTGGGGTTAGGTTTTTTACTATAAATACGTCTTTGGGCAGTAGCAAAGAGCATCCCAATTCAGATCTTCGTTCTCCATTTGAAGGCTTTCATTCTCCATTCTCTTTTTAGATTTCTTCTTTATTTTTCTTTATTTTTCTATAAGCCATGAACATGAGTGGCTAAGTTTTTAATTCAGTTCAAGGGATTCAAGTTCTTTTGTTTGATTTATGAGACTAGGTTCTTAATTTAATTTATGTCTTTTTGAATATCTATTATTTTCTTATTTCTTTGTCTTTCATCTATTGAATGATTTGCTAAAAATGCCTATTAGTTAATTGTTTGATTTGATCAATTGCTAGTTCATCTTTATAATCCGTAATTGTTGTGTAAGATTGAACATGAGTAGCAATTAGGTTTTATTGATTATGATCCAAGTTTTCGATAATAACCTAAGAAAACAATAAAATGGATTAAATGATTTATGATTCATAAATTGTTGTTTAGCTTAACTACTTCCTTTTCTTAAAGCAGTTATTAATTTGATGAGGATTATTTAATATCAACTCAGTTAATAATTAAAGTCAATAAGAGTGCTGGGCTCGAATTGATAAGTATAGGGAAGTCAGGGGTTTACCTCGCTGTTTGGTAAATCTACGTTAAGTATTCAATAAGAGATAATTGTATTTATTTTGTTTATGATCAAATTAATGCATTGGAATGAGAATTACCTTGGATTGAAGTTTGTTTAATTCGAGAGTTTCATATTTAATTTTAGTTCTTAATTTCTGATTTTTTATATCTTCTTTGGATTGTGAATTAACCCCCCCCCCCCCAACCTTTGTTTCTTTTCCATTACACAAGCGTACGAAATTTAATAATTCAGTCTTGAGGGTTCGACCTGGATTCACCACTTACTGCAGAAAATATTTCATACTTGGTGATTTGAGTTAATTTAATTTCTGGTGGATTCGACACCTATAAAAAATTTTGGCGCCATTGCCGGGGACTAAAATTTATTGGAATTCATGTTTTTGGTGTTAGGATATTTTGTTATTAATTTTGTTTGTGAAGTATTGCTATTTTTAGGTTTTTGAAAAAAAAATTTAATTACGGTGTTACTGTTTATTGTTACTATTCATTAAGGATTTTGGTTGAATTTGGAGGGGGGGCCCATACTTATTTTGAAGGAAACGATGCTCTGATTAAGACCAATGAATCTATCAGATTCTTTGGCCCCACCCTCTTGAGGCCAAATTCGATTGTTTTCAGGTGTTTTAAAGCATTTTTCTATTTTTACTTTGATTTTTTTTGTTTATGATAAGAATTTCTCAATCTGGTGAGTTGATCTTTGATCCAGAAGTAGAAAAAACAGCTAAACGGTTGAGAAAATTGGCTAAGCAAGCTAGGCAGATTCCGAGTACATCTGAATGAGTCCAATCTCCAAAGGAGTTAGGTTCGGATTCGGATTCGGATTCAGAATCAAATTCCCAAAATGAAACCATGGCTGCTAGAACCTTGAAAGAGTTGGCTGCTCCTGATTTAAACCAACAGCCTTTGTGTATCAAATACCCTGCTTTAAATGTTGCTTTTGAGTTGAAATCTGGACTAATCCATTTGTTGCCTAAATTTCATGGTTTTACAGGTGAGGATCCAAATAAGCATCTAAAAGAATTTCATGTTGTGTGTTCCAGCATGAAACCTCATGGAGTTT